>NC_064903.1:9924319-10235055 GCF_929443795.1 Astur gentilis
GGCCTTGTGATCACATCAGTGCGGATGGCTCGCGCTGTGTCCAAGGGAATTGGCTGTCCCGTGTTTGTGGGGGCTGCCTGCTGCTGGCCCCTAGAAATCCACAACGTGAGGGGACGATGATAGGCCAGACATGAGGAGCCTGGATGGAAAAAATGCCTCAGCAATTAATGGAGGGAACTTACAGCCTGTGAAAGCCTGGGGAATTCAGCCCAGCGTCAGTCACTTTGGAGACAGAAGGCAACTGAGAGGCTGCTTGGGGGGACCCATGCTGCCAGCTTTCAAAGTGAAAACAGAAAGCTGATTTTTCAGCAGTTGCCTGTGTACTTGGGGTTCAGCCCCCCGCCCATCCCATCGAACCGGAATACGTCTGCCCTGAACGTGCAGACAAAACCTCCACCAGAGAGTCCGTACTCCCTATCACAAACATGCCTCTCAGAGCTTGCACTTTCTCATACCAAACACCTGTTAAATCCTCAACAGTAATACAAAGAAGCAAACGCTATCTATGGCTTTTAAATCTAGACCAGTCGTAGGAGTGAAATTTTATTCATACATATATTATATATATCTCTATATACAGAGAGAGAATGTATAAATAATAAAATGGGATTTTCTATATGCAGTTTACCACCCTGGGACATATTACAAAGCACTTTTTATTATAATCAAACAGGAACCAATAACATAAAAATGCACTAGTCTTGTATTATTGCTATTGGTTTCTCACACTTTTTAGTCCACTTCCCCAATGGCACCCCCAATGGCATCTTGTCTGGCCTTTTTGTAAATTAATTGCAACCTTCTGCAAAAAAAGTTTATTGTGGAAATGTCGTAAGTCAGCGTATTCTCTACTGGCGTTGGCATGCTGCAAGTCCCAAGTTCCTTGGGTAGATCTGCTCACTGCACAGTTGGCTGACATCTACCAGGCACACTTACTGATGTGAGACTGTTTTGTAGGCTCAGGCCATATAATCATAATAATTTGTAGCAATTCATTAAAAATAAGTTGCCTGTATTCCTAACAGAACAGCAATTAATGTATATTGAAATAGTGATTGCTTTGCTGTAGTTCATTAGGAAGTCAAATTTTAATTCCTGTTTAATTACTACCATTTATTACCAATAATTCTAATGAGGTAAAATAAGAGATGTATTGAGAACTAATGATAATGTTACAAAGGTTCATTTGGAATTCACACCAAAATTCCTATTTAATTACAATGGAATTACTTCCACTTCATTCGCGTGAAGTGGGATGTGGCTGCGATCCTTGCTGAAGGATCGGCCTCTGCCAACCGCGGCTGTTGGTTCACGTTCCTCCGGGCTTCAACCTCCGGCGCGCAGACCAGTCTCTGCGCCACGTGCCAGGATGCGGCAGGGCTGAAGGGAGGACCACTGCTCCGCCTCACACGGAACCCCTTTCCGCACGTTATGGTTAAGGGCACGTCCCCCCTGGAACCCCTTTCCGCACGTTATGGTTAAGGGCACGTCCCCCCTTGCCCCGAGCCCCTGTTTGTCCACAGTGCTGTCTCGCAAGGCCACCGGCTTTTAGCTAGAGCTCTGAAGACGGGCTGTGATCGAACGGGAGGAACCGCCGAGGCGGGAGGAGGAGTGCGGAGGAGGATGTGGCGGTAAGTGCCCTCTGCCTTGGGTCTCCTGCAGGGAGACGGGACTTCAAACACGAGCCGCCAGCGCCCAGGAGAGAAGGTGCAGAGAGCAGCTCTCCCGCCCAGCGTTCGCGCGGGGATCGTTTCTGAGTTAGAACGAGATGCGGGTGGTTGTATGCAACGGAGGAGGGAGCGAGATGTGCGTGAGGGGGCGCAGGGAATTCAGCAGGGATGTAAAGCTGGAAAAAATGGTGGAAAATGCTGTCCTTGATTTTGTCCTGAGCCGGGCAAGAACTCTACCCGGTAATGGTCTCCAGGGTTGCAGACCACAAAATGTTTAAATGAATTGCTCACTGTCCTCTGAAAAAGTGTTTTCAGAGAAGATCAAGATTGATTAAAAAACAGTCAACACCCATAGAGCCTAACAAGGACGGGTACTAAGCCCCAGGCAGGCTTCTTGAGTCTGAGGGTACCTCACAGGGTTCTCCCTGTGCTTTTCCAGAAATGGGGATGCAGTCCCCAGTGAAGTAAAACCAAGACTGCGTCTGGACTTTCTTCCCCTTCCCATCTCCAGGAAAGACTGGCTCTGGTCTAACTTTAGACTCATCTTTTGAAACGAAGTTATGGGGTCGTTCCTAGTTTCGTGTAGCAAGACCACCTGATAAAGGGGAATTTGAGGATAGTCAGTTATGCTTTGAGTTATACAGCCTGAAATGGTCATGGAAAGTTACCATGTGCTTCCCTTGCTCGCATTAAGGTTCGATGCCTAAAATTCCCCTTAAAAGCAATGAGCCAAATCCGTCCCTGGTGTAAGCTGTTTACTGTAGTCAGCGGTGCTCCACCAGGGACTGATTTGGTCAAATGTGCCTGATGCCACAGTCCTAACTCAGCAAAATATTCCTGTACTATAATCAGCCTGAGGCACAGGATATTTATAATACCCACTTACATAGGCCCTCATATTTTCCCTCATACTAATTTCCCCCTTCTCTTTATTTCTCTGTGTGTCTAGCACCTTTTTTCATGTCTCTCCAGATGCATTTCCCAGCATCAGATAATTGAAAGTCAGTGAACTGAGTTTCAGGTTATTTTGCTAAAAGATGCCTATTATTTTGATGAAGCAGGTGCACAGAATTAAAAAAACCCTCCATAATTGCTACTTTACTACCAGGCTTCTGCTGCCTAATCTTCTTTGATGTTGGTAGAACAAGCTTTCTATCTCCTCTAGGATGATTACAGGGAACATTGCTCTGTTCCTCCTACAGAATCTTTTCCTGATGGATATTAAACCTGGGTTATCAATTAAAGTTTCTTTATGTGCCGAGTGATTAGAGCCAGGATTGTGTGTGATTTCTAGCATAAAGCAAGTTTGAAGTGATTTCTGCCATTAATATTAATTAATCACTGATATGTCAAATGTTCACAAATGAATGCACAAGGTGAGCATGTACAATTTACCGCAGTAACCTGGGACTGAAATAACAACTGAACTGCTCTCATTTTAAACATTTGGCAACAGTTTCCATAAAGTCTTCTTGACGTAGTTAGCTGGAAAAAAAAAAAAAAAAAAAAAGGACAAGCTGAATGAATAACTGGGGTGTTAGAAGTATGGCTGTAGTACTGACTTTTACCAAAATGGCTGGCTCATCCTGTCTTACGCTCTACTCTCACTTATGGCTCTGACAAGCTTCAAATCTTTGGTGTAATATTTTGGATACTGGTTATTAGCTTTTCTGGTGCAACTAATACCCGAATGTGGGCATGCTGAAAGTCTTAAAATGCGTCTGTTTGTAAAGAGAGAAAGCATCAAGAGAGGGAGTTCTTGAGAGAGTATGCATATCTGTATAGACTCAATTTTTGGCAGATTCAAAATTTTTTAGATTCAAAATCTGAAAAGCATCTAACCTCACATCATTCACATCTAGCACTGACCAACCGATGCTCACCACCTCCTCTCAACTTCTGTGTGGGACTGGGCTACCCCTGAGCTTACTGTGGACACATAGATGGGCATGTCAAAAACTCATAGAGGTGGAGCAACTTCAAAAATGTGCATACATTAGCAATTTTAGACCCTCACTGTATATGACTGAATAGTTTGTTTGCATTGAGTGAGAGTGTAGTGATTGCCTTATCACATAGAGTGAGACAGGCATGTTTACAAGTATTTAAGTGGCATTTACATCTGTAGTATCCGATTGCCTCCTAAAGGGCAATGAAATTGGGCAAGGAATCGTTAAAGGTCCTTTCCAAACTAAATTAATCTATGATTTTATGATTATTCCTGTTTTGGAGATGGAAAAGACGAGGACAAAAAAATTAAGTGACACTGAAACCCAATAGCAGAGTTGGAAATAGATAAAGAATCTCCTTAGTGTCAATCCTGCGCTTTGGATAATCTCGGAGCCAGAAGCTCATAGGACCGTATTATTGATGTAAAAGTGAAGAGGTACAGCGATGACCATTGCACCTCTGACTGTTTAAGCCACATGAATAGTTGGGAAATGGGATTTAATTATCCCACAACACTAATCACACAGTCCATTCCCACTGATGCAACTTTTACTGTTGGCAGGAGTATGAACAGTGCTGCCAGGCATTAAAGGACTATTTTTGTTTTTTTCCCACAGGCACATGATGTTCTTTACACATACAACATCATCAGGTGCAGGTGGCACAAAAACATGCTACTGTTTAATCAGCTGTATAGTTATACCCGGGACATCTTCCAGATGCTGTCAAGGTCCTCTTAGCTGTGAGTTGTTCAGGTGACTGGCCTCTAAGACCTAAATTTACCGCTAGAGCAAGCCCATGCAGAACCTTTGGCCTCCCTGGAGCTGTATGTGTTTATACCAGCAGTGAATGTAGCCAGGTGTAGGTTGTAACTTGTGGCTCTTGCAGATACTGTCAAATTTCTCCCAAGAAATGCATCTCTTAGTTGGACACTTCCTTGTTCACATCGGCACATCTTAAATCTGAGACTTGTTCAGCAAGTGCCCAGTTTATTCGTTACTCACATTGTCATAAATCTTATACAAAAGCAATTATGAGAAAAGCGTATTTCATTCTTTTATGGAATTCCTTAGAACTGATGAGAGCAGTCAGATGGCTATTGTCATCAATGAACCTTTGATAAAGCATTAGGAAACAGAGATGGTGTCTTTTAATAGACTGTTATTACCTGCCTTGGGTGCAAGGAGCTCTCATGCATTCCAAAAGTATATTAATGGCAGAGTAAAACATGACTTAGCAATAATATCCCCAGAAAGGGCCTTATTTTCCCTCTTAAAATGATTTTAAATGGATTGAGCTTTTACCAGCTGCTGCACTCGCGTTCAGCACGGGAGGCGGATGCAATGAAACTCCATTTCGAGCCCACTGATGTGGAGTCGTGCGACTCCTCTATCGCAGCGTGCAAACGTCTGCCCTGCGAGTGAACCGCTGCTGATAATTCATGCCGGTGTAGGTGCCAAGTGTAGCTGGGGGGCTTGGCAGGAGGGGAGGGCACACAGCCGTGCCACAGAGCCCAAAGCGAAGACACGGGTCCTCTCACGGTTGGATCATGCAATGGCACAATAAACCGGCACCCTCTCGGTCTTTTACCAGCAGAGGACCCTGTGCAAAGTGTTTTGTCTCCCTCTCCACCTCCTTCACCCTCCAGTTTGCCTGCCCCAGCTGTCGGGCTTAAAAGTGGAAAGAGGTGTCAGGGAATGGAGTTGTTTCCAGGAGGTTGAGGAATGGTAGCAGGCATTTACGAAGCTACGAGTGCCACTGCATAGCAGGTTTCTCTCTCTCACCTATTTCTGACCATGCTGAGCTTACTTTTTCCATCTCCCATGTGAGGGTGGACTAGGAGAATGGCACGGGACTGGTGGAGGTGCCTACACAGTGGCTCACTGGACTCATTTTTGAGTTCAGAAGCTCCTGAATGGAGCACACAGGCAGAGGAGCAGCCCTCCAAAGTGTTTCCCAAGGCCAAACAGTGAGGAAATTGCCTCCAAATGGTGAAGCTGGGAGAGAAGAGGGTCAAGAGAGGGAATAGAAAAAGAGACACTTAAGGGAGACCAATGGGGAAAATGGACACGGACTATGGCATTTAAGAAAAGCTGCTCTCTGGGGGAGAAGGCGATTCCAGGGAAGGCCAAGACAAAAACCACTGGGAAAACCACAGTTGACTGCAGCAAGCAGCAAATAGGAAATTATGTGCTGCTTCCATGGGAGACTCAAAGTAAAGAAAGAGGTTGATAGAAAAATGGATTTCTCTGGTTTAGGACAGATAAAGCAGAAATGTTTCAAAGCCTAAAGGAGGGAATGATGAGAAACGCTTGTGAAATTGCTTGCCGTAATTATGGGGCATGGTGCGCGCAAACGCCCACAGTGATTCTGCTGTGGCGCGCACCTTTCCACGGCAGCAGCGGGGAAGGCATCAGTCCAGCAACAGGACAGCCCCGTGCTTTCATCTCAGTCCGTAGGCAAGAACGAGACGAGCGGCAGGGGCCCGTGCGACACTCACGAGCACGTCGCGGCGTAATTCGGGAGATGAACGCGTGTCTGACAACAAACATACGTTAACTGGCATTATCTCCCGAAATAGGAAGGCTGCACTTTGCCAGCTTAGCAACAACTTTGCCCGGGGTACGTAGTCTGAGGCCGTGTGCTGCTGCGGATCAGCGCGGGGCGCTGCCGGAGGAGACCGGACCTCCTGTGGCCACCGCCTCGCGTGGGCGCCCGGTGCTGAGCAAGCCCCACGGAGCTGCCTTAACTACATCTCTGCGCCAACGATAGTTTAGGAAGGCCTGGGGAGGCAAAGTTGGGTAAGGCAGGGCGTTGGGAGCAAATTAACAAAATCAATAATAATAATACTCGCTCTCTTCCATCGCTATTGTTTGAAGCGAAATTATGTTTTGCTATAAACCAGCCTTAAAATAGTACTGCCTTTTCGCGTGTGACTCTTAATTAAAGGTATGAATTTTATAAAGGTTTTTTTTTTCGCCTGCATAACATGAATTCTTTCTCCTCCTTTCTACTCAGGTAGCTTTTCCTTTAATGATTTTCACAGACCATCTTTAAGGCAGAGGCAAGCAAGCGATTAATAAAAGTGTGAACAGGTGGTTGCTCTGCTACTAAAAAAGATCAGTAGTGCAATAATTTCCTAATTATTATTATACCTTTTAAAGGTTTTTAAATACATGATAATATATTTCCCCATTGCTTCTTCTGGCACCCCTCTTGCTCCTGGCATTATTTCTCATTCAGAATAATAATTAATGAGAGCTGAGGTATCTAATATATATTTTATTCCTTCTGTTTCAGTCCCTTAAGTAACCATCTTGTCACATTTGTTATGCAAATTTTCACACATTGCATGTAATTTCAGCAATATGTGAGAATGCCTCTCAAAAATGCCTTGAGTATTTTGTTTTATATATTCGTAAAAAATTATCGTTTTTTTTCTTGAAAGCAACATTTTTCCATAGCCCTTTAGAAAATGGATGAAGGTACATAATTGCTCTTGCTTTACTGAGGTGAAGGAAAGCAAAGAAACATTTCTAAGCATAAGGTGGTAATAGCGATAGCAATAGCAATAACAATAATAATAATAATAATAATGATTTTTTTTTAAAGAGAGCACTCTGGTCTTCCTTAAAAGCTGCAAAATGTATGATCAGAAACAAAGTAAGTGCCGTCTCCACTTGGAGAGGTACATATCGTGCATGTGTTTAACTGAAGAAAGTTATTTAACGTAGATGATGGACGATGTAGACGGTTGAAGATAAGGTGCTCTAATGAGAGTTCAGCGCATCCATTACGCATTTGTCAGCTTGGCCCGTTTGCTTGTAAAAGTTTCGCTGTCTAACAGCAATCGTCCTCCCTGTAGGCTAAGTAAAGGGATATGTAGACACAGGAGTCTGGAGGGACTGATGGAGCTGCTGAGCAGCTCCTGGAGCACACCGCGGCACGGCAGCTTTGGCTCAGTCCCCACGCGGGTCCCCGTGCAGTTCGCCGAAGCGGCGGGAGCGCGTCCCCGGCCCTGGGCTCGCGGCTGTTCCAGTGTGGGCTCTCCATGGCATCACCGCCTCCTCCGGGCATCCCCCTGCTTCCCGGGCTGCAGGTGGAGATCTGCTCCACCGCGGACCTCCCCGGGGAGCGCCGGGCGGTGCAGGGCATGGCACCCGCGGGGGCAATCTGCAAACCGCTCAGCGCCGATGCGGCCTTTGCGGTTTAGCTAATAAGCCACGCTTTCCTCCGAAAGTTAGAGTTTAGAGCTGGTCAGTTGAGGCAGGTGATATCCAGGCTCGGACTTACCGATTCACGTTTCCACATGTCCAAACACCCCTGCACTAAGCTCTGTGTTGCCACGCAGATACACTCGCTCTCTGCTTTTCATCACCCTGGAAAAAGAAAGGCACCAACCGCCTGGTTCTACCTGCCCATTCTGATTTTCCAAATAGCACCTCAGGTAGGACTTTCTGCTGGGCTGATGGTGGGCCTGTCTTGATGGAACAAATGGTAAAATTCCCATTTTCTGCAGCAGGAGCAGGGTGCAAACCCAGTGCACTTCCGAAGGCATTTCCTCACACAGTGTCCTGGGCCAAGGATCACTTTGAACTTAGAGAACTGGAGAACAAGTGGTTGATTCAGCTTTTCATCTCTCATTTAGTCCACGTAATTTATTTTGACCCCTTCTGGCACGTCCACCACCCATTCATTGGGATCTGCAGCTGTACCTGTGCCCTCAAGATAGGATTGTCCCCGGCTTCAAAAAATAGCTGCGTGGGCTCCAGCCAACCTGTTCTTTTGCTAAGTTCAGCTGTGCCTTTCCTGCATGAAGCTGTGGATTTCCCTATTAGACTGCAGATGTGCACAAAGTGGAGCAGACATCTATTAGGACTGTATCTTGGATTTCACAGCCAGCAAATGTTCATCTGCAGGGCATAATGCAATTTGTCCTGAGCCTGCTTAATTTTAAACACGTGTGGACAGTCTCAGTTAAAAAGATATTTTCCTGGATTAAACTACTGTACTCGGCACCTCACAGAATTGGTCCTTATTTGGAAAGGCATTGTAAATTCATGTGGGATATCTTAGGATACAGTTCAGGAGGGGGGCGATAGGGAGATATCTAACGTGAGCAGCCAGTGTGACCTTGTGTGCACACGTATACATGAGGACTTGGACTTTCATTCTTGAAGGAAAGCTTTCTGGGTGCTTACATTGCTTGCAGCCATGCAAAAATAAGGGAACTTGGGCTTCTTATGTGGCAGACTAGTAGGAATATTATGAGCCTATCAGTGCTGTGCAACTCGGTGAGCAGAACTTTTCTCTAACTATTTCAGGTATTACCTTCCCAAAAGAGTGAGTCAGTGGGTCTGGACTACTTAATAAATGTTTTCACTGCAGTTTTTCATTGGCAAGGATGTTGGGGTCATGCAACTCTCCCACCGGGTTCTCCCTTTTACCTTTAATCACATTTTTGCAGCATTGGATAGTGGCAACCACTTGCCCACAGAGTGTCTTCAAGGCCTTAGAAATCTATTTCTGATGACCTTTTCCATGCTTTGTTGGAGATGTGGTCAGTGCTAGCCTCGAATTAACCTATGAAGGGAATGATTAATTAGGCAAATTTGAGGGAAAGTCAGATCAATTTTTAAAAACCTTCCACCTTGCTGAAGGCTGGAAATTCTCTGTAGAAAAAGAGTGTTTATTTTCTATATCAAAATATTCAGGGTGGTTATATGGAACAAAAACTGTGAAATGCAATATTGTCGGCACTGTGATGAGTGGATACGGAGACTTGAGGTTTGAGTTTGGGCTTCTGTGCCCCCTAACAAAACTATATTTTGTTGTGAAGTGAAAGGTGACTATGTTTCGGACAACTATAAAAATATTTTTTAACATTTGGGGCTTTAAAGCTGGTGCTAAAACTCGGGTTGCGAGGGAGAGGAGGGTGGAGGGTGCCGCGGCTCTGTGTGCTTGTGTGTGTCAGCGGGAGCGGGACGCCGCTCTTTCTCTGTCACCCTCCCGCAGCCCCCAAGGCTGACATCTCTCAGAGGTACCTCAGGTGGCCCTAAATTATGCCGGCGGTCCATCCTGTCAAGGCTGGCGTGCCAAGTGCGATACACGCCATTGACTCCCGCTTCACGCTCCCTTGCAGCCAGACCGGCGTCTCCGGCATTTCGGATGCAGTGCTGCCGCCGCTCTCCTTTGCTCGTTTGGCAGCCCTGCCGCGGGACGTGGGCCGGCTGCGCGAATCTGCAGCCCCTGTCCCCCGGCAGGACCAGGGAGCTGTGACCCCCCCGCTGCCGACGGGGCTGTGCCGCAGCCCTCGCCTCTCCCCAGGGCAGCCCCCAGGCAGAACCTCGGGGGGCCCTTCCAGTGCGTCTGCAAGGACAACAAAACACCAACTGGGAGTGCTGGGGGTTTGAGGTCCCTCCTCCTGCCTGAAAAGGGGCATTGCCAACGCCAGACTACATCAGCTACGTGGCTTTGCTTAGGCTAGTCTTGAAAAACTCTTGGCCTTGAGGTTGCCAGATTTTCGCAAAAAAAATTACATGAGTTGGTTTTGAAAATAAAGCGTAAATCCCTAGAATTTCTCCAGTCTTATAAAAATTGGCAACACTAAAGCAGATCAAGCAGCGCTCTCAGGAATACGGTGTTCTGAGAGTGCTGGTCCCATGTCTACAAGGGCCCTGGTCACCGGGATCGCTGCCTTTGCTGAGAGCTGGGATGTGCTCGAGCAGCCCTGAGTCTAGCCCAAGTTACTCATGGTCAATGCTCAGTGCCCTTGAGGGCCAACCTCAGGGAGCTGTGACTGTTTTCGCACCATCGATACATTTTCCTCCTGCACAAAAGAGTAAGAAGTAGCAGGTGCTGAGCATCTGGATACCAGCTTCTGCTGAGAACCATCATTGCCCCCGAAACAAGCCCTGGAGTCTCAGCAGCAGCACTTAGAGAGCAGAGCCTGGTGCACGTTTCGGTGTAGGGTGCTCTCCTTTAAACCAGGGGAGCCCAGAGGTGTAACTCTGGAGCTGCTTAGTCTGGTACTTGCAATGCAGAACCCCCCCCCCAATACAGCAAACCCCTAACTCCTGAAGTTTTTAAAAGCTAATTGGGAGGGAACTAAAACCAGCTTTGTAATAAAGGAGGCATATTTTGCCCTCCCCATCCTGAAAAGCCATGCAATAAAAATGTAAATATCTGCCTTGAAGGCTTTCTTAATAAACCCTGTAATTTCCTCAGAATTCTTTCTATAATATCAAAATCCTGAACCACTTTGAGATGAGCTATTTTAGACTGTAATTGGGCTATTCATTCCCTATGCATACAGCGATCCTAATCTAATATGTAACAAGAACTTAAAAGCTAATCAATAATGGAACACGATTTTCTATCAGTAGAGCTGCCTGTTGACTCCTGTGAGAGGGATCTTCACAAGACAGCTCGGCTCTGATGACAGCCTTATATTTATTTTAAACATGAAGTTGAAACATCATCTTTCTCTGTATTGTCACTTCCAATCATTTTTGGAACAAAAACACCAGGGGGAAATGAGATCCTCATCCTGAAAAGCGCGTTCGTATTTGATAAATAGCCACAGATTCTGGAGAATGTTTACTGAAATGTGGGCTTGAAATGCTTTCACGTGCATTTTACTAGAGCCATTGATTATCTATTGTAACATCTGTCTGGGTCACTTTACCAAGCTGCCCCTTTCCTACACTTTAGAGGTTAAGAAAGAAAAAAGGGCTGATTACCCTGGTGCTGGGCGTCCATGTTTACCTGAGTGAAACCGAGGTAAAATTAGCATTGAGAGGGAATCAGAGTGAATTGCCACTTATTGTCCTTCAGTGGAAGTCAAGAAGCCTTTTATACCCTCACGTACAAAAGACAAATTCCCACTTTTCATCTCTACGCAGTGGCTTGAGATGGAGAGGGTGGAGGGAAGGGGGTTAAGTGAGTACACAGATGTGCCTAAAACCGTATCAATCATAGGCATGAGAAAATGCCGCCCTTTTAATAGGCAGACTGAACGAACGTGCACAGCTGGATTTTGAATTTTATGGGCTCTCTCAATAAAATGCAAGTGGAAGACATCTTACATCATTCCCACAGCTCTGGCCATTTGTGCACTGCACACTTTCCCTCTGAGCCGCGCTGGGGACGGAGGAGCTGAAGCCTTACGTTTGTAGCCATGTACAACCCCCTTGCCGCTGTCTGGAGCCAATTAGCGTGCGTTTTGGAAATACATGGTGGATTTCTGATGTCACGTACACTTCCACAGAGTCAGTGGATTTAATCTGGAATTACTCAGGGTATGAAGGATCAGAGCCGGCTGGGAAAGCTCCTCTCTGGAGGGTCCTAAATGCCAGTGATTTCACATGATTATTTATTGAGCTTTATAACAGTGCATATACCCTCATGCACACCCCTTCTCCTACAAATTACCCTACAACTTTCCAGCCCTTCGTTATGTTGTAGAGGTTAAGGCTTTCCTAAGTAATCAAAACATGTAGGAAGGAAAGCTTGCTAAATGCTGACCTAAGCTCAAACACTGACCCTATCTCTTAACTGTATCAGGAACTTTATGGACATCGTAAAATGTAATAATTGCTATGGTAACTGCTCATTCATATTAACTAAAGGCGTAAATAGAGTTGTGTAACATAGCCAGTGCTAACGTTGGGAGCACAAGGGAGGTCTCCCCATTGAAAGGTTTAATTGATACCTATGCCCTATAGGAAAATTTGCTTTTTTCCACCTTAATAGGTATATTTAACATTTTTAAGACAGTTCCCTTTCATTCCGCTCCCACTCTTGCCTTGCAAACCCTTTGGGTATGGAAGGCAATTAGACATTGCAAGGAGATGGCAGATCAAGCACTAGGCTGTGTTTACCTTTGCTTCACTCCTGATTTTAGTAGTGCAATAATTCGACCCTGTCCTTTTCTCAGGTGATGCTCCATATTTCAGCTGGGCCACACAGAGGGAAGGAGAGTGAAAGTATGTGTTCTTCCTCTTTGTGTGACCAGGGTCGGGTTATTCCCAAGCCTGGGCTCTGTGCTGCCATTGATTCCTTGCCTGATTCTTTGTCACATCATTTTGCCGCTATTTTGACCACTTCCATAGTAAAATTAATAACTTCACGTCAGATGCTTTGAGAAGTCTGTAGGAAAAAATGCCAAAGGAATGACTGGGAATTTTATAAAGTCCAGTCTTGGACTGTATAATGTATATCTCCCTGGCTTCTTAGCTATGTAACCATTAGGACACTGGCATAGCTAGAAAGCATATGTATGTGTACATGCATAAAGGCATAGAGATACATTAATTGTCTTATCTAGTTGCTCATTTGCTGTAGAAGGCTGTTTTCGCTGTTTAAGCTAGAGATTGATTGTCATTCTGGTGTTTTACAAGACTGAGCGTAAGGCTCAGGCCTTTTATACAGCTCTGGTGATGGAAGAAAATCAGTGGAGGTTTCAGCTGCGCTTCCCACTCCTGAGCAGGACTTGTGTGTTCTTGATGACCATTGCTGTGGTCAGCGGCCAACTCTGTGTACAGAGAGCGAGTCACTTAAGCTTCAGCAGGTCTTCGGGGATCATTGAAAGCGTGGGCTCTCGATTTCCTGGCCATCCCAGAGAAGCTGAGGATTGGGACATTTGCTGAGATGCCGAATGCGTAAGTTATGGTGGTCTTGGGTTGTGTTAGGGCTTTAAACTATTGGGGTGGGGGGTACCTTCCTACTGGTGGAGAGTATCCTTCAGTGTGGGAGCATTCAAATGGTGGATCACTGTGCTAAATCTGAATTGCAGCTCAGTTGTTTTTGCCTTCTTGTTGGAAAGAAAAAACATTTTCTTGATGGCAGCTATTTCTTTTACTGCATACTACAACTGCCAGCCATTAGCTGCTGGACTACCAGCAGCTGGACTACTGAGCTGAAAACCTCTGCATTCCTAACTGGAACCACGCCATGCCTAGACAATGTAGTTACCCCACCTCCTAAATGAGACACTATGGGTCAAATACATTTCCCATGCTGTTGGTAAAGTCACACCTGACGCATCTAGCCCGAGCAGCAGAATGAATGTACTTAGATTGCAAAAGTTATCTCATCTCCTATCGTTTCACAAACACACTCTCCATAAGCCTTAGTTTAGTATTTTCCCTTTGCCTAGCCGAAGCTCAGTCTGCACCTTGAATAATACATGTAAGTTTTTGATTGACATTCAGTCCTAAGCATTTAGCTATCTTGATGTCTTGTCAAGTCTTCCTTTGATAAAAGCATTTTAGGTGCCACAAAATGTAATCACTTCACTGCAGCATTCTACATTGCAGATTCAAGTTCCTCTGCACATTTTTCAGCTAAGGATCTTGGCACTGTCAATAGATCTGTTCCATGGGTGATTTTGGATGGATCTATTAATATTGCCTCTCAGAGTAATAAGTCCCGCTCTTTTACGAAGTGAATCATCTGTCTTTCCTGTGGACAAGTGAAATTCTCCCTCATTGGACTTGTCGTCCACAAGTTGGCAGGGTATCCTGTTTTGTTAATAGTCTTCATACAGCAGTGAAGTAATTTCAAAAAATGTTCAGCCCAGTTTTGGGTCCAAGTAGTATGTCTTTTGGTTATTTGTTCTTCTAGACAGGCCATGTCACCATTAGTCATACTTCAGAATGATGGTTTACTTTCATTATTCACTGACGGCACTGCTTCCGATTCAGTGCTTTCCAACTCAGCAAGATTTTCCTGTGCTAATTCATCTGAATCATTTCTAGAAGAGTTTATATCAAAGGACACATTCTCAATGTTAATAAAGTGCAGGGGGTTTGAAACAGCTTGTAATTCTGCTTCTTTAAAAATGAACTTTTTAGCAGTGTTTATGCTATGTATGTGAGCACAGTATGTGCCACCAGGGGTCTTAACATGATTGATAGCCCTTTCCCTTTTTATTTACGTTCTGTTTGGGACACCTAGCACACACTCGCACTGTGACCAGAACTGAGCTAACGTGGCTTCAGACTGAATACTGGGTCTACTGGAGCAAAACCAGCACGCCCAGCATGGTTTAGGGCATGGTGCTCGGACATTACCATTCACAAAGCCCTCTAAACCTGGCCCCCTGCTACACTTTCGCTGTTGTCTTACCTGACCACTTACTTCAAATGAGGATGACTGAGATCTCCTGCAAGGGCTCAAGACTGTGGATTTTTGGTAGGGCTCAATAGATTTGTGTGCTCTGATCCGGTCCTATCTCCGCCTATGTTTGTTTATCGAGAACATGCAACATACCCACACATTTATATGGTGCGCATCTGGCTCTGCACACCTACAACTCAGGGCAGAGGCTTGATCTCACTGGTTGCATTTCTGAACAGATTTTTATTCACTTGAAGGCTCCTCAGTGTTTGGTTGTTACATCTGAGGTACCCCCACAAGCATGAGTCTATCGTGTTTCATGTACTCTTACGTTCCTGGGTTGTTAGCCTGCCCATAGCAGCAGTGAATTGCAAAAGGAAAAAAATTAGCAGAAAGAGTTAGTTAAGCAGAAACATAACTGCCCACATCATCTGGTGTGTCCTACTTCACTGAAGCCATCTCAGAACCTGAGGAAACAAAACCAAAACAAAGGACACCTTGTAACTCAGGCTGATATCATCATAAATGAAGTTTTCTGAGTGCACTGGGAAGAACCTAGAGGAGTTGCCCCAAACTTGGAACTTTTTGGGTCAGGATGCAGAAAAGAAGAATTTTGATGATTGGGGGGAAAAAAAAAAATTGCTTTGGAACTAGAACAAGAGTTGCTGAAATGTTCTCATGAAACAGAAATGCTGTTCTTTTTAAATTTTCCAACTAACACTAATTACCAAGTGTATGTTCAGAATGTGACTTTTCACATTAGGGCCCAATGACCCTTAGAATTGGTTTCTACAACATCAACTTAACTCTAATAAAGTTCACATCCCTTGACTTTCTGTAGAGTCAATGAAAAGAAATAAGATGTTACATCTAGTCAATGTAAGTTATATATAGACTAGAGTATAGGCTCAAGACTGTATTCAGATTGCTTAGAGCAGTCTCTTTCTTACCTTAAAAAAAGCCAAACCCAACTATCAGATTGTTTAGGGTGAATCAGATTCTCTGAAGTTGCCAAGTTTTTTCTCTTGGTGATCAGTGGAGGGACTTGTGTATCTAGTCGGCACCCGTGGTATGTTTTTTTCTGCATACTTGCACAGGTTTTGTCTTGAATTTGGAGGTTCTTATTAATTTTAGGTGCCTGGAGGCTTATGTGTGGTTGCAGGGTGGGAGGTCTGCGTGGCTCACAGCCTGCTCAGCTCCCTGTTTTAAAGAGAGAAAACATGGACCTCAGTTTTCACCATTGCTGCCCAGCCTTAAGGACGTGGCATTTCTCTCTTGAAACCATGCCCATTTTCCCTCTTCCTTCCTTCCTTCCACCCTTCCTCTCCCACCCCAGGACACTTTTTTGGTTTTTCTGATCCCCCAGTTGGCATGACTGGTATTTTTTGAGCCCCGGGATTACTGATTGTGCTTGTTGTTGCTCAGATCCCTCCAAGCTCTCCAAACCCATACAAAGCTCTGGGATTTCAGCCAATTTAGTCACAGGTTTATCATATGCTGACATTGTTTCTCTATAAATAGGTCTACCTTTACTGACATTATTGATTCAGCTGCCTCTCTTCTCATTAATACTCCTTTTAATGTATCCAACCAGCCTTTGTATTCCACCTAATGAAAGGCTGAAGACAGAGGGGTAGATGTTGAAGAGGTTAAACTGCAAGCCTAAAGGTCCTAGGTTTTAAAGTCAGTGTTTGCTATGTGAGATCCACAAGCTTGTCAGTGGAGCAAATCTGCAAGTCTGAGCTCTCTTTTCCACCAGAAAAAGTGAACTGTCAAGCCAATTTCACATTTTATTACTAATAATTTGAATTAAAATAAGCTTGTTTTGCAAGACCCTCCATCTGATCCATTCATGGGTTACCAATGATAACACAGATCCTAATCTGCCCATTTCAGATTGTATGATTGTTTTGGGTTTGTGTGGTGGGGTTTTGGTAGCGGGGGAGGGGCTGCAGGGGTGGCTCCTGTCAGAAGCTGCTGGAAGCTTCCCCGGCTCCAAGTAGGACCCACCGCTGGCCAAGGCCGAGCCCAAGCCCATCAGTGATGGTGGTAACACCTGTGGGAGAACAGATTTAAGAAGGGGAACCTGCAGTGGAGAGGGGAGTGGAATGTGAGAGGAACCCCTCTGCAGACACCAAGGCCAGTGAAGAGGAGGGGAGGAGGAGCAGGGGATGCCCCCGCAGCCCGCGGGGAGGCGGCAGGCTGTCCCCCCCCAGCCCGTGGAGGGGAGCGGGGGAGCAGATGCCCACCTGCAGCCCGGGGAGAGAGGAGCCCGCGTCGGAGCAGGGGGGTGGATGCCCCCCAGGATGGCCGGGACTCCATGGGAAAAGCCCCCGCTGGAGCAGTCTGTGCCTGAAGGACTGCAGCCCACTGAAAGGACCCACGCTGGAGCAGTTCATGAAGAACTGCAGCCCGTGGGAAGGACCCACGTTGGAGAAGCTCATGGAGGACTGTCTCCTGTGGGAGGGACCCCACGCTGGAGCAGGGGAAGAGTGAGGAGTTCTGCCCCTGAGGAGGAAGGAGCGGCAGAGACAACGTGTGATGAACTGACCCCAACCCCCATTCCCCGTCCCCCTGTGCCACTGGGAGGAGGAAGGAGAGAAAATTGGGAGTGGAGTTGAGCTGGGAAGGGGGGAGGGCTGGGGAGAAGGTGTTCTAAGATTTGGGTTTACTTCTCATTATCCTGTCTTGATCTGATTGGTAACAAATTGAATTGATTTTGGTTTTTTTCCCCCAAGTGGAGTCTGGTTTTGCCCATGACCATAATTAGTGAATGATTCCTCCCTGTCCTTGTCTTGACCCACAAGCTTTTTGTTGTATTTGTTTTCTCCTCCTTATCCCACTGAGAGGGGAGGAGGGAGCGAGCAGCCTTGTGGTGCTTTGCTGTTGGCTGGGCTTAAACCAGGATGATAATTTTGAAAACAAGGAGCAAATTTTCCCTCACAGACAGGAACACATCTCATGTGCCGTTTGTCTTGGAGCTAAGCCAAATTAACAGACCAAAGTTGTAGTTGTCTTGCTTGTAAATTAAACTCAACTTTAATAGGTCACATATCCATTTTTCTATATATAGTTGGGGTTTTTTCTGTGAGTGACTTACTGGGCAGTTTTTGTATGCAGCGTAGCTCTCTAGTGCAGTGGGAGGAGAAGTGTTCAGCAGTGTGTCTCGGCACCCACGCAGGCAGCAGCCCTTCCCTGCGGCGTGGTGGGACCGTGCTCTGCTCTGGGCTGGGGAGACCTGCACCCTCACCAGACTGCTGCGGGGAAGGGCTCGTGGGCAACTTGTGCAGCACGGCAGCCGCCCCGTCATGGATTGTGCCTCTCAGATGGCTGTAAATTCATTGCACCCTTGCAGGAAATAAGTTCTCCGCAGCCAGATCTTCGGACATGGCAATGGCAGTTGAGGGACCACGCTGCGGAAGGGTGGTGAGCGCACAGGGAGCTGCTAAGGGCCAAGTATCGGGTCTGGACTTACCAGTGAAGAGAAGGAAAGAGAAAGCTGCAGAATGGGATCAGGTAGGGGAAAGTCCACCGGCGCACAGGGCTAAAAGTCATTCAAGATGAGCTCAGCGGGGCAAAGCTGGCAGCAGCCCTGCCAAGGGCTCCAGGAGCCATCAGAGTGTTGAGGAAGCCCCACTGGCCCCCAGCAGCGTGGTCTGAAGGGAGAGCGGGTCTCAAGGGACAGCATCCCCCTGAGGACGTGCCTGGGAGCTGTCTCCGCACCACAGCTATCATCTCCTGCCCTCACTGCGTCTCTGTGCCAGGTTGGCAGAGCAAACCCCCTACTTTGTTTCCTAGTTTATCGCCTGACGTCTGGGCTGCTGGACTCGGCGCTGGCATGGCTCGCAGAAACCCCAGTGGCCGAGGCCACAGGACCGCTGGCAGCCACAGCCAGCCTTTCCACCGCAAGGCTGGGTGCCCACGTTGTGCTGGCGGCACCTCGGAGCTGGCTTTGGCCAAATGTCCTCGATGGGGCAGGAGAGTGAAATTAAACATTCAGATCTGGCAAAGGAAGCTGCCAAGGCTGCCAGAGCAATAGGCCATTAAATCCCACGCTCAAACCGAACAACATCCCCCACCCCAAATAAATCATAGGAGAAGAAAACATTTCACGTTGTTAAAAGTTTATACTATCTCTGACTTCAGACATGTTACCATTAACCTGGGAATTAATCAGAGATTTTCATTTGCTCCTTGTTCTGAACTATAATGAGCCCTTTAACAGGGTAAATAAAAAGATCTAAAGATTCAATAAACTATAATGTCACAAATGGCAATCATCTGCCGTGTGAGGCCTCTGTGTTAAAAAGCATCACACAGCTGGAAACAAATGCTTCTGTATAACATTGTAAATAACCTCTAAGCCCACTACTAATTAAACTGAAGCTTCGCTTCTCCTGGGCATTGAATATATGAACCAATTAAGAAAATATAATTTCTTTTCTGAGACCTGTGCTGTCCCCCTTAAAAAAAGGTTGGGGAGGAGGGGGAATATAGAGAAAGAGCTAGTGACAGAGAGACAGGGAAAGAAAGGAGGGGGGGGGGGGGAGAAAAGAAGAAAGGAGTTTCACAGGAGGGACCACACTGATGCGCTGGGGTTACAATAATGAGACATTTCTGCTTTAAGCAAATTTTGCACCTGTAACCTGCAGAAATATAGCCATAGCACTTGAAAAATTACTTCAATGCTGCACAGTGCCATGAAAATTTATCTTTGAGATGATTTTATTGCATGGTTACCCTAGGCAATTAAATCAATAAATCTTAACTGTCAGAAAGGTTGGCCCGCTGCCAGGAATAAATGAAATGCGCGGAATCAGTAAATAAAAGGTTTCTGACAACTCATTCTAGGAATTATTTAGCAGTTGGGCTTTCTGTTGGTGGTGGTGTTGGTGTTGCTTTTGTCTCCAGCATTTATTGACATTCTTTGTGAGAAATGATTATGCTAACATAAACAATGTAACACAGAGATATAGATAGATGGGAGAGAAGAGTCAGGCTCTTCAGGGTAATAAATTACCCTCCTGGAATCGCACGCGAACAGCAACTTTGGGGGGCTGATAGTGCTGGCGGAGGCGATTAGAGAGCTGGGGTCTGAGCCACGGGCTGGCAGCACATCGGCAGCCCCAGTGCCAGACATGGGAGTTTTGTGCGCTGGCCCACAGTGCTCCATTATTAAAACAGACGTGCTATTTTCATTGATTGATTCAGAGATGATTGAGATTGAAATGCCTCCTTGAGACATGCAGGTGACATTTCCGTAGGCCTAAAGAGTCCGGCGTTCACCACAGGAGATGCCAGCTTTGACAGCGAAATCATAGTTATGCCTGTGTAAACCCTGCGTAGTCAATGCAGCTGCATTGTTTTTCATGCTGGTGTTACAAATCTGAAGGCCTGAATCTGATTTCACTTACCTTGGGATTTGGCATGTTAAGGCAGTGTGAAATAGCCTGGATTTAGGCTCAGGCTCTGTCTCTCTCCAGAAGACACTGTGGTGAGGGCAGGTGACCTGATTAATAAACTGATAGATTTTTAGTCATTGTGGTCATCTACTTTAACCTCCTGAATACCAGCAGGCCATTAAACTTCACCTGGTACGGCCTGGTTCACATCTGCCTTTACCGGCTGAAGAAGCCCATTCCTTCAGCAGGGCAGCGGCTGCCGGGATAACCACCGGCCCCGCGGGAGGATCTGCATATCCCCGATGCCACCGGAGACAAGGACGCCGCTGCCGAAGGAGGGAGCATCCCGCTGAGCTGAGCAGCGGAGGAGGCCTCTCCCGCCTAGAACAGAACTAATTAGATGGTCTGCGAGGGCAGTCCCTCATCACCATCACCTTGGGGCAGCCTGGAGAATACGGGTCTGTCCTTGAACCAAGGAGCCAAGAAGGGATTTAGCTGAGTAGTGTGGAGAAAAGCCTGCTGCCAAAATGTCTGTAGCCAGTCTCTGGACACCAAAGTGACCTTCAGTCACAGGAGCCCTTAGGAAGAAACTCCTCTCTCTGCCCGGGACTGGCAGAGGCTCACCGACGCAGCTTGGTCCAAGCCGGAGACATACCATCTTGGCTGTGAAACATTTCGTATGAAAGTATTTCCTTCACGATACCCTACGGTTCCCCAATGCCCATGTCAGAGCTTCCCAGGCGTACTGCTCCTCTGACACGTCCTGTCCCGGTCATGATTTTGAAGCCTTTGTTCTCCCCCCCCACCGTCCCCGGCAAATCTGCTGCCTCTCGTTGCGGCTCCGTGGAGCCAGGACGACACTCATGAGCAGCAGCTCAGGCTCGGGGCGTCAGCAGCGCTGGGTGGGTGGTGGGGGCACTGGGGATGCCCCGGACACCCCTCTGGAAGAGGCTCCTCTTGGCTAATCAGCTCCCAAACCGTAGAGGGCATTAGAGATCTGAGTGCTACACTTAACTGAATGAGTCACATCCACTTCTAGGTACAGCTAAAGCCAACGGGCTTTCACAACGCTGATTGGCAAGCAGCTTCTCATTGCAGATAATTCCCTGCCAGCACATCCCAAATGCATAGGTGATTGCTCTTAAATTGATGGCTTGAAGCACAATAACAGCCTTTTTATTTAGTTCCTGCTTGATAGGCAGCGAATGTAGAGTTGCCAAAAAGAAGAAAAAAAAACAACCCACCAAAAAAACCCAAACCCTACCACCACAAAAACCCAGAAAAAGAAAAAAGAAGTGCTGCAGTGTTTGCTCTTTGTTACACCACTGTGAGGCTGAAAGTCCTTGGGAAGGAGCATTAAACAAGGCCCCCAGTGCTGCCCAAAGCCCGGGATCAGCACTAAGGGGTACTTGGGGTGTGCTGAGTTTTCCAGCAGCCCATGCCACAGGTGGGAGGGAATTGCCCTTCAAATGCAGCAAACACTCGGGGGCTTCATTCTTACGGCAGATTAGAGCCAGTGTGCTGAATGAGAGCAGTTGGCACTGAGGTTTCACCGAGGGTGGCAGGGCAGGGGGAAGCTGGCACCCAGGCAGCAAGACTCAGCTCTCTTAGAAAGCAGAAAATGGAGCATTTTTCATGTGGCTTCATCACGTCCAGCCACACACGTTTCTCATAGCACACTCCAGCCAAAAGGGTGAATCCCATCTGCCTGGAGCTGGCTGAAAAATGGGGAGCGAATGGTGGTGGTAGTGGTGGCTGTTGGGTTTTTTTTTTACTTTTTCACTCAAATTTTCCTTTCAAAATGTAAACTCTTGAGCAAATCTTCATGCAATCCTACAAATACCAGCAGCCACAGTTTCAGGCAGCTGCATGCCAGCAGCTGCAAATCACCACCGAGTCTGGTAAAACACACAAGGTGCCCAAGGGCAGTGGACAAACTCGTGTGTGAGGTACACAACCAGAAAGCAGTTGAGAATGGTTCCAAAGTTGGTTTCATAAATGAATGACATGTAACTTGAAGGAAAACTGATCCTAAAGGTTATTGCCCAAATTTGCCAAATATTTCTGGCCTAGGAAGGCCAAGGCTCTCAGGTAGTATCTTTTCTTCTGCAGTCCAGCTCTGAGATCTAACCTACTAACTCACCCCTTGTGTTTAGCTGTTTTCATGTGCTCAGAGGTGTACAGGTTCCCAAAAGAGAGAACACGTCTCATTTTCAGAAGGCCAGTCTACATACATACCTAAAAACATCAACAGGGACTTTTCTGTATCTCATATGACCACGAACTTCTGTTTAACGTTAGCTTCACATGTGGTTTGTGTGCTGAACACATTTACATTAGCTATAATAAAGTCCTTCCAACCGCGTGGACGCAATATGGGGTGAAACCCCTGAAACTCCCCATGCACATGTGCCTTTTTCAATCAAAGGGATAAAAGGATATCTAAATTCACTTTGAAATGCAGCTGGTAAGTGAAATTCCTCTCTATTACGTGGCACTGATAACTGCATTGCTTTCCTTTTGGACCATGCGGGAGGGGCCGAAGAGTGTCTCAGCCTTTTAGTGAAAGGATTTAGGCTACGCTTCCTATTCCTTAGCTCCACGGGCCACGGGAAGCTCCAGCCAGACTCCTCAGATATAAATAAGGCTTCACAACCTCTGTGTCTTGCATGCTGGCAACCAAACATCCCATGGTCTAGAGCAGCTTGTCATGGGCCAAATTAATTCCTGGGGAGGTCATGCAGTTAAATCATCTTAGCTGGCTGAGAAAGTATAGTGCTTCCATCTCTCTCTTGAGCCTTGCATAACTCTCACCAACATCCTACTCCACTGCATCAGCCCCACACAGCCATGGAGGGAGGGAAGATGCCTCCTTGGCTGGGGAAAAGGGCACACGGTACCTTGCCTGAGGTAGTTGTGAAACTGTGTATGAAAAGGAGCATCAAAACACCCATCCTCTATTACCCCTGCCATTGCCATGTTTGGAGGCGACGCTTCTCCCTCTAGTCAGCAGGCCGGCATCTTTTGCTACTGTGGGAATCCCACGTACTGGCTATATGAATAATTATCCTTCTTTTTTTTTTTTTTTTTTTTTTTTTTTTTTCCAGAGGGCTTTTTTCTGAGTTGTGCAGTCGCACTAACAGTGCCGTACAGCACAGGTTTATGTGGAGCCATTCATCATTCATAGCTGGGATCACAGAACACTTCACAGCCGATTACAAGGTTACACATGCAGGGAATGACATGAGCTGCCTATCTGAAGTCAAGCTTCCAGCGGGTTTCTGGGCACACCCAGAGGGTGCTAAGGACTCAGGGAATGAATGGCACACTCAACATCAGCCCTGCCCTCCATCCTTCTTACCCCAAAGACGTCTCTCTCCGAGATATTGAGAGAGGATGTTTTCTGGCTCCTTGAGTGCAAAACGGGCACAGGCGCTACGCAGTGAGCTCCAAATACCCCATTCCAGATTGTCTTCTGGAGCGAGTTATTGCCAAGAAGGACTGGGGCTCTAGCACCTGTTTTACAGGTAACCATCCACGCGGGTGGGATGAGGAACGCTGGAAAAGCCGTAGCCTGGTCGGACCGGACAGCTTTAAGCCGCTTCATGCGATCAGAGTGGTGCAGAGAAGCTGGAGGGTACCAGCGAGGGGCCCTTTGTTTTAAGCAGGACATTAAACAGCCAGACTCAAATCCAGACTAACACCTACTGGTATGCCTCTCAAGGCATCCTTCGGTAAGACCATCTGTATTCTGGGCCCACCGCCCCCCTCGCCGGCCCTGTCTGGGCTGAGACATCCCTCCAGCCGCCTCCCGGCCGTGCCTTCCCGCAGCACCTCCGGAGCACGCAATTCTCCAGACGAAGATGAAAAGGTTTTAAGCAGGACTGTAAGCGTGAGGGGCCGTACAGCAAATCACAGTGACGGCTTCTTTTGCTTGGAGACAGTGGCCTGAGATGGACTTTGTGTCGGGAGCGCTGCGGTTCGTCCCTCCCCGGCGGGCAGCTTGACCTCACTTGCTCCGCGCTCAGCAGCACCGAGCGTTCAGCCTTGCACCGGGCAGCCACATCACATGCTGCTTAGCATCTCTCGAGAGCTTTTCACATCTCTTTTGAGCTGGTGTTCTTGGCACTGGCTCTTAGAGCTATTTCTGCAATGATGATATAAAACCTGGCGTTTCTAGTTTTGTCATCCCGGGAAGCCCCTGGGGAGGAACGCGCTCCTGTGCGGAGGGTCAGCGCGCTGAATTGAACCGCTTTAGTCACGCTGGAGCCTTGGGCTGCTTGGCAGCAAGCGACCAAAAAAATCCTGCCTTTGAAGCCTGGCTCCTTCGCTCTTTAGGTTGGGTTTGGGACAGACGGGATTTAGGCTGCTGTCTTCCAGCTGAGGCCCCTCAGAGATGGGGAAAACACACTATTGATCCTGTTACCTCACAGCTGGTATCAGCACTACATTATTTTCTAACATCAAGTCATTTTAAGTCTCCGCAATGACACAAACACATTGATTAAAAATTAAAACCAACGACAGCTCTCCCACAAACAGTACTTACTGTACCATACTTATTGTATCCTGGGAGGGGAATGAGAAAATAGCAGAAGACAGAATAATTTATAGTGATAAAATGGGTTACATTTTCATAAAAATTTTATTTTACTTTTTTTTTTTAAATAATTCAATGCACTGGCAGTATAATTAATCCCTCTATGAGAGACACAAATGTACCAGTTCAACCAATATTATTTATACAGAGACATTGTGTTTAAAAACAACAAAAGTACATTTAAAATGTTTGTACATAAAGTATTACTGTTATTTCTTTTTTCTGAAGAAGGAACAAATGTAAACAAAATGCATAATTGTGCAACACGTTGGAAATACAAAGCAAAACAGGCAAGATACAATTTTATACATATAAAGCAAAAGAAATCAAACTTTTATAACTATACAACATTTCAGTAATTGCTTGACATTTTAACAGTTACCTTGGTCTGTACAAAACATCTTAACTTATACTTAAAACTTTACAAGAATAACATGCTTGTTCAGAACAAAGACACCTTGTGGAATTGCAATGATTATTGATATGATATTTGCACATATGAGAAAAAAAAAGGCTACTTCAATAGCAAATAAAAAGTAAGAATGCAAGGTAGAGAGCCATTTAGTAAACCATAATCTAATTCAAATAGCTAATTAAGTTGCACTGCAATGCAGAAATTATTAAATCTGACTTTTGCTGGAAGACCGTAAGGTCATAATGTTGCTCTATTTCCAGGAACCAGAAGAAAGCATACATAAATTTTCCTGATATTTTGGTTAATTATACATGCGCGCGTGCACACACACACACACACACACACACAAACAAAAGAAAAAAAAACGGGGAGGGGGGGAATAGTATTTGCCACAACAGCCAGAGACGGTGGGCAAGAGAACGCGCATACTAGACTACTCCCAACAGGGCTAGGTTAAAAAACCAAGACAACTAGAAAGAGCAAACATCCACTGAGTTTGCTAGGATTACTCTTCCTGAACCTTAGTTGTATTTTGCTTTTTTTCAGAAGACAGGAAGCAACTTGAATTGAATTGAGCCATTTTTAAAATACGGGGAGTACCACAGCCAAAGACAAAACACAAAGCAAAGGAGAGCTCAAAGCCAAAGCAAAAAATAACCAGATCTTTTGACTTGTTTTCATATTCTGTGACGGTATGTCCTAGACCTTTTGAATGTGGGTTTTAAAAAAACAGCATTTAAGATTCAGTAGAAGATATGCAATCCAGAGGTGTCAAAAATACAGACAGGAATAAATTATACAATGTTTTATGGAATTACAAGGACTGTCAGCATGGATAAAATGTATATAGTTTTTAAGTGTCCTCAAATGATACATATGGCTAAAATTAAACTCCTGATTGCATCTACCTAACATATTCGGTGCCTGATTCTGCAATCTGTGTGCTGAGCACTAATTTACACAGTTACTCCTACGAACTTCAGTGGAGCAACCTGCCGATTAGGATGCTCAGGGGAAGAACGGCAGAATTGGGCCTAGATAAATATTTGCCATGACTTTTAAATGTACAAACCCCATTTGGCTTAGAAAAACTACTTTAGCCTGCTGCACTGTCTTTGAACTGAAGTAACAGATTCCATCTCTAGACTGAGAGCATTTATGACACGTTTGAATTTATTTGCCATTTTTCTATGCAAGCTAATGCCGATGCCAGTAAATATTTAAACTCAGAGGTAATGAAATTGCAACATGCCTTTTAGTTAAAACCAAAACATATGCAAGCCTAGATGGCAGGCAGAAATTACCCTCCAATTCTTTTAGCAGGGATTATCTGGTGCTGAATCAGAATAGTTCAATATATACTCAGCTTCAGTATGTATTTAAAAAGCTGCATTAGGGCATACAGCACAGTATGAAAGGGAGAGGACTAGTTTTTCAGCTGGTGTAAATCAGCACGGACATCTACGGAGTTACTTAGAGGCACATCAGCTGAAGCTTTGGCCCACAGTCATCAGAAATGTACAACCATCATCCACTCCATATGTAAAACTCTCAGCGGTGGAAATGCGGAGTGAAAGTGTAATCGACATCAGATAAAAAGCTGCTCTGTTACTCTAGTTTCTGATAACGCTTTTCCAGACTGTGTGGTCTAAAGCAGTTTTACGATGTGCTCTATACTGCATAGCTTTGCAAAGTACAATATTTCCTTACAGGCAAAGATTATGGTACATTAATCATTTCATTGGCATGATCAGTAAAAAAGGCATGATGATAAAAGCTTTGGGAGTTTATATGCATAGAGATACATTGGCAAAAATTAGTCTGGGGTTAGAGGGTTTGCTCCTTAGTCTGTGCATGTCGCATTAACTCCACTGACATCAGTAGTCCTATACCAGTTTACACCAGCTGAGGAACTTGTACTCTACCTCTGTCATAAATAAAGCATGTGTGTTGCTACCCACTATTCAGTTCATTCATAAATTCCAGGGTAAATGCCTCCTGCCAGTGGGTCAAAGCTTCTTTATGTCCGTAACGCCACGTTATTTGTCACTGAAGTCAATGGTGGTTTCCCTGAGCAAGGGCTGAGTCAACATATGGTCTGGTTGAAGAGCAAGTCTGCTTGCAGTTATTCCAGCACTAGTCCAGAGACCTTGAACTAATTTCAGCGGTGTGAGTGCTCACCCAGAACAAAAATGGGTGTAATTCCATTGAATTAACTGGGTTAATGCAACTGAAGTTCCGGCCCAATAAACTTAACTCCGGTAGTGCTACGCCATTTTCGTTAACCAGCTTCTCCTTTGATAAACAGTGCTCAGCAAGCTCCGTAAGACTTGCATGATAGCCATATGACAACAGAATTTGGTCCCATGAATTCAAGAAGCTGAGCCAAGTTAATTTACATTTGCTTAGCTCAGAGTTTGGTCCATTGTGGTTACAGTCGTCCATTAAAACAATAAAATTCACTTCAGATTCTGACTTTCCTTCTAATTCAGAGAAGGAAATAACTGAGTAGAAATTAGGGCTATCTCTACTTAATGGGTTTTTCAATGGAATTACAACAGGGTGACACTCACACAACTGTGAGTAAACTTATACTCAGCACAGAGAGCTTACAGAACTTGCATAGAGGGGAATTCAGTTAAAAACAAAGAGGAAAACAAGTCTCAAACAGCTGCATCATCGACGCACATGGCTTTTACCACTGGCATCAGTAGGACTCAGCTAGAGTCCTGTAAGCACGAGTGGTCCTGTGGACACTACAATTTAAATTGCAATTCTGCATACAGTGAATATTGCCTTAGTTTTATGATGTTACTACATGCACTGCTTCTGTCAACTCGTGTGGCGTTTCCAGATGCAGTGCAAGTAAAGGTAAGTGCTCAAATCCAAGTCCCACCTGCAGCCGCATAGGACCAGGACCTAAAAGCAGTGCAGAGCCGTAGCTCTGTTGCACCCAAGCGGTGGGGCTGGGGTCACTCCGTCCTGCTGGGCACAGCACTGGTCCCCCACCGTGTCTCCTGCACACCAATACTGTGGCCACGGCTACGTGGGGTTTCACACCGTGCAGACCTGTAGTGGCTCAACACCCTGAGCAGGCTGAGGGCTCAGGGAGCTCTGTGCGGCTCCGCAGCCTGTCGTAGGTAAGGTCAGGTCTTTTCTGTGGCCTCTCTCCAAAGCACTGAGTACACACATCGCTACTTGGGTTGGCCGCTGGGTCCCTGGGCTTGGTCCCTGCTGGAGTTGTAAGGGAAAAATGGTTTAACTCGATGGTGACTTCAGGGCAGTGACAAGCATTAGCTCTTTGTGACATGTGGTGGCACCCTGAGGTGGATTAAGGAATTGGATGGCATGGTGCCGTATTTGGATTTTGTAGGATACCATGGTATAGGTGTTATTTTGCAGGACATATCAACAGTAATGAACCCCCTTTCCCAAGAAGTACATACAGGTTAATTCATAATGCCAGACCACACCAACTTGCCCCAGTTTCTTCAAACCACTCTTCCCATCTTTACCGTTGCCTAATATGATTACAGGGTCAATGAGCTGCCTGTGATGTCGCTACATACCCTGTGGTTCTGGGCACAGCTTATCTTCATAGTATTTCTGTGGCAGTGCCTCCTGATGAGGCCAGGTTTGATTCTCACCTGACACCAGTTTTATGCAGCAACTCACCTGCACCTGAATTTGGCCTCATTTCTATCTGTAGAGCCACGGGATCCCCCTGGCTGTACACAAGATCTGAACTCAATCTCTTCTGACTTCAACAGCTACCACCATGGGTTTAAACTGGCGTGAGATGATCAGAATCACTGATCTTGGAAGACAAAAGAAACAGACAAACCATCTTTGAAACAGAACGGCTAAAGTAAAGCTACCGAGTCCATCAGAAAGGCAGGTCTGACAAGAATACTGCAGAGGAGATGGCTACTCTGTAAGTCAGGCAGGAACACTTGCATTCAGTAGCAGGGAGGTTTCGATAATGAAGGAGAGCCTAACTGAGCTTTTAGCCTATACATACAGGCTACAAAATATCAAGTGATATACCTAACATATGTCACTATATCTAGTGAGTATCTGTATCTCTCTCTCTCTCATTAGACAATACAAAATGCCTACCCGCATTGCTGTGGTCTGGTTATATCGAGTATTAGAAATGGAGGAATTGAGCCCTCCCAACGTTAACAAGAGTTATTTGATTCATATTTATAAAACAGTATGTAAAGTAAAGCTGGCAGATGTCATAAGGACAGTGGACTGGTTTCTCCTCTTCATCCCCTTTGCCCCATTCCCAGTGCACTCCAGTGAGGTCGGGGAGATGCTGCGAGAGGCAAAGGCCCTTTGCAATGACACCTCGGCCCGCGGCCCTGCCCACGTATAGGACGTTTCTACGCTTGGTTCAAAACGACAAATTAATTTTCTTCAGTGACTTGTGAAATATTTTGCCTTTCTTAAAATTTCAGGACACTGGTCTATTGCAATTGAGTTAACCTTCTGAAAAACAGTACGTTGGTAGCATATTCCGTTTTGACACTGACTTCAGGGACTACAGGACCAAGGTGACAGAGCTGTTGCTACTTTTTGTCATACCTTCATTGCCTGCAAGGAGACAATAGATGCAAACAGGACTATAAACAAACTACAGAGGAACACTTAAATAATTCTGCTACCACTCAGCAGCGGTAAGAGTGTTTTCTCTTTGCAGCTATTGCATCTTTTTTTTCCTGTGCTATGAAGTAATGAGCAAGGACCTTCTGCTGCAAATCCACATACAAATCCATACATGTGTACACACACATGCATGCATGTGCTTGCTTCAATACTGGGCGTAGTGGAGTTTCTCCTGAACTCAAAGCAAAAAAGTATATTAATACCTAAGTCAGAATCCTTACCAGCCTCATTTTTGCTATCTTTTAAATTGTACTCACGAAACTAATCATTGGATTTAGATGGCATTAAATACTGATAAAAAATACAATGAAAACATTTCTTCCAAAGTACCTAAAAACTCGTCAGTGAATCTAAACTGTTACAATGGAAGAACACCATAAAATCTGTGAAATTAAAAAGCAGAGAAATTAAGGTCCAGATTCAGTTTCTCAGATTTTGTTTCTTTAGGAGGAATGAAGATCTTGATCTTTATTCTTAAAAAAACCCCCACACTCATATCAACAGACCTGTTGCTATTTTTTCAGAGGAGGTAATTTATAAATGAGACAACATATTCAAAGAGAGACTATTTAAATGACTAAAAGTCCAGAGACCATGTAAGAAAAAGTGAAAATAAGCTATAAGAAGTTAAGCTGTGAAAGTTGCCACCAATACTGTATCAACAAAAAGGCTGTAAACTAAACCAGAATGACTGAAAAAATAAAGCTAAGACAAAATGAAATAAAATAAAATAAAAAGCACAAACACTGGGCCAAACCCAGCTATCCAAACTCAGGGTGAACCATTTACACTCTTAGTTTACTAAGTGTGGGAAGAGCTATTTGTCCTTTGAAAGGAGCCAAAGGAGTATTGCTAGGACCAGTGACCAGTGACCAAGGGGACATGGCCTAGGGGAACATGACCCATACGGGATACATCATCCCAGGCTTTCCCTCCGATCCCTGCTCTCGAGGACCCAACACACATCCTGTGCCTACAGATACTCACTGCACTCAGAGCAGGATATTCTGCCTGCACATTGTCAAATACTTCACTTAAGGCCTGCTGCAGCTCTTGACATGGAGGTTAAGTGCTATGTAAATGCCTCGCTTGAGCACTTAGGACTTTGCCGCCCTTGGATCTCGTACTGATGGAGCTCCCAATTGCTTGCGTTTAGCCCTTTACTGGCATGCTCCCTTCACTGCTGAACTACTGATATTGCTCCAAACGTCCTGAAGCATGGGACACAAATGACAGTCTTGTCAGCTCTGGCAATTTTTTATGAAGCTTGGTGTCCTTAAATCCCAGCTGCAGAAATCAAGAGATTACATCACTGTCCCAGTTTATCACTGTTAAAAACAAATGTGTCATTCCTGGCCCTCGGCATGCTTGAAAAATGCCTGAAAACTTGTCATGAAATCAGTCTCAAAGCTCAGTTTCCAGAAGGCAATACAAGAACCAAAAAAAGTTTATTTAAAAAAAACAAAACAAAACACCATGATTTGAAGCTAATCCTGTAATTTTTGGTGCTTGGTTCATGGGTTGGAATGCCTGAAGTGGGCAGTGTTAAGAGCAGACATAGCAAATGCCCAAGCAAACACATGCTGCTTCCCCATGGATTGAAACAAACAAACAATCTCATTTGATTAACTCTGCTGGAAGTAATATTTTAAGGGTAAAATGATTCCACAAAGATGACACGTTCGCATTTGAAATGAGATGAATATAGTGCCTGTAAAAGTGCAATAATCCTTAATAACTAACCCAAAAGAAGCATCATCCCCAGGGATAAGACGGTAATTCACTCTCCATATTTAATTTGTTTCTAAGCCGCTTTTGAAACAAGACTGCTAAATAGGAAGTTGGCTTGTGATCCTAGACTTGACTGCTGGACTTATAATCATGCCATTGATTGAGCATACATTTCAAACTAAGTCATAGGGTACAAAATCAGGTGGGCTAATTCCTTAAGCTGTTTAAGCAAAAGATTGTGAACACAGGGTAAATTCAGAGATAGGAGTCTGTTTACTGGGGGAACAATAGGGGAAAGATAATACATTGTCTTCACTGAGTGACCGCAGCCAACTCTTTGAACAGCCTTGTGTCTGAAGATTGTGTTTCAAGACATATCTATGCTTCATAAATGCATGGAAGTCTAGGATTTCAGTCTACATTAAAGGAACAAGTGACGACAATGCACTTAATTAGGCTAAATAGTTACTGATTCTCATTAGTGAGATATTGCAAAAAGAATGGAAAACACTGGCTTACAACAAAACCACCCCAACCCTACTTCATCTCAAGTACTCACCCTGTTCAAAAAATTGAAATACTTCAAGTGTTTTGTTTTCTTTTTCTTAAAAAAACCCAACCAAAACCCACAAACAACAACCACCTTTCATCTACATTTCTGAATAGTTCTCACTGTTGTGTTTTTATTCATTAGCTACTGGGGCCAGAATCAGCGTGACAAACACTGTCAGATTCACGTTTCAGCCATGTTACTGAAACCCTCAGAGAACAGATAAGGGTGTATCGACCACTTCAGGAACAGGAATGTGCAGATAATACAGGATGTGCATGTTCTGCAAATGTCCTTTGCAGACAACCCTAAACTGGATGATTTCTCTAATTACGCACCTTGGCTACATTTATAATACAGTCTTCTGGAACAAAATATTAGGAAGTATTGATTTTTAAGAAATGGTAGTACTACAGGGAGCTAATATACAACAGCTACAGTAATGTTTGTCTTAAATGTGCATTGGGCAGAGTCCTTAAACTGCTTTTATTGCAAATATCCAAGGCCTGCTCTAAAAATCGTAACAGTCTGAACCTTTTAAATGCAAATTTGTCCTATTTATCTGGTCACAACCCAGTGAGTAGAATCCAATAACTCACCAGATTAAAGGATATACAGGATTATATAGCAGAAGGTAATTGCAATTAACTAATATCTGGATGGCATTTAATACACATATTGTATTATTTCAATGAGATGAGACAGAATAATATTTACATTGCTATGAGCATTTTCTGTTTATAGAAATGGAATTTACAGTTCAGTAAGGTATGCAGGCATTATATCAAGAATGAGATGAGACCACTTAAAGTCTTGTGAATTATTGATATAAATTCATTTTGTTTTGTTTCATGCACCAGCGCTTCTTGCAGTGGCACCAGAAGAGCAGTGCAGTTTATAACAGGGGAAAAAAAGAAGAGGAAAGAGCAAATGTGAAATGCTGTAATTTATTCACAATTGCTTTGAAATTCTATCTGAATTGTCTCATTATTATTCACGCATTAGAGGAATGGTCCAAAACATGACAGCATGGGTAAACAGATGCAGAGCTTGGAAAATAGGTAATCTGACTGAAGTATTCATGGCCATTATTAAACAAATGTTATATTGCTTTTGGGTAAATCTGGTGATTTTATTTAATTTGACATTCTTTTCAAGATAGCAAGATAATACTGTTTGTTTCTAATGCTCTGAAATGAACAAAACAGGTGAAAATTGATGACACATGGAATTATAATGTTTCAACAGTAGCTGGTTAGTTAAACTTCTAGAGAGTTTCATGAAGAATCTGCATACACTTATTAATGGACTTTTACATACAATATCAATGCTTAGAGTGTAGCGGTCCTGTTAAAATCTGCTTTCACTGAGTCACTATGCAAGGAGAGATTGTTCTATAAAGAAAAATCTTGGATGAGTACTTGTTTGAGACTAAACAGTAAAACTGAAAGAAAATTCACAGATTTAGTATAGGAATGGTAGATAAGACTATGAAAGCTAGTATTTTGAAATTGCCTAAAACCTGCAATAAATTCTGCTGCCTACTGAAATTATTAAGCCAACAATAAACAGGAAGAATGGAATATCAAAACCTCATTGCATAGTGTGTCATCGTTCTTTAATGAGGCATTCCTTCAACCTTTTACCTCTTAACACCTTTGGTGATCTTACATTATGTACCTGTAAGATATTCAATGTTCTCTTTTAGAGATTAAGCCTATAGGAAGTATGAAATCTTAGGAATGTACTGTGTCAGGTAGTGATGCCAGAATTAAGCGTCGGAAAGCTTGGTTCAGGTTCAGAAGACGACTTTGAATGAATAGCTATAACTTCTACTAATTTATTTCAGAAGGGACTTCTCATATATACCCTCAAATATTTAAGACGCTTTGTACTATTTCTCAGGAATCCATATCTTCTCAAAGTGCTTTTTTGTTTTCACTTGAAGGCAGCATGGACTTAAAACAATACTGCAGGGAATGTACCGTTCCATAAAGCACATAAGGATGGCAGGATCCAGGAGACACAAGGCATAGAAAATTGTCGAAAATGATTAGATGGTACAACACATACTGCTCTTTGAGTCATAAGTTCCATTTATGGTGACTTCTACTTCCAATAGATAGGATATTAAAAAAGGCAATAAAAATGAAGTTACATGAATAAACTTCCAGAAATGAGTGGAGTTCCACCAGTGATCGTCTCTGCGCTGGTAGAGGTAGAAGAATGGGGATGTTATGAACAGGGCAGCAGTCACTACAACAAATGAGCCTCAATGCGGAGCCAGTGGAGTCCTTGGCGAACGTAACGAACCAGATTGGTCATACTGCTGTGTTGCGTTAAGGGTCCCATCACTGAGTCCAGGTCTACAAAGAATTCTGGAATACACAAGAAACAGAAGTAATTGTTTCAGGCAATGGTACAGAAATACATGCACCCATGACTTCCCACTCAGTAGCAGCAGTACAATTAGTAAGTTCTCAAGACATTGTGTACATAAGCACATGATCAGTAGGAAAGAATTTAAGCAAAGGCAACAATACATTTAAACAGACCGAATTAGTTTATCCATGCTGGAAGTCAACCACAACATAGTATGAGTGGTTGCCAATAGTTTTCGTTAGCTCTGATGATCTGCACTTTCAGTTTTCTGAGCCTAGGTTTGCTGATGGCATGATTTAAATAGCTGGCAATAAACTGTGGCATTTCCTTTTCCATGCTGTACCCTCTCCTGGGCATGAAGAGCTAGTCGGGATCTTGCAGAAGACCTTGCTTGCTCTTTTCCCCACCCTCCAATTTCTGTTACTGCCATTGCAGCAGTTTTGGCCCTCTGCTCATCCTGCTGCAGCTGCAGGCCCCAGAGGATGTGTGTGGGGTGGGAGGCAATAAGGAAGAGGAGAGAGGGAACCCAGCAGAAAAATACCATCTAGGAGATGGGAACCTATAAGGGGAAAGAAAAGATGTGTAAGGCCACTGGGATCAGGTGTTGGGAAGGGTTAACAGGAGGCCACTAAACAGAGCGCCATAGTTAGGAAGCATCGCGCCAGTTTATGCCATGTGTTAGGTGCTCTCTGGGTGAAAGACTAATGCTGTTAGGCCCAACAGACCTTTCCTAATTGCTTTCAACGGAGAACTGCTTTGTGTCCTCTATTCTCCCACAGCTTGTCTTTCCGCTCACTAAGGTGCCGGCATTCCCACATATACAACACTTATGCTATATTTAGGTGAGTGGGAGCCCGCTCTCATTTAAAGTCCCTCAGAGCTCAGATAACAACCAACAATCACACTAACCGGTGGCTGAGCCCTTACATTCTCACCCTATCTAAAATCCAGTGCGTGGCACTCAGCCAGCTAACACTGTATTGGCTGCAGTTCGGGAGAGCAGATGCGGGTACAAAATCATTATCAGTACTTTCTTCAGCAAGTAAGTGCTGCTTTGAGGTCTTCTATCCAAGTATTGACAGCCTGACCCTGGTCAGCTTGGGAGCTACAGCAGTATCACAGCACAAAGTGATTTGCTGGAGGCAAGCATAATGAAAGCTTAGGGCTATCACCAGTTGCGTTAAGATGCTGCAGCCAGCAGTTACTTTTAATCTTCCTTCCTCTGTCTTTTATTCCCCTCCTCCAGTGTAAAATCAATACATTTAGAAGTGAAATAACACACTGCCTTGCTTCCATTCTGGAGATCTCATTCTAGGCTCAAATAAATAATAATTGCTGTTAACACCGAGGGTTTACCTTTAAAGCCTGATTTCAGTTTAACATTTCTTGAAAAAGCCACAAGCACTGAAGCCACTTACTAAAGAACAGGTCTTTGTCACTACAGAGCTGATAGTTTTCTACTGTAGAGAAAAAGTGCTGCTAGCTTTGGAAGCTTAAAAAAATTATCTGATTTTGTAAAGTCAGCTGAGAGTTTGATGTTATAAATGGTGAACAACTCTCCAGGTGATCCAACACAAACCAGCCCATGGACTGGCTTTGGGAAGTCTGCAGTTTAGCCTGGCCTGCTATAGATGCGGAGTTTATGACAAACTCCATCTATTCTCCCACACCCTCTAAACTCTATTGACCAGAGGTATACGGCAGTATGTTCCCACTTTCCTTTTCAAACCAGATCAGCTTGGCAGGTCACAGCTCTGCTGTTCTCTCTCTTGCTATGCCTTTTTATTTCAATGGCACATCTTTTGTCAGGCTGACAAGAAAGGCTTCTGTCTCCTGCTCTGAGCCAGCTGGACACGAGTCAAGTCCAAACTGGGAGCATGCAGGCATACTCAGAGGAGCACAAAACCTAAGCTGACAGCCATGGACAAGGGGAGGCTGCGCAGCTCCTACAACATGGAAGAAATCTCTTGTGTCTGCATGGGCATGACCTAAGAAACATCTATGACAGCAGTAAGAACCAGAGGCAAAGGCTACTAGACATGACAATGATGGGACCACCTTTTTATACCCATCTCTATTAGCTCATCAGGGACATGTTCTCCAGCAAGATGTACCCTGTGATTCAGAAGACAACAGATACAATGAGAGCTGAACACAAGGGGAAAAAACCCCCAAACTAGTTAATGGATGCAATTTTTTCAAAAAGAAAATTAATTTTTATCTTAAATGTGGGTTTCTTGGGGGTTTGTGTTTGTTTGTTTTTTGAGACCATTCTTATTTCAAGGCAGGGAAAAAAAAATCTCATTTTTTATGATGAACTGACTGCCCAAACCCCTGAGAGAGAAGCCAAGATATCTGTCTTTTACCTGGGACTCAAGGCAGAGTCTGGGCTTTGCACCTATCCCGTTTGCCGTCATGGGGCATTTTTGAACTCACAGTCCACACGCCAATGTACCAGAGCTTGGGCACTGAACAGCCAGTCCAGCTGGCAAAGGTGGATTAGAGATAGCTATGGGGAAAGGGGTGAGTCCTGTCCCAGACAGCAAGATATAGCTGTTTTGAATTATTTGAGAGATGCAGATGACATCTACTAAAATAATTACAGCTAGGTTTCATGAAACACTAACATTTCTCACATCGAAGTGTCTTAAATATATCCTTCTGTAAATGGAACCCATCATGTGATATGATGAAGACCTGCAGAGTACCACAGCAGTCCTTATACACTTTTTTGTTACACCATGCATTTTTCAAATTGCAGTTTAATTGTGTGTAAGCATGCAACTTTAAATCAAGTATTTAATTAGAAATGAGGTATCCTTCCAGATGAAATGTAAAGACAGACATGCTATAGCATGTATGAAACTCTGATCTCTCTCCAATGGTTTATAATACTTAAATGAAATTTGAAGTAACACGAACTTTCCATTCCCTGTAACATGGCTGCAGTTTGTGAAACAAGATATGAAAGAACAGGACACAACCCTAGATGTCTTGCTTATGTGAGAAACCCCTATTCATGCATCCAGTCCCATGGAAGTCAAAGCGACTGCTCATCTGAATAAAGATTATTCCTATATGGCTTTGCAGAATTGGGTTGGTTTGATCATAAATCAAAATGAGAACAAAGAAGAGCGTAGGGGGGAAAATGCAGAGAGAGAGTCAGCAGGTTTTTTCTCATCCAGCTCTAGGACTGATAACAGCAGTGGCTGGGTACATTTTCTGTCTGCTGGCTGAATGCCTGAGCTATTTTGATTCAATACCAAGTAGAACATTTAACAACTCCACAACACACAGGGCTAATTACAAGATTATCGCCATCTCTTTCTCCTATCAGAGCATCCTTCTGCATTCCCACTGTAACATTCTGCAGTACATTTGACAGGGAATCACTTTCACATTTTGTGAAAAAGGATGCAGCTATGGAAAAAATCCAAAATGACTGCACTGCTACTAAATTAACCAATGCGAACAAAGGCAAGAAGCAGTGGGGAGACTGGACAGAACTTCTATTATTGTTCCTCATCCAGGGATAGATCACTATGACCCACCATTCAGACATAAAACTCTATAAATCTCAAGCTTAGTTTCTCTAAATCAGTGGAAATTTGCCACTGACATTAATGGGAGTAAGATCAAACTGCATACAGTGAGCACATTTGTCAGGAAAAGTCAGCCATCTAAAATCTCAGTATAATTTAAGAGAATGAGCCAATTCATGATAAGAATATTTCCCAGTTAGGCTGTACACCTCTAGTGTCAAAGAAAGCTTTGTCAATGATTTGTGCAAGCCCAAAGCTGGAATCTGAATAATTACATTATCATAGGAAGTTCACAGCTGGCCAACAATAGGCCAAATTTGTCCTTTAGTTACATCTCAGCCACTCTACTATACTCAATATAACCCAGTCACGAACTGCTTGCCAGAACTCCTTTGAAATGACTGTGGTAAAGACTTACATTTTGTTGTTAGGAATAAACAAGCAGATTTGCAATCCAGCCATAGGAGAGTCAAGGTCATGGCTTTCAGTGGACATCTCCTAATCGGACTCCCTGCATAAACATAACATCTAATGTTTCCTTATTATCCTAGCTCGCATTTTAATAGTCTTAAACCTGTTGACAGAGCAGTCTGAAAATAACCTCGGTGCTCTATGAGAAGCTGAAACTGTGAACGAATTTGCAGACTCAAAAGCTCTCATCACTTGGGGCTCATGTTCGCTAAATTATTTGCCAGCTGCTCTGGTAACCCCGTGTTCAGCGTGTGTTACACATCCCCCCTCTGCGCTTGACAAGAGAAGACACACGTTGGCTACAGTGACCAGCAAGCAGATTTGGTCTGTTTGCTCAAGCTGTCACAGTTGTGCTCTTAGATGCGGTGGTTCTGGGTCCAATTCCCAACAACGCCTACGAGAACAGAAAACAAGCTAAAGCTGATGAGCTAAAGGGGACAAAGAAGAAGCTGAGTGGGGCACCTTTGTTCTCCTTAGTCAGCTTGTCAGCCATGTCCCAATGCTCGTAGCTCCGCAGGACGTTGTTGGTGATGTTGACGTGGCTGGCAGCCATGTGGTGGATGCGCTGAGGGATGGTGATGGTCCCCGCTGAGGAGGAGCCGGCAGTGCCCGCGCTGCTTCCAGCAGAGCTGACGGGGGACGGGCTCAGGGACATGGGTGATGGCGTTTCTGTGCTCCTGTGAGAGGAAAAGGGAGAGTGAGTCCCCCTCACACACACCACTTCATTGCCCTCCTAAATGCACTTGAAAAATTAACTCTGCACCCCAGTCAGGGGAGAATGAGCAGTAGTATCTCCTGGTTTTATGAGAAAGAAGAGCTTATAAACTGGGAATGACTGAAAATAAAAAGGGATTTAATTCTCCCTATAAATGAACTGTTATTTAAAAAAAAAAATCTATCATAAAAATAGAGCAATCTTTCAGAGAAAGAAGTATCTCATAGCTGTAATGATTTTTCTACCTGCTGCCAGAAGCTGCAATGGCAGTTAGAAAACACTCAATGTGCAATATTGGCTTATTATCAAAGCATTTTGTGGAAACCACAATGACAGTTTGCTCCAAATACAGTCACCACAATAAGTAAAGTGCAAGTCTTAAAAGCACCCTGCAGAGCAGTATTAGGAGCTGAGGGTACTGTAGGATTATGAATATCTCTATAGGATTCTTTAAGACTGGCTATGGAGATTTGTTTCTAATTGCCTACAGTTCATCCACACAGTTTTGTACAGAGCAGTGTTTTAAGTTACCGACTTAGTGCAGCACTACTGTTCTAATATAGATTTTCCTTTAATTCTAACACCAGCAATTAGGAATCACCTGCTGGCTGCAGGCAGTGTGGAGGTCAGCACAGCAAGCTCATGTTTAGAGCTGTGCAACGCTGAATGCTCACATACAGATATTCTCTTTGAAAATTTATAGAATCATAGAATCCTTTAGGTTGGAAAAGACCTTTAAGATCGAGTCCAACCATTAACCGAGTGCTGCCAAGTCCACCACTAAACATGTCCCCAAGTGCCACACCTACATGTCTTTTAAATACCTCCAGGAATGGTGAATCAACCACTTCCCTGGGCAGCCTGTTCCAGGGCTTGATAACCCTTTTGGTGAAGAAGTTTTTCCTAATACCCAAATAAACCTCCCCTGGCACAACTTGAAGCTGTTTCCTCTCATCCTATCACTTGTTACTTGGGAGAAGAGACTGACATGCACCTCGCTACAACCTCCTTTCAGGCAGTTGTAGAGAGCGATAAGGTCTCCCCTCAGCCTCCTTTTCTCCAGACTAAACAACCCCAGTTCCCTCAGCTGCTCCTCATAAGACTCTAGACCCTTCACCAGCTTCGTTGCCCTTCTCTGGACACGCTCCAGCACCTCCATGTCTTTCCTGTAGTGAGGGGCCCAAAACTGAACACAGGACTCGAGGTGCAGCCTCACCAGTGCTGAGTACAGGGGAACAATCACCTCCCTGCTCCTGCTGGCCACGCTATTTCTGATAGAGGCCAGGATACTATTGGCCTTCTTGGCCACCTGGGCACACTGCTGGCTCATATTCAGCCGGCTGTTTACCAATACCTCCGGGGCCTTTTTGGCTGGGCAGCTTTCCAGCCACTCTTCCCCAAGCCTGTAGCGCTCCATGGGGTTGTTGTGACCCAAGTGCAGGACCCAGCACTTGGCCTTGTTGAACCTCATACAGTTGTCCTCGGCTCATCGATCCAACCTGCCCAGACCCCTCTGTAGACCCTTCCTACCCTCCAGCAGATCAACACTCCCGCCCAACTTGGTGTCATCTGCAAACTTACTGAGGGTGCACTCAATCCCCTCATCCAGACCGTTGATAAGGGTACTAAACAGAACTGGCCCCAATAACAAGCCCCGGGGAACACCACTTGTGACCAGTTGCCAACTGGATGTAACTCCATTCACCACAACTCTTTGGGCCTAGCCAGCCAGCCAGGTTTTTACCCAGCAAAGAGTACGCCTGTCCAAGCCATGAGCAGCCAGTTTCCCAGGAGAATACTGTGGGAAATGGTGTCAAAGGCTTTACTAGAGTCTAGATAGACAACGTCCACAGCCCTTCCCTCATCTACTAAGCAGGCCACCTTGTCAGAGAAGGAGATCAGGTTAGTCAAGCAGGACCTGCCTTTCACAAACCCATGCTGACTGGGCCCGATCACCTGGTTGCCCTCTATGTCCCACGTGATGGCACTCAAGATGATCTGCTCCATAACCTTTCCTGGCACTGAGGTCAGGCTGACAGGCTTGTAGTTCCCCGGATCCTCCTTCCGTCCCTTTTTGTAGATGGGCATCACATTTGCTAACTTCCAGTCAACTGGGACCTCCCCAGTTAGCCAGGACTGCTGATAAATGGTGGAAAGTGGCTTGGTGAGCGCTTCTGCCAGCTCCCTCAGTACCCTTGGGTGGATCCCATCTGACCCCATAGCCTAGTGTATGTCTAAGTGGTTTAGCAGGTCGCTAACCATTTCCCCTTGGATTACGGGGGCTTCATTCTGCTCCCCATCCCGGTCTTTCAGCACAGGGAGTGGGTACCTGGAGAACAACTGGCAAAGAAGGCATTAAGTACCTCAAACTTTTCCTCAGCCATTGTCACTATGTTTCGCCCCCTGCATCCAGTAAAGGATGGAGATTCTCCTCAGCCCTCCTTTTGTTGCTAATGTATTTATAGAAACATTTTCTATTATTTTTTATGGCAGTAGCCAGATTAAGTTCTAGTTGGGCTTTGGCCCTTCTGATTTCCTCCCCGCATAACCTCATGATATCTCTGTAGTCCTCCTGAGTTGCCTGTCCCTTCTTCCAAAGGTCAAAAACTCTCCTTTTTTTCCTGAGATCCAACCAAGGCTCTCTGTTCAGCCAGGCTGGTTTTCTTCCCTGCCGGCTTGTCTTTTGGCACATGGGGACGGCCTGCTCCTGTGCCTTTAAGATTTCCTTCTTGAAGAATGTCCAGCTTTTCTGGACTCCTTTGCCCTTCAGGACTGCCTCCCAAAGGACTCTGTCAACCAGGCTCCTAAACAGGCCAAAGTCTGCCCTCCAGAAGACGAAGGTAGCAGTTCTGCTGACCCCCCCCCCCCCCCCCCCCCTTACTTCTCCAAGAATCAAAAACTCTATCGTTTTGTGATTGCTATGCCCAAGAGGGCCTCCAGCCATCCCATCACCCACAAGTCTTTCTCTGTTCACAAACAACAGGTCCAGCGGGGTGCCTTCCCTAGTTGGCTGACTCACCAGCTGTGTCAGGAAGTTCTTCTACACACTCCAGGAACCTCTGAGACCGTTTCCTCTCTGCTGTATTGTATTTCCAGCTGACATCTGGTAAGTTCAAGTCCCCCAGGAGAACAAGGGCTAGCGATTGTGAGACTTCTCCCAGCGGCTTATAGAATATTTTGTCTGCCTCTTCATCCTGGCTGGGTGGTCTGTAACAGTCTCCCACCATGATACCTGCCTTGTTGGCCTTCCCCTTCATTCTTACCCATAAACACTCAACCTTTTCATCACCATAGCTAAGCTCCGCACAATCAAAACACTCCCTAACATACACGGCTACGCTACTGCCTCTCCTTCCCTGCCTATCCCTTCTGAAGAGTTTATGGGCATCCATTGCAGCACTCCGGTTGTGCGAGTCATCCCACCATGTTTCCATGATGAATTTGTTTCAGTCAACAAGATTAAGGATTCCAAAAATCTCTTCTCTTGCCCCCATTTGGAACCACTTACCTAAACAAATGCATTTGATTTGCTGTGGAATACACTTGAAACACAGGGCTGAAATGTTCCCAGCACTCTCTGCATGAAGCAAAGACACCAAAACTCTCCGGACCGGGATGCTGCAACCCTTCCTTGACAGGCGGCCACTGATGTCTCATGCTGTGCAACAGCATCAAGCTCAGTCAGTCTCATTATGGGCCTGATCCAAACCCCAGGAGAGAAAGGCTCCTCCTCTTGGCTTTATAAGCCACCGTCAGTGGTCCTGAACATGAAGCGTGGGCACAGACCTGCTGTGCTGATACCTTGCAGGTGCTGTGGGACGGACTACCACCACAGCACAGCCTTCGGCTGAGAGGCATTTATGGCAACAGCTTTTGCTGCAGATTTTCCAGCAGTGCCCTGCTATTACCTGTGCTCAACAACAAGCTCCTGTGATACATTCTTTTTCCAGAGCTAGAGACCATGTTAATTCAGCAGCTAGTAGCTTTTTACACAGCTTATGTGTTATAGTTTAAGCATATCCTACGGCACAAATGTTTTATTTTTAAGTCTCAAAACATCCTGGTTACTTGACACGCCACAGTGTCTTTAATGCACAGAAGAGCTGAACTATACTAGATTAGGTCTGGGAGCAGTTAAAAATCATAAGTATCTGAGGAGACCAGGAGTATTTTGTTAGAGCCACTTACAACGAGCTGACGCACTTCTGCCAAATAAAGCACATTGTTCATTGGATTTACCCTGTTGTGCACAGCCATTATTACTGTGGTGAGTCTATTAAATCTCTCTATTTTGTGCTTTCTGTCGCTAGAGGTGGGAAACATTTCTGTAATGAAACCAGGGAAAATTTGTTTCATTGCCAGCCTGGAACTCAGGCCAACTTTGTAGAGGTTCACAGCCCTTTCAAACAAAAGTGGCCAGAAATTCCAGAAAGCCAAGCTGAGATTTTTGATGGTTTGAGATCCTGAGCAGACTACACTTCATGGCAATAGATAAGTTTTTGCTTTGTTCACAAAAAGATTTAAGAACACCCTGCTGTCTCCCCATTCTGAATGAGGCTGCCGATCCATCTCCAGTGGTGCCATACCGTGATGGTGTTTGGCCTCTCCTCTGTGGTGTGCAACTTCTCTTCCCATCTGGTACAGATTTGCAGGGGAATAAGAGGAAACTGTAGACCGTGTAGCCCTGGGGAAGGCAGATCACGTTCTGCCAGTGGCAGCACCAGGCCCGAGACAGTCTTTGGGGCCACCAGGAGACACCTGAGATATACAGCAACCCTGAGCCAGCTGGAGGGCTTTTCTTCCAAGACTCCAGACAGAGGGGACAGAAGACCTGAGTGTGGACTGTGGACTTTGTGTGCTGGGTCATAGGTGTCATAATAACACCCTTGTAACAAGGCCTTGTCATATTCAGTTATTCTTACATGTCAAGTGCTTCCTTCTCTGAATAAAACACAGAGCTGTGCACTTTCAGAGCTTTACTTCCTTATCTCCAAAGTTAGTGGGAAGAGACTGATCAGCTGGGTGTTTTGTTAGAAGTGATGCTGACCTGAATGCTGGGTTTCTGCTGCCTACCTTGTGGCCAGGCAAGAATTTTCTCCTCCAGTCAAAACCCACTGATTCTAAATCCTGGGCACCTAATCAGCTCCTTTAAATAGCAAGGGAGATGTCATCACCTGCAGAGCACACACTTCATACGGGTCTATTACAGGACAGGAATAAAAGGATAACTTCCGCTTCACGAAATTTTTAGGTATAAGCCACTTCTTAGGGAACAAGAGAGGTGTAATGCTCCAGTAGTCTATTTAGGCACTAAAACTTCATGTAAACGTCACTGTATTTTTATTGCAATACAAGGTTTCACTGACATTTAAATACCTTGAAAAGCTGGCACATATTGAATAATTTAATTTAGTAGTTGCTTTTCCAATGTTAAAATATCTTTTTAGTTTTTACATAAAGTGATTTAGTATTTCATTGCTTTAGCTTGTGTTATGATCTATACTTAATTACCTATACACACACACATATTCAAAATAGTTTTGTGTATTTGGGGTGTGTGTGTGTAATATATACACCCCAAATTATTTTGAATTATCTAAGACAATATTTTCCTTTAAGCAAAATGATGGAATTTTTGGTTTTGCACTGATTCAGAACAAAGTCTGCTTGAAAACTTCAACTCATTGTGTGCTAAACTTCAACTCCTTCTACAGTTTTATTACTTTGTTTCCCTGGAGCATCTAATAGCAATTTCTTCTTACGAACCACCAGAAAGAGACCATTAACAATAATCATTTTCATCTAGAAATCAGCCTACTCAAATAAAGAAGGAAGGATAGGTAAAGTCCTTCTCTTTTATTCTACCTGTATCTATACACGTGGCCAGGAGAAAGGAGCAGGAGAAATGTGTGTCACGTGGCAATAGACATTGCAAGATAAAGGCAAGTTTGCAGCAGCAACGCACCTTCACTGAACAGCAGATCTTAATTGCATTAGCCTGACTTCATATCTGAGGCAAGGGTGTTTTAACGTTAGTACAAAGCCACTGATAATTGGTTGACTAAGTGCCTTCACATTTTCACCACTATTACGCCTTCAGTTTTATTAAACAGCACTTACCATATATCAATGAAATATTCATTGGTCTTTCATTACTGAACGAATCATTGAAAAATCATTGCAATGAAGGTTAACTTTAGTTTGGCTTCCTGAAATGACATGGCACTTGCTAGCTAATTAACAGATATCTTTATGGCCTTCATTTGGCTGGAGAAGCAAACTGTCAAAGAATTCAGCACAGACCCACCATGGGTGATTTTAGACTTAAGAGGGATTTGCACAGAGATGAAGGTGTGTTTCAGTTCTTCCTTCCCACCCACAGTGGATGGCTCACACGGGTACCTGATTTAGCCCACTGGGATCCCCTCAGCCCCACAAGCCCAAGGCAGCTGTAAGATCAATTTCGTAGCCCAGAAGAACATTTTCTATCTATCATCTGCTGCATATTTGAAACATACCTGTAGCTCCCAAACCACTGACTCATGGCCCGTCCTTTGCCTTTAGAGGCACCAAAACATTTCCCCCCCTCTTGGAACCACTTGTTCTCAGACAGAAGTACTCAGCAGAAAATACTCACTTTCCATTGCCGCCCCAAGGTGAGGGGGCCTGTGAGGCTTTTGAAGAGTTCTGTAAGCACAAAACCAAAATGTAAATAAAGGTGATGCAAGTACATGAATAGTGATGACACAAGGCTCAAGGCTACCTGTTTTCGTTGCAAGAGCTACAGTGCATGTAGCAGAACAGCTCTGCGCGTCAGTCCCATAATTAAATGGCTGGTGGATGATTGGTGGGTTCCAACCAGTAACTTGAAAGTCATTTGATGAAAGACGGAATATAGTATAGCTCCAGTAAAAGCAGATGTAGTTCACAAAGATGTGGTTTAATTACCACTGAAAATTATTCTACAAAGTTCGTTCTTCAGAGTGCAAATGACCTCTTACCTTTAGGGGGACCTGCAATCTTTCAATAAGAAACAAAAAAGAATCTGGGTTGATGCCTTAATGAAATTAGTCCCTCCCAAGTTGCTAGGGAAGGTGGATTGGGATTCAGATAGTAGTAGAAATAAAACTTCTAGTAAGGGTCTGCTTGAATGCCCTTGTTTTTATGTATTTGATTTGCACAAATTGACTTTCCTTACTCCCTTATTCATTCTGCCTTTCACGTCTGTGCAGCACCTTGTACAGCCCTGTACAAAAAAGATTGCCCAGCAACAATAAAGCCAGATTTTTCCAGTCTTGCTCAGACTGGGTGGTATCTTAGTTCCCATAAGAAGTGGTAGTATCAGGGCTGAAGTTATCTATGTGTGCTTTCTGAAAACAATCACTCTGAGCTCCCTTGCAAAGAAGTCAGCACGCACAGTGAAAATTCAATCAAATTTTACAAGTTCTCTGCAAAGTATTACCATCATTATTACAAGATTATTCTGGTTACTGTAATCGTTATTTTGCATGTGAGGCACAGAGATTCAGTGGAGCTCAGAGCAGCCCTGGGCATGGCCCAAGGTTACACAGCTGACTCTAGGAGCAAAATCCTACCCTCGACTTCTAAACCACAGCTAAACTTGCCGAACAGTATCGACCAAAGCAGAAAACACTGCCCAAACCATGCTATTGGCCTTGCTTAAATGTTCCTATACAGCATGCCACTGTGTTTCATTAAAGATGTGAGCATGAAGTGAGTGTTTTGCAGTACAGAACATATGTAGTGTATATTTTTGCCACCCACTTGAATGTAAGAAGGAGGGAAATCCTACACTCCCCTGGAAAGTGTTCAGGGATGAAGGAGCAGCTTTGATGTTAGTTTCTGTTGTCTGGGGATTGTTCCCAACAGTATCTGGAGACAAATACTAGATCTGTCAAGATTAAGACTAGACCTCAACTGGAGGTAGTTATTTGACAATGAAAATATTATAAATATTTTTGCCAATGGCTACTGACAACACATTTTCAAAAACATAAAAATCTTCCTCAAACTTCTAGAGGAAATGCAGCAAAGGATGCCACTTCTGCTAATCTTAAAAAGTTTGATTTCAATTTTACAAATTTATCATTTTAATTATATGTTACATCAAGTTGTCACTAAATTTCAAAACTACTTTTATGATTAAATGGTTATTTTCTGGTTTGAAATGTCAAAAATATAAATTTGAAACTTTTAATTGGAAATTAATCAGAACCAGTTCTGTCCACAAATGGTTTCAATTTGGACAAAGTGGCATTTGTGAGGAAAAATATGAAAAACAATTCTGCCATAAAATTCCTCTCAGTTCTGCTGTAAACAGTGGGCTGCTTTTCACAGTTAAAATTGTGCAAAATTTTGAATAACAACTCTATTCAAGTAGTTAGTCTTTTTCATTTGTATTACAGATTCTCGCTAGTGAACACAGAGAACATTGTGCAGCAATACAAAACTAATACGTATTTAATAGCTCCCATTCTTTTTTTCTCCTCCTATGCCTTTACTACAAAAAGATCCCGAACATATAATCTGTATACACTCAATCGCTACTTCTAGCAAATGAGTTACAGTGCCCACAGCAATACACACAGTAACACTAGCTGAAATACTCAGCTTCAACTGGATGCCTAAAACCAGCATTCCTCATTTGTCTATTTTATTACATTTTAATTTTTTCCCCCTTATTTTCATTTACATTAAAAGTCATTTTCTCTGTGCAGATGCAGGAAAATGGTCTTATGCTAGGAGTAGTAATATGTTCTTCATTGTACCTATTTGCATAGCTACAGAAAGTAAAGTGTCTTTAAGGGAAGAGAGAATCCTCCCCATCACTTTTTTTTTTTTTTTTTTTTATTAAGAAATCATTACTTTCTGCAGAAAAAGTTTATCAAATGATTTGTCAATAACCTTTTTTTAAGAGACAATCTACATTATCCTGGATAAAATCTGAAGTGGATGGAATACATTTCATGAAAATGCTGAGGCTATAAATGTGTCTAGTTCAAATTTAATTTGTTGTGCAAATCCCTGACTGAAAACTCCATGAGTACAACAGAGGCACTCCTGATGACTTCAAGGGAGCCTCAATTTAAGCAGATCAGGAGTAACATTACTGAAGTTATAGAGATACACACACACACTCAGAGGACACCAGGGAAGTCAGGACTAAGTGGTGGTTGCTAGCATGACAGTACTGGAGTTTTCCAGCAGAAGGACCATTTTATCGCCATTTACATGAAAATATTAAAACTGCAGTGTTAAAAGTTTTACTGGTTTGCAGTACTAATATGTCAAAGCCTGGAACAAATTCAGAGAGGCTGAAAAAAACAACAAAAAAAGACTGATGGGCTGACAAACCACTATAATTACATAATTATAGAATAATACATAGTAATAAAGTACAAGAATGAATGTATGCTTCAAACAACATCAACCAGTAAAATATAAATATCAAAACCTTGGCAGAGCTGAAGAAAGATTCTGTTTCTCTCTTAATTTAGGAACGGTGAGGACTTGTCATTCTTATACTGGGTAAACAGTGTTTGACAAGGTAAAGGAAAACATCACCGAGTCATGACAATAGTAAAGGCAAACTTTCAAGATGTGGATAAGGAAATTTGAAGTTCCACAGAAATAAAAGGAGAAATCTCTGAGTCTGCAATAAGCTTCAGCAAATCTCAGAGAATTTAAAATCTAAATTTAACTAACTAAAGCCTAAATAATTGTTTTATTATGGTTCATTGGGGGTCAGTTCATAATCACTTGCCCCTTGAAATCTTGAAAGAATCAGTTTCCTTTACAGAAACTTGCATAAACATTACACGGTATTGAGAATAATGTTATTTTAGTAGAATCGCTGAGTATGGTCCTTTGAATCAAGTGACTAATCCAAAAATCCCCCAAATCACTTCTGTCCCCAGTCCCTGGCAGCCATCCTGCCTGCATTTCCCAGGGGAGAGGTTAAATGTGGGACTTTTGAGTCACGCAGTTATACTTGTGAGAGCTCTCAGTGCTGGTATGAATTTCATTTCATATCTATAAATTAAATAGAATAAAGATTACCTTAAAATATTCCATCAGAGATCTGGAGTACTTCATAGCATGGTCCTTCTTTAGTTTAAACATTCTCAAGTAGAGAAGCGATAAGCATCGGTAGCTGTGGTAATTAGGAAAAGATTATGTTAATTCCATTGCTTAATGAAACCTATAAACTGCAAAAAAAAAAAGAAAAAAGCTGACCTATATTTTGCAGTTTCTGTTCTAAGGTTAGATTTCAAAACATGAGCAAACGGAGTAAGAAAAAAAAGTGGTCAAAAGCATTAAAATCCCATCTTGATAAGAGTATAAATTAGAAGAATAAATGTTTAGTCAGCTGCTGAAGAAATCCATTAGTTATCCTTTAATAGTTTAATGGAAAACAAGAATAATGATCTTCTGTAAGCTGCTTAAGTAATTCAGTACTTTTAAAGTCCTCCTTAAGATTTTAGCTGCTTCTCTCATTGTCGCAATGGGACTTACCATAAAACTGCTAATTTCTTGTCCCCTTCCGTGGCAGAAGAGCCTGTGAAATTCTTGAGTCTCATTGCATACCTTGTCAAAAAGGTGAGGAGAGAAGAAATTGAGAGTTAAGATGTTTCCAGGAATACTAGTGACACTCTGAAAAATAACAGCCATACATAGATATTCTTCTCCAACTGCAACAGTTAATGGTCACATTGTTCTGTAACGATGAGATCAATGTAAAATTCAAGAGAAAGCACCACTTAAAATCTGGAGGGCTAAAGTAAATCACCAACCCATTTTCTGGGCCAACGACGTGAACGATTCTTGGGCACATTAATGATATAATATCCAGCCATCTAGGCTGAGTCCTCCAAACATTTGTGATGAGTGTTGGACAGAAGTGTAAGATCTTGGCCCTATATGTAGTGAAGAGTAGAGTAATACATAATAAGGTTTTACATGTAATACTTTGCGCTTGAATAATACCTTCAAAATCCTTCTCATAAATGCCTCTTCAAAGCTTTTAATATATTTTATATAGAAAACAGTTTTAAATACGGGAAAGGTGATGTTCACAGCTTTTTAAATACCTGGGTCTATTAATTTATGAGTCTTGTGTACTTGGTCTTCCCTCTCTATTTAATTGCTGCTGTCCAGCATTTGGATGATCAAAGATTGAGTATTCCTACCTCCTCTCTCATTTTTTTTTTTCTTTAACTGAGCACACTCCATTCCATGCATTTAGTCTCTTGAAAATCAATTCCTCGCATAAAATCATTGTTCTGAGCCCTAATGCAATTTCACAGGTACTTGTGTTAGAATAAGTAATAGGGTTCGGCGTTGCGTAAGAAAGTTTTAAGGTATCCAGGCAGTCTTGATGAGTTCTCATTTACAAGGAGGTAATGGAGTGCAGGCAGGCAGTGCTGCTGTCGCTCTGCCTTCCTCCCACCACCCCCATCATCAGCCCCCAGCTTGCAGCTGTAGCACACCACCTGATGTGCTTCCTTCACGTCCTATCTCACCTGCTCTTTGGTATTGTTGTTCCAGTCATACTGAATGAGCCTGATCAAACACGAAGATACGTGTCTCTCTGGGATTTTCAGTGTTAACGTTAGGGATTTTAGCATTACCATTAACTTAAAACACCTTTGACAGTCAGATCTCCGATATTCCCAGTCTCTTTGATGCTCCGCTTGCTTTCATAAACAGGTGTCTGATGCAGATACTCAGGGCAGACACAAGCTAATGCAAAAGGGGAAAACGGTGCCTCTGATGAAGGGAGGAGCAAAAGTGAGAAAAATCTAAAAATCTTCTATTTCTTATCTCACAGTAAAAATCTATGTTAACATTATGAGCCACATTGAGAAAGTGTGTGTGCACGGCCACATACGTGGTTTGTACATTCAGCACCCTCTGTAGCCCACAAGATTTGTGGATTTGTCCAGGGAGTTTATTGAACCTGTACCAGCCTGCTGCTCACCTGGGCAGTCACCTTTTTTTCCATGTCTGACCACTGACAGCAATTAAATGGGCACATCAGTCTCTCACTGGCTGCCTACAAGATGCTGCATACAAGAGTTGGTAAGTTAAGCTCTACCTCTGATGGCAGGTGGGGGAATTAATCGCACCTAACTTTAGCTATTTAGAAACCAGAGATCTACTATAACAAAGTCCTCCACATTCTTCCATAGCCAAAAGCAGTTCAAAAAGCAATCCAAAAGCAGTTCCGCTGCTGCTTCCACGCCAAGGTCTATCTGTCCCGTAGCCTGCAGCAGGACTGCGCTGATACAGGAGCTGCTGGGAAGAGCGAGGCAGCGGGGCTGCCTGTGCTGACGGGTGCCGGTTGCTCCAAGGTGCAGCCGCACGCTCAGTTGACTCCATCCAGCACCAGCAGTGGAGGGTGGAGGGGAGTTGCAGGTTATCACCCATTTGTGAGCTACTCCTAGAGCTGCCACTCTCTGAGTTAAGTGGGGCGTGTGTTGCGACTCTTGAATGAATGAAGATTTTTGGTCCGTCCGCTTCTGAACAGACAGACTGCTGGGCTGAGGAACAACATTTTCAACAGTGCCGTGTGGATTTCTTAAAAAATAAACGCAGGCTGCTATGAAGAAGCGCTCGCTTCTTTAAAGAATATTTCTTTAAATACAATTTATCCTGACATACAACTGTAGCTGTGTAGTTCAGGACACAAAGTACCGAACTGCCCACCGACAGAGTGCAGGAATTGTTTCAGCACAGTGGAGCAGAGGTAGGCGGCTCCTTAAGTTCTCTGCTCTCAAGCGTTTAACTTGGATCCTAAGTGTTGAGTGAACATCATTTTTTTGTTGAGTAATCTCTTTAGATTTTCTTCTCTTTATGAAATGTAGAATGTAAAATCATGTTTTTAAATATTTAGCAGGCATATTATTTACCTGAGAGTAAAAGCTTCTTAAGATTTGATACATTTTATTATGTAAATACCTACTTATTCAAAATGTAAAACATGCATTATTTTTGGCAGTTTCTACTAGCTAGTCATCTGGCATGTTAAAACCCTGCACGTTAAAAAAACACCTTTGTCATATTAAACCCCAAACATTTAAGGCCTGATTTGCCTCCTTTTCTTTCTCTTGTGTAAACTGCCAGTAATTACACTGACACTAATGGTGATATTCCCAGCATACACTGGGGAAAGCAAAGGTGCATCACAGTGAAGAGGAAAAATCCTGGTGTTCTACTTATAGGTAAATTTAATCCTGCTTGATTTCACTTTGATAATTTGCACAAATAAAGCAAACAAGCCCCTAGTTACTCAGGAGACCATCATTTCTACAGAGCCAACACTATGAAACAGCTATAAGGAACAGTAGCAGATTTTAAATTAATAGTTCAGGCATTTTATTAGTAAGTAAAAGAGCTCTCATCCATGTTCTAGCCCATGAGTCTACAAAACTGTATTAAAACTAATTCAGCTGGTTCACATTCCTTTAACATTAAAAAATATACTTTTTTATACAATACATGCGGAAAGCTTCCTCTCTGGCTATGATCTTATGTGCCAAGTTTCAGCCTCTTTTTTTTTTTTTAACAGCCAAGTTATAAACGTCTAAAAACAGGGTTTGTAATAGAAATCCTGATAGACTCACTTTAATGTTTTGAATTATAAAACTACACCTTTTAAAAGACAAGTGTCATTGCCAAACAGTGAAATTACTATACTTTACTTCCACCCACTACATTTCAATTTTAATTTTATGAATATTGCAAATTATAACACTCACATTATAACCTCTAAAGGGGATAATTTATAAAAGCAGTGTCCATCAATTATAAATTTTCCATGACATTAATAAAATGGCAAGAACTAATTATGATGACTTCTGAGATGAAGATGCCTTGGACAAATCATTAATACGTTGAAATGGTATTTTTTAAAACATAGCAGGTTCTAATTATGACTGAAATGAGATTATGAAAATGATCACAGAAAGGACATTAACCTGATGAGTTCCACAGTCTCTGAGTACATGGTGTATGGAGATTTAGCTTCTAATGGATCTCGCTCCATAGCATTCCCGCACTCGATGAAGGAGAGGGCAGCATCAGCATAATTCACTGCTTTGCCAAACTTCTCCAGCTGAAATGGGAATGACACCATCAAGAAAATCCTTCAGCTTTAATTTCTAGGTAGACAGATCATAATACAAAGCAACACTAGCATTAGGATAAAAGTAAAGTAACGCTGGTAGTTAAGAATGAATTCATTCAGTAATTAAGGCAGGGTCTATGCTTTTACCAAATCTTTTCAGGCAGTATATGGCCAGACGCTCCACAGAGGAAAGTCAATGCATGTCCATTGACATGCATGGATTTACCCAGGCAATGAGGGACACTAAGCATGTTTGAACAAATCCATATTGCTCCTTGATATATGAACTAAGTTTGAATGTCACTATGCAAGGGTTAAGTAACAACTCCATGCCATTTGTCAGATGTCACATTCTGTGCTAACTGTTGACCAAAAAAAAAATCTCATCACTTATGTGATGACTGAAAGAGCAGGAAAAAAAAGGAGAAAATATAGCACTGCTAAATATTTTATTTTACTAGGATTTTATTGCAAAAGGTTTTAGTCCTCATAATGGTTGTGATTAAACTGACTTAGACATACTGATTTCTTTTTTTATGTGTAATGAATATTATATATGACATTTTTATAGTAAGTATTTTATAATAGTATTTAACATTTTCAATTTTTGATAGCTGGATGTAAGAATTCTACTAATGTGGCATTTGATATAAGAGATCCAATATACTTTAAATAATTTGAAAATTTCTTTGTATGTCTCTATCAAAATATTTTTGATGCACCTGCATATGTTTTCCATTCACAAAATGGAAGCCGATCCTAGCAACATATTAAGCAGAACATTTAGTATTGGTCCAAGGTGACAGTTACTTGTCTTTGTGGCTACTTCTAAGCAATCCTTGTAACTAGTTCCCTCTGCATACTTTTGATTTCAAGTTCTGCTCTTGTGCATTGATTATGTACAAAGCCTGTGTATAATTGATAGGTATTACCTGAATGATCACAAAAGGGAAAATATTTCTAAATGTTTTCTCTCTATTCCAATGGCCACTTCTCAGCATATTCTTCAAATTCTTTGCTTCAAGACTTCCAAAGATGACTTTTTGTGGTATAAAAGAAAAGGAATCTGGCTGCAAGCAGATTTAGTACAGACACACAGTTGGAGCCAGAAATGGGATCCGATCCTGCCCTTTGCTCCATGCGGACTCTAGTGGAGCAGGTGGGATTACTCCAGCTCATCACAGCTCAGCCGAGAAGAGAGCGAGGTCTCCAAGATCTCTTCTGTATGGTACAGTCAGTTGCCACTGCAGCAGCGCATCCAAATTAGTTGATTCCTTACTGCGTCCCAGACAAGGATAGGTTTTCATGGGGTTGCTCCCATAAGATGTGAAATGCCCTGCCCTTCACCAGAAATCTATTTTCCGTACAAGCTCAGGAACAGCATTGCCACAAATCTCATTAACATTTGCTGACACATTTTGAGGTCACATGCATTATCTTTCTAGCCACTGCAACACATCTTTCAGTGCTGCGTGTGCTTTGTCATGTCAGCACCAAGTAACCAGAAGCAATTGTTTCCATAGGACAACTAACACTACAGGATTGCACAGCAAATGTGTTACATGGAGATAATTTGTGTGCAGCTGTATTGGGTGGAAGAAAAAAAGTTGCGACCTAAATAGCGGAAAGAAAAAGCAGATACTTTGTTCATGGGTATTTATGTCTGCCAACAAGTTGTACCGAGGCGGATGGCCTCACATTCCCATAAGAGCACTCGGGGTGTCAAACTGCATGTGACAGGCAAGGCCTGCCTGCAGGCAGCAGCATGATGTGCTGTGCCTGCTCCTCTTAGTTCTGCTTGAGAAACACCCCTGATTCTGCAAGGCATAGTCAAAGGTAAGAGGACGGGAGACAGGTCAACACTTTCCGAGTGAATCAGGCTGTAGAGGGAAGTGAATTGACATAGCATGTTGAGATCATCGGGAGCCTGAGCCTGTAAATATTTGCTAGCATGGAGCAGGCATCCCTGTGCCAGAAGCACGTGTATTTTTTTTAAAGGTCAATCAGCTGTGGGAGGTGTTGTCAGTCTGCTTCTGCCAGCCTTTCCTGCGTGCAGATGTCAGGGCTTGGGCTGAACAAGCTCTGCTGAGTTGGGCTGCAGGAATCAGGGCAGGCCACCTCCTGTAAACGGGCAGGTCGGGAGGGACGACTGCTAACTTACAGTCACGGCAGGTTGCCAAAAACCTGAACCCACCTCCTACTGGAAACACACTTGGTCACACTGTGCCCCAAGTCAAAAGGGAGCCCGGGGAGCTGAAGCAGGCAGCTTGACATGTCAAATCTCCTTCAGCTCACTGAGAGCAGAGGGAGAGTCTTTTTTTTATTAGTTTGTTTGTTTTGTTTTTTAAAAACATAGCATGTGATTCTTTTGGGGTTTTTTTTTGGACAAACGCTTATATCCAAGCACAAAATTTCTGATGTGGAATGATACAATATGCATGCAAAACCCCACAAATAACAAAGTAAGAGCTGAATAATCGCCCAGTTCTTTTTCAGTTGTGATTTTGAGAGGCAAAGTGAATGGCCACACTCCATTTTAGACATCTTAGTTTAAATAAATAGAGGAGTCAAGTTCCACTAGGCCTGCCTAAATGAGCTGCTGTTCTGCACTCTAGGTAGCATACAGGAGCAAAGTCCCTACCTACAAAGCAAATGGCTATTAAAGACACTTCAGTGCTAGCAATAGCTTGGATTGAACAAACTATGATAGAGTATAATTGGTCAGATTAAGTAGTTTTATCAAAATCAAAACACTTTGCAAAATTAGGTCAATCTTACTGGAATTTCATCTGGGGTAAAACGAGAGAAAAAGCTTTCCCAGCATTGAACTACCTCATTGCAAGATTTTTTTGGAAGAAGTGTGTTGAGTCGTTATTTACCAGCCTAAAAGCATGCAATAAAATTGAATGTACTATTTAAAAATCAATTGTTGCAAATTTTAAACAATTGGGTTGGAAATATCAAACAGTTTTACCACAGGATAATGGGGTGAAGGGTGATTTGCCTTTCTTAACTTCCTGTTATGGAATATTTCAACACTTTTGTTTTAGGCTCAAAATGAATAGGAAAACAGATTTCAAATACACATCATTTTTCACAAAATTATCTTACATCCTTCATAAACAGCATGACTGTTACTCCTCCTCAGAAGAGATACCAGCTATTGTAAGGAGCTTTTTTTTTTTGGGAACAAATTGTTAAAGGCTAGGAAAGCTGCTCAGGGTTTGACTTGTTGTGGACAGTGTGTTTATGGAGTACAATCTGAAGCCCCACTGTAGTTAATAGCAGGGTTTCTGATGGTTTCTGAGGCTTCAGATGACATTCAGAATGTACGTGTTTGTAACACCCAGCTCCATAGTGGAAAGAGACAAACCCACTCTGTGATAACCTACCAATGCATCTGCTTTATGCTTTAGCTTCTTAGCCTCTTGCATGTAATAATCCGCATTGTGAAGCCTGAAGAGACAAAATCAATTATTTCAAGTCTTTGTTTTCATACAGTTGGACAAACATTGTTTGAGAAAATTGCTGACTGCTTCAAGAACAATTTCGACACATACACCCACTTATCTATTTAAATCTTAACCTGATATTAATCTGAAGCTGCTGTATGCAAAGATATGATGGGTGACCAGAATGTAAAATAACTAGCTGTAGAAACCGGCCACCCAAAGGACCCATTAATGTGTGCTGAACAAAGGAAAAGAAAAAATATTTTAAACTAATTAAGTATAAGAAGTTTCCATTAGAGGAGCTAAAATAAAAAAATGAAGAAGAATTACCGTGAACCAACATTCATGATCTGAAAACATTTATCAACAGAGTCTTCATTAATCAGTGACAACAGTCCATTTGTAAAGATTAAAACTGTGTGTGCCTTTGTGCAGCACTATCCACACAGGTGCCCAATGCTAGTGTTATAATCAAAGATACTCTCTTTCACTGGCAGCTCTGCTTGCATGAACATATAACATGCAGCTAGCACAGAGATCCAATAATACTTACACATCATCAAATGTTATTTTGGGTCTTCTGGGCTCAGAATTCCCATTGGAAAGTGTTGGCATTGCAGACCAGATGTCTGTTTCTAGGTGGCTGGTGTCAAGAAGAGTGTTGGCTGTTGGTGTATTGTGAGATTCTTCCTCCTAGAAAAAAAGGACTGTTATTAACTCTTCATAGTTCAAACAAACACGTTCCCACAATATAAGTGCTCACATCGCCTCCCCCTCCCCCGCCCCCCCACAATAAACAAACAAACAAAAGGCTAAGGCACAAAGTAGCACTCACATATACCCAACTACATCCAGGTTACCTCACAAAACCACCCTTCCATCCTCTATAATGTAAGCCTATTAGATTAATTAGGCAATATGACTCTACCTCTGACCGCTCACCTGAACTCATTAACTTACACTCTGGGTGAAGTTAGCCTGGATACCACAGTGTAACTGACTAGAGACGCTGGTTAAAGCAAGGGTGGGGAAATCTAATGCAGAAGGGCTGGATGCAAACTCCAACTTCATTCAAGGCGTATCATGCTAATGTAACCTTTTTTTCTATATTATTGTTAGCTAACTGTAAAGTGTCTGAATAGTCTGCTCGTATTTCAGCAAAGAACAGTTTCTCCTCACCCTTGCGACACGAAACAGAGAAAAATTGGAAAGTAGAAGTTGTGATTTTGCATTGATTAAAACCAGAAGCGTAACAGAGGCATTTAAATCAGGCAATTGCAACTTGCAAGCTAGGTCCACCATCAGATAAACTAAATTACAGATGAACCAGTGAACTAAGGAAAGAAGTCTAACGTATTTTAGAAGACAAATATTTCATGTATCAGGATAACAGATAAACCAAGGATAAATCTGACTAGAGATGCTGGGAGTGAGAGGAAGTGGCCCTGCTGTTTACACAGCATTGTTTATTTGCTGACACATGCAGTTCATTTTGGCATTGATTTCAGTTGAAGGCGTGTGTATTACTCTCGCAGCTTGAAGTGACACAATGATATCAGAAAGCAACAGGGATGAATGAATAAGGTGAAGTGATTTGTCACCTACGATCCAATGCAACTTGTGAGTTTTACTATTACAGTGCAGGGTAACAACCTCCCACAAAGCGGCGAACTGTGAAAAATGGGGCTATGCATGTCCTTTTCTGTGGCAGAATTTTCTTCTTGTCTTTTAATTTTGACAGTGATAGTAAGATACAGTTTGATACTAAATAATATGTTTGAAACTGTAGAGGGAGGACTGTTTTCTAAAATGGGCCAAAAACTTGAAGTTTCCTTGTTTAACCTTAAAAGAGGATGACAAACTAATGTGAAATTTTACTTCTTTTTTTTAGTGTATTTGCTATGCAGCTTCTAGTTTTGGCTCTTTTTCCTGCATTTTCAGTAAAACCCCATCTGAATCTGGTGAAAAGCAAGCAAAAAAGAATTGCCTATGTGAAAACCTTTGATGGGGAGATGGCCCTAACAGAATCATGGTTTTTTGGGGGAAAAAGCTTCCAACTATATACAAGGTATCTAAAAGCTTTTATGTGTAATTCATGGAGATTAGGTGTAAATAAACCTTACTGCTGGAAGTTGGGAGCCTGCAAACCTGAGAGAAGATATTTCCACGTTGAGTGTGCTATGGACAGGTAGCTTTTGTTAGATTTTTATTGTCTGGTTAGTTTAGGCTGCAATATTCAGTACAACCACAGTGCTTAATTCTGGCTGAGAATTTGGGGTAATTATTCAAGTGATGGACACCAACATTCTTGAAGTTTTGTTTTCAAAACTTGTGTGTTGTAGCTACAGAGTTAAGGGATTAACTGCAGCTAGTTGGTGGCTGCAAAAGCTCTCCTCTAAGGCTCGGGGACCGGGTGTTTTAGGGAGTGATACACAGCACCCAATAGACACCTACTGCTGACCTAAAAATGGAACTTGCAAGAGTTGCTTTTGCCCAGCTCTGCAAAGATCCACTCCTCACTGCTCTTGAGTGGGGCTACATAAGCATTTAAAAATAGATACTGGAGAAAAAAACGTCAAACAGAACAAAGCCAAGTTAATTTTATCTTGTTCACTTCCAGCAACTGAGGTCGGTTACTTACACAGATTCCTTTGGGGTTAGAAGAGGATTTATTTTCATTCTTTCTGTGTTTAGAAACAGAGGAGGAAGAGCTGCTGGTCTGAGAGGTGTTTGTGATGTTGGTCTCTTGGCTGAAGGAGCCGTTGTCACTATTGTGCCGCCGGTGCACAGGCTCATCCAAGAGGGGGGATAATGGAGGAGGAAACAGCTTCTCTTCTCTTTTCTTTGCCACCTTCTTCACTGAGCTACCGCTGCTCCTGGGACACAGATAAGAACCAGTTGCATTTCAAGAACCTTGGTTAATCCTCCATAGCACAAAGCTCTACATTTTGTTTACTGAGAAGTCAGCTCTACGCTCAAATATGTCCTGCAGTCCGCGTGTCCTAGAAGCTAAGTCAAAAGGGGACAAGCAGTGAAAACAGAAGAGCTACCTCTGTCTTTTCAATGGCTGCAGAAACGTCCTGCTTTGGAGGACAACTTCCAGTGCATTAGTACAAATTGCACCCAATTTAAATGCTAATTTGAGTCCGTCTTCATTTGAGAGGTCATAGAGGTTCTGACTCAGCAAAGTGCTCGAAAGTTTTATGCATCGGGTTAGTTCCTTTGACATCAAGTATGACTATTTACGTGTTTAAGCATCTTTTTAAGAGGTGGATTAGAGCCCACATAAGCAACCTTTGCAAAAAACCCATAATAGCACATGGCATGTGAAGCAAAAAAAAAATAAATTTCTAACAACTACAAAATGATAACCATAACAATAACATGATAATAATTATTTGACCTCTAGAATAAAACCAATGTTCAACACTATATTAAAATGATACATTGTAGCTGGCAAAAGCCCTTGAGCAAATATTGGTTGATGAATTGAACGTGATTCAGAAAATGAATGTGGTTTTGACATGAAAGCTCAAGTAATATGATAATCTATTGTCTGTTTTATGTACAGAAATTGTTAGCTGGCTGGAAATGGCAGCTGTGATACACAGTAAAAACCTGCTAGACCTTTTTCCCCTCGAATCCATCAGAAAAGAAAAAAAACAAAACCCAACACCGTGCTGACTGTTTAACATGTTAATCTACTCATAGATTTTTATTTTAGGTACTGTCCTAGCTCAGTCAATGAAGATAACCTGAATTTTAATCTTTTGTTAGACATCTCATATGGCACTACACGATCATTTACTTTTCATGATTATTGACTAAAATTTCAATAACAAATTAAGTCAACAAGAATTTATGTTTCATTCCCAGTCACTTTCGGTCAGTGTCAGGAATTATAGATCTACTTTGCCTTAAAGTAACCAGGGAAAGAGGAGAAGGCAACCCAAGTTTCCTTACTCCTCATTTTGGAGTGGTCTCTCATTCCAGTCTGGCCTCTTCTGCACTTTCACCAACAGTATCGATATCTACACCTGCTTTGGTCGTTCCCCTACTTTTGGCCTTTGGTGATACAAAAATATTTTGGCCGATCTGCGAAATCACAGAGTGAAATCAAACAAACTCCCCATGTTTCAGGTTTTATAGCTCTTCTACTCAAAGCTATTTTAATTCAACTGAAACAGAGTTAAAAATATCTTATTTGAAACTCTCTGATATTAAAGACCTTCAGACTGAAGAAATAAAATGAGCACAGAATTGATATTGCCTTACAGTAGGACTGGGATGGATGCTGCCCTGCTCAGAAAACACATGGGCCTGAAGAAGATCAAAGGAAAGCAACCAGGTTGGAGAGACTGGCAGTTCTTCGAGGAGACTGATTTTGTGCACATGTGGTCCTGCAACATGTCCTCCAAAAAGTTCTCACTCAAAGCCCCATCTGTTAGCTTTCTTACCCCCAAAGGGCATTTTGGAACTCAGACAAGTTACCATAGCTATAGCACAATAACACTCTGAACTTTTTCCAGAGGAAAGTTTTCCAAGGGAGGGTAAGCACTGCCCCAAGAAAGCGTGCATGTGTTATTGGATTGTACAGAGGCAAAGCAGACACGATTCATGAAATACCCAGGAGCAGAATCCAAACCCTCTGCCTCCCAAATCAGTGTCCTTGTCCTGGTGTCAGCTGGGATAGAGCTAACTGTCTTCCTAGTAGCTGGTACAGTGCTATGTTTTGAGTTCAGCATGCGAAGAATGTTGATAACACACTGATGTTTTCAGTTGTTGCTCAGTATTGTTTAGACTATAGTCAAGGATTTTTCAGCTTCTCATGGCCAGCCAGGGCACAAGAAGTTGGCACAGGACACAACCAAGGCACCTGACCCAAACTGGCCAACGGTGTATTCCATACCATGGGACGTCCCATCTAGTTTAGGAACTGGGAAGTGGGGGGGGCGGCAGGGAATCGCTGCTCGGGGACTGGCGGGGTGTCAGTCGGCGGGTGGTGAGCTATTGCCCTGCGCATTATTTGTACATTCCAATCCTTTTATTACTACTGTTGTCATTTTATTAGTGTTATCATTATCATTATTAGTTTCTTCTTTTCTGTTCTATTAAACCGTTCTTATCTCAACCCCGAAGTTTTACCTTTTTTTTTCCCGATTTCCTCCCCCATCCCACTGGATGGGGGAAGTGAGTGAGCGGCTGCGTGGTACTTAGTTGCTGGCTGGAGTTAAACCACGACAGTCCTACATAGGGAACCCTGAACATGCATATATGGGTGGGAGCACAGAGCAAAGTGGTTCTCCATGCCCCTGTGTATAGAGGTGTGTGAAGCTCTTCTTTCTCCCTGGTACAGCTTTGCAAAGGGAAGAGCAACTGAGTCTGGTAGATCTAGCTCAAAAGCATCTGAAGAAAAACTGAATGTGAGCCACTGGCCAAGCCTCCTTTAGGATCTGACCCTGCACCACTAGTGAGGTTCCTCAGCACATCTGTGGCTATTTCCAGGGCTGATGCAGGACTCTTGGACTTGCACAGAGTCTACCACTGCAGGGGGAAATTCAAGGCACATATAAAGTGATCGAAGCAACATTCCTCAGCTGCTACATGGAGGTGGAGGGATTAAGAGAGTAGTACAAGAAAAAATTAAGGCGGCTGCAGGTACCATGGTTAAACCTTCACTACTTAAAACTTTACCAGTTCCCTTCATCTTTGGACTCAAATATAAGATGGGGCAAACCAAGATATAGATGCAGCTACTCAGCTCTGGCACACAAGTCATTCTGTGGGTGGCAAGACTTAACCACAAAGGAAAAAAGGCACTTGAGGATATTTTTTTTCTACATAACTCAAATTAATAACAAAAAAAAAGTAATACTTTACGGATATAATTCTGCCTTTTTTTTTCTTTTTTTTTTCCCCATTGCCCACTTACTCCTATGAGGTTTTGCAGGAATTAAGTTGATAATTTATTTAGCAATGTTACCTCCCTCAGATTTACGCCAAAGCATTTATGTTAACAATAACCTCCATGAAATAGGTTGTTACCAGCAGTTAACCAGATTGTCACTTTGCTTTGGGCTGTTAATGGGCTAAGAAACTGGTCTTTGATTGCAGTAATCGCTAATTTTGAATGAATTTATTGCAATAATTACCGAGACTCAATGGTTTAATTTGCTGACATGATTGTTAGTTAAACTATATTTAAAATCTAAGGAGAAACACAATAAAAGTGCAAGGAAAAAATACAAGCAGAACTGATGGTCTTGTGGCTGCAGGGTTTAATCTTTGTGTCTGAAAAGGCCAATTATCAAGGAACGAGAAGGCTCCCCATCTGCTTTTTTTTCAGCCTGATTTCTTTTAGGGTAGAAAGCTAGCAAGCAGGCAACAAGAGGTCAGTGTGTGAAGGAGAGAGAATTTCCATCTACTCTCACATTTCAAGCTGCTTTTCTTTGCCCTTTTTTTATCCACTCCTTGTGGCATGCAGTGGTACCTCTGGCCTATTAGAGAGACAAAGCCATTGTCTATACCAATCACTTGGCTTTCCTTTGCCTCTACTCTCCCAGTCCACAATGAAATGCTGCACATTGATGGTGTATCTGATTTTCTGCAGGGGGTTAGCAGGGAAAGGTCACTCCTGCATTAGCTTGGACCATATGGCAGCAACTGAATGAAGCTGAAGTCATTGTCATACATGTAGAAGGCTGCCTCTGCCATGAACGAACCCCAATGAACGCTGCTGTGACTACCCAAGGGATTGGCTAATATATGTTGCCAAGTACAGGTGCATCTTTAACTAAAGGTCAAACAAAAGGGATCAGGAAATCTTGAAAAACAGGCTGAAATGCTTGCCTCAGACAGACTTCTAGCGTGCCTGTGAAGACGGCAGGCACGTTTCACTGGTACGAGTCTAGTCTGAAATTCAGACTCACAGTTTGCATCAGTAGATAACTCTCTGTGTTGTTACAAACTGCCAAATGTTGGTGAATAGTGCTCTGTCTGGACAGGGTCTACCAATCAGGTATTCAGATATAAATGGTATTCAGCAGCACATAGAATTAATGCTTAAATTACAATTGCTCTGGCAAGCAAGTAAATACATAAATAATCCTCTGTTGCAAAGTGGGCAGCTGATCTGACAAAAATCGAGCCTCACAGCAGTGTTTCAAGGTATTGCTATGAATTACTTGGACAAAACACAGTATCATCTATTCCTTAATTTGCTACGAAATATCAGAAATAAGGAAAATACAGTGGCAATAGTTGGAATAATTGTAAGTGTCATGTCAGATTTAGGAAAAGGCATCAGCCCCAGAATGTGTGAGGGAAGGAACAGAGAGAGATAACTAGTTGCTTATGCAATGACTACATAATACAGACTGGCTCTTTGGTTGTGCAAATTCACAAATTCGCTTTTAAATTCACAACTGACCATTTGAATTTTCTACACTCAAATTGTACATGTAGTCATAGAAACTTGTGGAAATTAGGCATATAATTGCCCATATTAGACATGTAACCCTTTAAAAATTAATTGCGCATCTTTGCTTGCTTTATTGAGCCCATATACTTAGGGAAAGATTATGACAGAAATGTATTCAAATGCCTAAACCATAGATAGGCAGCCAGTGGGAGCTGCAAAAGCACAGGTGTGGCCTATCTTTCACTGATTCCTCCAGACTTCTGAATGCCTACAAATTTTGGCCCAGAGATCATGGTCTTTCTGTCAAAACACTCTTGTATCTATAAAAAAGCCCAATGGAAGCCTCTGAAGTCTGCCTTGGGGAACTTGGCTTGTTGGCAGGGGGATCAAGTTCTAACGGGAGAGACCTAAGGTTCCTCCCGAGTGAGAACATCCACCATGGGACGTAACACCTTCTTAATGGGTGAACCTCATCATCACACCTGTAGCTGAATCACCCTCATTTCTCAAAGTCCTTACGCAGAGATTTAGGAGTTCTGAAAGAAAATGTAGAACCTTTGGGAATAAAGGAGCAAATGGCAAAGCCTGTCTTTCAACCTTTTACCACCGAAGTGTTATTTTCCCCCATGCCCTTGAACAGTGTACTTTCACCTTCCCTTTTGTCTGCCTCTCCTTAAAACTCTACTTAACCCTCTGGAGAACAGAACCACTCCTGACTGCTTAAAAACAGTCTGGGGCTCTCCAGAAATTTGTCGTCACACAGTTCAGCCAGCTCCCTCATCTTTTGGGAAATACGTTGATCTATATTCAGTTGCACAACTCTGGGAGTTGAAGACCTGAATTATCGAACGATATTACATTTGTTTCAAGCAAACTCAGAAGACACTAATAACAAATGCAGTGTGATCCAGGTCCCAATCACTGCAGTGGAAAAGAAGTCAGAAAATTTTGTTTCAAAACTTGAGGCAGACGAGAGGAAAAGCTAGCATATGGAAATAACTATTGATGGACACAATTATATTTTAACAGAGAATACTAAAGGCTTGAAAGCTCCGAGGAATCAAATTAATGACCTGGAAAACAAGCTCAAATTAAGAAACATCAGGTTGGGGGTGGATCCTTAGGGCTTGCTGGCGACAAGAATAGAAAGATTTTTTTAATGGATTGTGGAGGTGTTGGGGTGGATAATCCTTGATTCCCCCTGCAATATATCTCTGCTCATTGTATTTCTAGCAATGACAATCAGGCAACACCCATCATGATGTTTATCAAATGTGCAACATGTTACAGATCACATTGTAACTTTCAACCCATCTGCCTTTTCCAGACTCCAACTCTGATTTTCTCAGGGGGAGAATGAGGACTGAAGTTACTCTATAATTACACCAGTATAAACAAATAAAATGATGCCCAACCTTCTTTATGGATTTTAAAATTTGTGTGCTATTTCCTAAATCATTTTTGAACTTTATCTAAATTTAAGTACTACCACAATCGAATTGTTTTCAGAAGCACATTGTGGGTTTGATTCTTTGCTTGTCCTAGCAGAGAGAAGTGCCTCATCTCAAAACTGTAAAAGCACAAAATTGATGACAGAAGGGAATTGGACTCTTTGCTTATTTATAGAATGTTAATCTTGTGATTAGACTAATCAGAATAATTATTTACGTGGCACCTGTTTGCTCAAGCATTATAGCCATCCCTCAAAGACACTCTGAAATGCACAAACTGTTTGATTACATGTCTGCTGAAATACCAAGCATGCATGTCTGAAACATTTAGGATGGTCACCCCTGGCATTGCTGTATACACAGTTAAAGAATAAGAGCTGGTGAAGTGAACGTCAAAGTCACTATTTCATTCAATACAACTGAGAACTGTCTCTTACGAAAACAATTTAAAAAAATAAATTCCAAGCAATCAAATAAAGCCCGCTTTTAGTAGGATTCTCTGGCCACAGAGGTTAAGGATGATGCGGGCAAGAAAGAACATTGAAAGGATGCAGTATGGGGGTCGAAGAGTACACCAGGATTGTAGTGGCACTCTGAATTCCTGTAGTCCGTCAGAAGGATGAATGAATTTCATCCAAAACCATGTGGATCCTCTTCCTGATGGATGGGAATAGCAATGCCAGGTCATTTATGCTTATGGGCTGTAAAGCCCATCTGGCTCTACAGCAAAGACATTTGTAGAACTGTACTGTGAAATCCCTCACGAATGTTATGTGAAAAAAAAGAACTTACTCTTTAGTGCTGGTTAATCTGTGATTCGGTATCGGAGAGATACAAGGTGGGAGCAGGCATGAAGCTGAAGGGTCCTCCAGGCGCTGCTTCTTGCTTTCAACAAAGGTATCCAGGCTTTCTGTCTGCTTTAACAAAAAAGGTAGAGCTTGAAAGATCCAGCATCTATGCACAATTTCACTTGCCATTAAGAGGAGCTCAGGAATCTCAGTGTATTTCCTTTACAGTAGCAGCAGTTAAAATACTCGTCTAAGAGAAGTGAAAGTCACCTGAAATCAGGACTAAACGTGCTCCAAACACATGACATGAAGTTATATAACAAGTGACATAGCCAGATAATTAGGAAGCAAAATGCCTCATGTGCTACAGTTATCTTCTGTAGTGCACTGGAATTTAATTAATAATTCAGATGGAATGACTTGATAGCACCTAATCTTACTCAAGTAAATAGCTTTTACTCATTGACTTAATGGAAGTTGATGGGAAAACTTCCCTGAGTAAGTATTCCTCACAGGACTAAAAGACTACAGGACTGAGCTGGGGTAGTCATTAACAGCAATAGCTGGTTTAAAATTTGCTTTGAAAGATTCCCTGATGCATGACTTTTGTGCCTGAACTAGGATGATACAAGCAAAGCTGATTACTGCTCTGTCACTGGAACCTTCATATCAGCCTTCAAGCCCACTAGTAGATGGCTAAAATAAATCTTTTAATAGCATGATTTGGAAACACAAATCAGACTCTCCCTACCCTGTTTCAACTGTTGATATACCCTCAAGTCATCCTAATTGGTTTGTTTCCCCTTGGGTAGCAGTGAACAATCATACAGCAACTGAACGGGCTGTTTCAGAGCACAGCTTATGTTTGTACAGTCCCAGAGTGAGATTCCTCATTTTGTTACTTTCTGATTCAAAGTCCCAGCTAATGAAATTATGAGGTTCCAACGTTCATATACCGCCCCCCCCCCCCCCCCCCCTTTTTCTTTTCCTGGGATCCTTCAGTTTAGCTGCCAATACTATGCTCGCATTTTAGCCAAGATTCCTTCTCCATCATACTGACACTCCATTAAGTTACCTAGCAAGAAGGTTTTTTTGTATAATTAATATACACCCTGGTGTACATATACATACACATAAGCATGGACATTTATACATCCCTTTCCTCTTTCTTTTCTTCTCCTTCCTTCTTACGTCTCTGCCTTTAGTGTACAGCTAGAATATAAATTGAATAAAAACCTGCTGAGTTTACTCATGTGATTATTTCCACTTAATTCAACAGGGAAGGAGCCAGTGCAGTGACTCATGTAGGCAGGGGTGCAGACCCTGTGTCTGCCTGGCATTGTCTGTCTTTTTCTTGTGTTAACTCTCTCGTACCACTGGACTGCTCAAACTCAGGATTTCAAGAAGTCCACTAGAACAGACAGCTGAAGTCACATTCACAATGATTTATAAAATTTAGGGTATAAAAAAAATACACTATGATGACTTCTCACAGACAGACCAGAGCACAAACATTTCAGCTGGAAAAACTGACTACAAAAATTCATTTATGATATAAAACTTCAGTTTCTTTTCTGAAAACACATTTAGTTTGAAGTGCACTGTCATATCCCACAAGATAGGAAACCCTTGGGCACAAATAACATAAAACACATGATAAAACATAATGCCTTAAGTCAAAATATATTTGCTTTTTCAGGTAGCTGTGTAGAGAAAGCAGCTAGTTAAGCAAATGATATTTCTATGAATCACATTTGTTTACGCAAGAAAACAATATAAAGACTAAATTCACCAGGAGCATAAGCAAGCACCATTCCATTGACTTTAATGAAGCTATGCCTGTTTAAGCCAGTGGTGAAAATGCCTTAATTCTGCAGACAATAAAACCCTGCCTACCAAATGGAAGTCATATTTTCTGAGTATGGCTGAACTCGTAGTAATACGAATTCATCATTGGGAATCTTTCTGCTGATTACAGAACACTGGAAATTAATGAGTAAGTGAGCAAATACAGTGAAAAAGCTTGTAAGACAAATCTCAAAAAAATACATTGTTCATTGATTTTGTCAGCTGGAGTTTGTTTTTTACTAGTTTCTGATATTAATTTGTAATGTACTTGTAAATGTATGTCCTTTGTAAAAACAACAAAGCCTTAGTGTTATGATGCCTCCTTAGAGCCCTGCTGCAGGTGCAGTGAGGAATCATCGACTGCAGTCCTGACCTCGAGGATACACAGAATTTCACTGCTTTCCTCTGAACGATGAAAACGACTTACCTTGTGTTTCCTTTTGGATTTTGTGGATGGTTTTTCAGCTGCTGGGGTAGGAGACTCTCGAGACGGTCGCCTGTGTTTCACATTTGCCTCTCTCGGTTCACTTTTCACAGACGTGGTCTCAAAAGGCTCTTGTCCAGGTATCCTAGAGAGTAAACTAAGGTCTATTTTCACCCACAGAGATTTGAGTTCTTCATATTCTCTCAGTGGGGACAGAAGTTCATTTTGTACGATTGGGATAGGAGAAAAGAGCTGCTCCTCCAAGTCATTGCTGGTCTGGTCAATGGATGTGTTGCTGCCATTGCTAGTTAAACTACTTACGCTGAGGATGTTACTGCCAGAGTCCTTCACTTTGACGCCATTGCCAGACCCAGTGCAAGCTGGCAACACCTTAGCCTGCAAGCTCTCCTCCTGGTCTGTATTTGAGTCAGAAGTAGATGAATCTGTTTCAATGAATTCCCGGGACTTAGGGACAATTTTGCTGGGGCCTCTGTACTTTTTCTTCTCTGAAGTGAGACCTGTGCTAGTTCGTGGTTCTTTCCTTGGAGCGGTCTTCCCAACTGCTGCTTTAGTTCGAACCTTTGGCTGCTCAGGGGGTTCCTGTGTGTCTTTTTCTTTGGGAGTGTTGCTGGTATTATTTGGTTTGGGCCAGTTATACTCTTCTACACTGGAAGTCCTTTCTACCTTTTTGGGTTGCTTTTTCCCAGTAGTCCTTTGCGAAGTGGGCTCATTATGAGCTGGTGACTTCTGCTTGGAGCTTTTCGCCTCTGGGGTTTTCTGGGCAACCCGCGGTTTGGCTTTCTCTCGGATGGGACTAAGGATCGCCCGGTCTTTGGAATCGGTCGGGGGCAGGCTGCTGTTGAGCTTCCCTTTGTTTGGCCCTTCGGCCTGCTGGTTGCTCTGGGCCTGGGAGCTGGTCTCGCTGTGAGGCTCATTTTGATTGTTGATGATGGTCTTGTTGTGGGGGTTCACTTTATTTAGCCATTTATCCAGCTGCCATTTGTTTGTTGAGGGCGGTTCAGGCTGCAGTTTAAAGAACAACAATGAACAAATCTCAGACAGAAGCAATGCTTTTCCCTTTAAATGAGAACGTTTTTAACGTACCCTTTTATTTCAGTCAACTAGTGGTGACTGCTAGTTTTATGGGAGTATTTATGGAGTATTTATGGTTAATTAGGCTTCCTTATCTGGTTTACAATGTGGCCCTGGAGAAATTTAATACAACTAAAAAGTTTAGCTGGTCCCTGAAGACTTAGTTTTGTCATGTTGCCTTTCCTTAGTCCCAGCTGAATACTGTGTCAATAAAATCTTCTCTAGCTACTGGCAAAAATCTAAATATTTCTTTAAAGCAATTCAAATGTAGGCCAGAAGGATTCTTCCAAAAGCTAGAATGAGTATGTGGGTCATACACATAAAACTGTAAGGGGAGAAAAAAGTTGACAGCATCACACAGCACAGAACTCCAACACTTTCCTAACAGGGAGCGGGATTTCACTCTCCTTCACGCTTCCCCCTTCCAAGACCCTACTGGGGAGGAGCCGAGTGTGGCTTTACCTCTGGCGTGGCACTGCGTGACTCCTCATTGCACTCGCTGTCACTGGAGCTGCTCTCGCTGTCGGAGTCGGACTCGGAGCTGCTCTCGGACTCGCTGGAGCTCCCGGAGCCACCGCTGGAATGGGCCAAGCCAGTTGCATGTGCCGCCGGCACCGGCAGGCTGCTGCGGGGAGAAGATCCTCCTGTGTCAGTATGCTGCTTGTCTTTTTAAAAGTGTTGCCTAGAGGGGAGCCACCCGGCGAACCCCGTTCACACTGACTTTCCTCAGTGTCAACTCCCTCTCCTGCAGTACAGACCCAATGAAAGCTCCAGCGGCCATGCCACCGCATAGCCACCGAAGGAGCTGGTTGGGTTTATGCTTCACGGGACACGCTGATAATGGTGTTACTAATATTGCCATCATCATCACCCTCAAATGAGAAACACTTCAGTGTCATAAGCCTGAGCTTATTAGCCCAATGATTGCGAAAACTAACAATCACACTTAAATAATTCATTAATGGAATCATGGTTTCTTCATTTTTTTGCCAGTTCATTTATAATTTATGATCAAAGGAAGGACATCAGGCAACAAATATTGGACAGGGCATTTTAAAAATTAATTTTAATGAATACTTCTACACTGTGGCATACAAAAACTACATATTTTTGACAAGTCTCCAGGGACTGCCCAAGAATTTTTTATTTATAACTGTTTTTTTCTCTCATGTTTATGATAATGCAGTGAGAAAATGGCATTCATGCTGAAAATAAGCCGCTCTGTGAAATCTATTTTTCTGCATGTTCAACTGTCCTCCAAGATGTATTTATTAGCAGTGTACTGGATGTCATTGTCTTTCCTCAGTGTTTATTTCTAAACTGAGAGGTTGGATGACCCCAGTTTTTAGCACTACAGAATTCTGCCAGTCTGAGTCTTTATAAACCCATCTTTAATTTCAACTTTTTTGTCAGAGAGATAACCATAAGGTTTTATGTCTCTTCAGCTGATCTATACAGAGACTTTTTGATGATTGATTTTAAATTTGTGAAGCTGACAAAGCAAAGTGTTTGAAAATTGACACCATTTGCTAGTAGTCCTTTATGGATATTCAATACTTCACCTTAATATATCATACGCCGTGTGTGTCCCTTATTGAGTGATCCAGAGATGCCTAGAAGTTATAATACAGCTTTGCCTTTGTTTCTGCTGTCTGCTTTTCTACTTTCCTCCGACAAGGATTCAGGTAAGCCAGGTATATGCCCTCCTTCCCCTTTCAAACTGAGATGCTATACGCATCAAGATGCCCTCTTAAAAAACCACAGTAACCAAGAAACTGGAAGTTGGAAAAGCCAGAAAAAACTGATGTGTGACCCTGCTCTGCTAGAGTCTTCACAAGTATTGCCATTGGCTTCCGTGACAATAATAGATGATCTTTAATTTTCTTCTTACGCTAAGCTACTTTCTCTCTCCCTCCTTGTTGGTAAACCTATCCCTTACACCGCAGTTGGTAACATAACTGTCTCTTTGAGCATTGCAATGGCCCTGCAGTGCCCATTGACAAAACAGCTTGGTGCTTTAGGGTGCATTAATGAAACAAAATTACTCACTTGGGTAATTGCTACAGATCACTAACTTTGTTGCTCATTAAGTGCATATACTTTTTTTTTTCTTCTTCTAGAGGTTCTTCACTCAACTGACTCAAGTAGAGCTACTTAAAAATTTGAACTGGAAGTAACAGGTAAATCAAAACAGATGCTTTAAAAAACATGGGCATTTCCAAATATATTAAAGAAAACTAAACATTGATGAATTAAAAAATGGATCTTACACTTTGTATTTAATGCAATTATTTTTGGAAACCATTTGTGCACTTGTTTTTCTTTCTTTATCCCTCCTTTTCAGGGAAGCTCAAGAAAGTGTAAGGAAGTACATTTTTCACTTCTTTTTTACAGTAAACAAGGAAACAGAACAGTGGAGAAAAAGCAAATGTGTTTGCAGCGGAGTTTGCCTTTCAATTCAATCTCTTGTAATTTTGGTCTTGTATTTTCTATTTGGAAAACACTAAAAGTAGATGAAAACTGAGTTTTCCTACTTCATTACAATTGTTTCCAAGAAGAAACAAAAGGGAAAAAATAGAAAAAAACTTCTAGGATTCCCAAACTGAGAGGGCAAACGTGACAATTCCATTCTAAAATACCAAAATGAGACATCAGCCCTGAAAAATAAATGTTATTTATGGAATTATCAGAGCAATGAAGTTGTAATTTAGAAATCACTTTTCCCCTAAATCTGTGAGCTTCATCCATTTCACTTCTACTTTCCGTTTTTACCCCCGAACGGAAGTGAACATAGCAATATTCATGTTTCATCCTTGCTGAAAACTCCAGTTCCCACAACCCTAGCAGAGCCAGCTGCGAAGACGAAGAGCTGCTTAGCGCTCCGCAGCCTCTCCGAGAGCTCAGGGCAGGACACCCACGGCTGCCTGACTGGTCCTGCAGAGAGTTGCGGGGCCCGTGGCTGCACCGAGCTGGTGGGGCATCAGCCACGTCCCCTGCAGCCCAGTTCCTGCAGGGAATTAATGCACCTTTGTAGCAGGGCACATAAACCTGCACCAGACTCTTGCAGTGACAAAGCTCCTTGCCTGGGGTGGTTTATGCCCAGGCAACCCGAATAGAGAAGGATGTGTGTGGGGCTGCTCACGCATGTGTGCAGATCTGCCTAAGAAAATGCTCTGTTGTCAGTGCTGGCAAGTTTGCTCTCAATTAAGATAACTGATTTAAAGAATATCACCTCTTATAATAGATCAAAGAAGGAAAAGCCAGTGTCCCAGCAGCTAAGGCCAGACCTTTCTAGCCTTTAAACACAACCTACGTCTTTTAGCACTCTGGAAGAGAACTGACACTGTAGCTGGGATGCGCTTACACAAAACAACTGGAGTTGTACTGTAAGAGACTGCAACCGTCTGACAAAGAACTCAAAGGGCAAGAATAAAACCATGGAAATAGATGGCAGCTCCAACCTGGCCTTATTTTCTTTCTTTCTGCACACCAGCCTCAGAAAAAGTTATCATATGCCAAACATTACTGAATAACACAGCCCAGCAAGCTTGCGGGAACCAGACAGACTCAAAATAATGTTTTTCATACAAAACACAATGAGGTCATATTTGTCTTTCATCTGGGATAATAAAATTATGCCTTGGCTACATCGGGTGGTTTCATGCTGAAGGCATCATTGCTGATCTACATTTTTAAAGTAGAAGCATTCACTTTTCATCATGTAGTTTGGGTTGAGAGTAACTCTGTTTGTACGCTTTGCAAAACAATCAGATAAGACCCCAAATGCCTTTCCTAGCATCTCACCATACTAAAGAGAGAGCTCTTGCACATAGCTACATGCACAATCAACTTCTAATAATGCTATTCAGCAGAACAGAAGAAAATATACAGACCTTTCACATACAAATGCATGGAAAAAATATCTTTGCTTCCAATAAAATGAGTTTCATGGAGAGATTTTGGGTTGTCTTCTGGGTTTTTTCCTTAAATAAAATGTAACTTCTAGTTCAAAAGAACAGGTTGGTTTGCACTCTTCCTAAAGACTTCAGCTTTGAAGTTAAATCACATGTTTTAGAAGATGCAGGGATAGATTCTGCAAATGTGCATTCAAGCAGCTGTTATACAAATAAATCGGGTTTCTTCACGTAAGTATCAACTACGTGAACTGGGGGTTGCCTCTTTTAGAGACCTTCAAAGCAAGCTTTGTTATGTTGCTAAGATCCAGACAAGGAATGCCAGCCCGGACAAGGTTTAAAATGGATTTAAAGCATTTTATCATCAGACACAAGTCCTCAAAGTGACTAAAGGGGGCAGGAAGCACTGGTATTCCAAACTGTTGAATTTTTATTTCCCAGCAGGAGATGAGCACTCATATTGTTCCTCAGTGTTTGGGTGGACAACGTTTTTATTTCATTTAAACTGCAAAAAAATATTAATAAAAACAATGCTGCACAATGGGACACAGTATTGTTTGGGTAAATAACACTTAGAAGAAAGGCAGTTCATTATTATCACTTGAGATTGGAGGCCCCTACTGAGACCAGTGACCCGCTGTGCTGGGATCTGTGTAAATACATGATGAGACACAGTACTTGGGCCAAAGAGCTTGCAATCCAAACACACAAAGCAAACATTAGAGGTATTACAATCATCCTCATACTCAGTGCAGGCCTGTCACATTCTCTAAGTACGAGGCCTCTCTCCAGTTAATGGAAACATCAGTTTCGCCCTCCTTTTGATTTTGTTCTCCCCATTTTTCAAGCTTTGTGCTCAGCACTTGAGCTGAATCCTGCAGGGCAGTCAGACATGCTCTGCCCTGACCCAGAGCCCTGACCACGGGTGTGCTATCTGGGAGGAAAAATAGACACGTGACTCAGCAGCAAGGATCCCCATTGCTCAGGCCAGATGGACCAGAGTCTGCTTACTCCTCCCCAGAGCAGCTTCTCCTGTGCCATGGAGCTGAGGGACACTGGAGTGACACCCATACTGTGGGTAGGAGGAGAACCATGATGATGTCTCTAGTTGCCTGCAGACTGGTAAGCTGGTCTCCTCCCTGCTACCAAAAAATGAAGCGGACAGAAGAGACCTGCACATCTGGAAGCAATCTGGAAGGAAGCTCTTCTGCAGCATGTTCACCTATCTCCCTTCTTCTGCTCGTGCAGCATGCGGCAATTCCCCTGTCCCTTGCTGCTGGGCGGCATGATTGTGCACAGCCTGAGCACAAAGTATGAGATGAGAAATGACTTGAAGGAGGGGACAAACACCAGTATTACCAGTACCCGCCAGTGGTTTTCAGGACTTGTTGAGCTCAAGCTTAACTACAAAGCAGCTGAGACTTGCAGGTGTGTGGCTGCTGATGGCTTCTGGTGAGGAACTGCATCCAGCTCATCACACATCAACCATCTTCCTTTCACTGCGGTTCACTGGTACGGGTGATCTGCCTAAATTTAAATGTCTCCCTGCAGCTTGTCTGTTTTTTAACTCATGGGTTATTTTTCCAAAGGAAATTAAAGCCGACATGGCATTATTATGTGTCTGGATTATTATGTGGCCTAGAGAACTGAAGGCCCAACATGCAGCTTACACTTCTGTTGCTGTTGTTGTCGTCATCTAGACTATTATATTATTTTCAACACATCATTTACTCTACTGTTGTAATAAATGATTTTCAAGATTAAACCTGGTAGTTACAACAAAGATAATGTGATATACCAAGACTCATTAATCTATAATAAGAAAAATAATAAACTTTTTGCCCTGTAAATACATATGTAAAAAAAAGTTGTATAATTCAGACTTCTGCAGCAAAACTTACCAAGGAACAAAAATTCCTCACAAGTCCTTAGCTATCTCTCTAAACTTTTCACCAATTAGATGTAGCCATGTTAATTGCTGTGAAGAGAATTTGGCAAATACATGATGCCCTCCAACAATAGGTTTATTCATTCCAACCCTTCCTTTTTAGGGTTACGATGAATTGGCCACTTGTTCTATTGCTCTACTCAGAAATCAAAATGTAAACTTTGAGAAAGCAGAGCGCTGCTGGGCAGTGGGAAATTGTAGATGGGAACTGACCAGTGAGTCAACAGTACATCAATGCTGGCAATGTATTTCCACAAGAAGCAGCTCTCTGCAAAGGTTGCTGTACTGCACAGCCCTATATTTAGGGAAAATTTGATCAATGAAATCTGGAAAAGTGACTACAGATTTGACATATTGGGTGATCTTCCTGTTGAGGCACTGCATTGGGACTTGAATGAATTTTGCTTTGTATCTGAGAAGAAAATACGTCTGTGCATCCGTTCCTGCTGAGTAAAAGAGAGACTATGTTGCCTATCCTTAATCTGGCTTGTCTATTTAAAATGCAGATTCCTCGGAACAAAGACTCTGATTGCACCAGGCAGCGAAAAGTGTGCACCCAGCTCTAAGTAAGACTCTTGTGCACTACACCCACACTACAGCATCTACCAGAGTAGACGGTAACACTCACTCTTGGGGGGATACTGTTATTCTCCCACTCACTACACTTTATTCTGAGAGAAGAGATAGAGGAACAAACCGGTTTCAGCTTTTCAGAAGCTAGCCCAATCTCTTCTCCAGAATCTATTTCTACAGAAAAACTGTGAACCTGAGAGGCATTACTAGGAGTTACTGGGCTCACTGAATTCTGTGTAAATGTTCAAAAAAGGCTGCTTCATTATTCTAGCAGATAATAATAGAGCAACACCTAGCAGATTAATATCTAGTGTCAAAATTTAATACCATAACTGTTCAATAACGAAGTTTTATTTCTCTTCTATTCTTACACCATTATCAGGAAGTAATATTCTCTTCTAATTTGAAAGGGAGCTGCCATTTTTTTTATAATTAATTGTTCACATCTATATCTTCAAACTTATATATGACTGCCATTAGATTGCTTTTTAAAGAAAAGGATTGCTCTGAATGATTTGTTCACTGCCTTTCCATTGGTTAGTATTAAATTATTTATCATCAGGCTGGTAGGATTCAAATCCAAACTTTCAAAGATTGGGTTGACACAGAAACTGAAAACCTGTATCAAGCCCTTTTAAAATATTAATCAGCATCCAGGTCAATGAAATGAAATAAGGTGTGGAAATTGTTACTTCAGCTGACATTAGCACGCATAGTAAGACATCACTTCTGATGGCTCTCTCATGTCAAAACACATGGAGAGGGAAAACCTCTCTAATATGTTATTCAGGATGTGGCAGCTGATCTGCCTGTATCAAACCTGAACACTGTAATGCAAATAGGAGTTCTGATTTATTTTGAGGGGGAGGGTAATTTACAAGATGTTGTATGTAAAAAGCCACATTCTCATTTTACTGTGTTCAAAAGTAACTGTTTTAATCAAAGACTGTTTATAACAAGGTTGATAGAGTTACCGAAACAGATTTTTTTCATATACATATAACCCTTTTATACTGCCAGCTTTAAAGACCATAAAAAAGGATAGTAAAGATGAAAGAAATAAAAAGAATGACAGAGCTAACTCCTATGAGCCACAATCTATGTCAAAGCAGAACTAAAGTGATTGACAGCTTGCATTAGTAATGAATAGAGTGGGGAAAAGCTGCCAAGAATCCGTAACAAGGTCAAAGCCTTCCAATAAAGAATTACATTAGCCACAAATCCTAGGTGGAACTGTGTATATACATCTGCAATGTGACTTTAACCATGGTACTGTTTCTACTGCCCTATTCTGACCCTTTTCTGGCTTTTATTCCTGGGCTACAGTAAATTCTGAGTCTTTACCACACCTGCGATAAAGAACAGGTGTAACATATCAAACTGCCTGTGAAATTATAAAAAACAAAAAGAAGAGGAGGAATTTTAATGGCACATCCCTAACGGTGCACATAAAAAACTTTCTGAACTATTGGTATGGTAATTGCTCTCCTTCCAATTTCACAGCACTCTTACACACACTTGATGTGGAAGAGAAGGGGATTTTGCATATTAAAAGCAATATTGTATCCATGATTTGTGCACGCATCACCCTGCTCACCTCAGAGTTTGGAAACAATTTTGTGAGCATGATATTATTCAGGGAATGCAATGTATGTAGACTTTTTGATGTACAGTATTTTAGTGAATGGATTCAAGTGTCAGAGAGCATTATTTGTACTATGCCTTGATGTGCTACTGTTTGTCTGGCATCTAGAAGAACAAGAATACTATCTCTTACTGTGAGACTCCAAAGGGCCTCATTTGATGTAAAAGGAACCATTTTATTATATCAATATTGCCCCACTGAATCAAGCTAGATATGAGTATTGATACAGAGAAATTTATTTATTTGCCACAAAGGAGATCTTGGAATACTGCATCTTTCAATAGACTTTGTGAATCTTCTGCGAAAGTTTAGAAGTACGTATCCATCCCTCTACTGTTTACTATTTTAAATTAACATAAACTGTTTTTTAATGAGTCACTTATTTGCACTTCGATTTTACTTATTTCAGCAGAAAGTCCAAGTGTGATCATGATAAAAAACATCCAAAGTGAACCTCTAAAAGCAAAGTGTAGGCTTTTTTTGTCATTCACGTACAGCAGAAACTTGGACACATAACATTGTAAATGAACTACCCTGCTCGTTCTAACACAGTTCTACTTCAGTTCTAACTGAAAACAGAATCCAGCTTACAGAGCCCAGTGGGAAGAGAACTGGGAGCTATGGGACCAAAACAGACTGGTGCAGATGGATCCCTATGACACCTCCAAATCCTCAACATTTCCAGTCTCATCTGCTATCTGAGGGAAGCTAATTTTACTATACTGAGCAACCAAGCAGTCAGAAAACATGAGAAAGTAGGATTTTTTTTTTCTTTCCCTCTATAAGACAACACCTCTGAGCTTGAAAAGGTGCCAAAAGGCGTATCCTGATTTTCCAGCGCTTTACAGCACACATGCAGTCATTCACACCTGTGCGCTATGTACAAGTGGCACAACGTCAGCTCAGGAAACTGTCTGAGGATTTACTCTCCAGGGGAATCCCTTGGGAGCAGATCTGCAGCATAACCACTTCCAGACCAGAGCAAAGAGCATGAACCAGGAACACGAGTCTCTGCAGGCCAGAGAAGGGAAAACAGCCTGTTGCAGTCTGTTAAAGCCAGCCCTGTTTAGAAAAGGGCCGAGATTGCTCCAACTGTGGCTATTGTCAGGAGCATGACAAGTAAAACAAGCAATCCAGAAAAGGGCAGAGATAAAAACTGAGTACAATCAGAACAAATTGGGTAATATTTTACTAAATGAGCTTCAGCTGCTCACCAACTGGTAGCAATCTCCATGCATTATGCACTGTACAAAGCATGAAACAGCAGGATTGGTGCTAGAGGCATGGCATGGCTTGTAGGCATGTACTCAAACAATTAAGGCACAAATAATCCACCTCTATGGAGATGACTACTGCACCTTTGAAAGACAGACAACCCTGTGGTTATTGCACCGGTCTGACACTAGCAAACTGGTTCGATTCCTGTGTCTCTCTGGGATTTAATGGGCCAAATAATTCAATTGCTGGCACTTCTTTCCTGTTTTTAACACGGATAGCATTGTGAGACTTGAAGCATATTTACATTCATCAGATTTAAGTTGTTGGATAACAGGGGCCACAGAAGTACACAGACACTAATGAAAACGACAAGCAGACACTTAGTTTCACTGCTACTGTCATAATAGTAAAAAGGAATCATCATTATTAATAATGGGCAATTACTCTGAAATAGTTTTTAAAGAAGTATTCCTAAAGGCACATGATGAATTTATGGCACATCACCAGAGCCCTTCATGGATATAAAGATGTACTTCAGCACACATGACTTGTTTTTTGAAAAAGGAGAGACCTGTCTAGTAAAATATTAATAAAGTTGAATGCTAAAACGTGTCTTCCTTACAATTTATTTTAAAATGGGGCAAAACCCACCACTTGGAGTGAAAACCTAAACCTTCTCTATATTTCTGTCTAATGTGAGCTCCTTTTAATGCTGTTGATTTTTGCCAGTTACATAATACACTGCTTTATAGATTACAAAAAAGGGTATTAAATCTATTTAGGATTAAATATCATCTTGAAAGATCTTATGTTAAGAACAGAGCTAAATCTTTAAGCAGCATCCACCCTTAATTATGACTCACATAGGTATTAAGGAAATAAAGGTGCTTCTTTGAGTGATAAATGGACCTGAAGATCCTTCACAACATTCACTATAAATCACAAAAGGCCATTAATAAACAGTCAAAAAAAATGACAGTTACTACAAGTATCTGCTCTCATACTTTGCTTAATACTATCAGTGTCATGTTTAAACCTGACATCTTAAATCTTCGACATGAAAACCCTTTAAGTCAAAAGGCTCAGCTATTTTAAACAGAATTTTCTATGCTTGTTATTTTGAATGACAGCAAAAGGAAACAGAGAATCTTTAATTCTTTAACCTTATCTGGCTGAAAATCTTGCCTTTCAGCCTTCTTCATCAACGCCAAAATAAAGGAAAGATCCTGTCAGCTTCCACACCTGCTTGTGGGGATCTTGTGGGCAAACAGAATTGCCATGTCTTCCAGAGAGAGCTGGTGGTGCTCAGCACCTTCAGGATGGAGCTCTGTGGGTCAAGTCAAAACACTGCAAATAGAAGGATTGTACTGCCTGTGTGCACGCTGAGGACAAGTCTGGAGCCAGCTTTGATTTAAATGGGAAAGACTAGTTGGGATCACCAAAAGTAACAGCTGCAACACTGGATGCCCTCCTGAAGTGTTCCTTCGGTACTTTATTCCCTCTGTCACACCGCCTGCTTTCTTAACCTAGGCTGAGAGAAACTGGGATGCCTGGCAGAGGCAGTTAAAATCTGACCTGGAAAGGACTGTAGACAAACACTGTATTCCCCAAGAGGGGTTCAGGAAAAGAGAAGTGGAGTGACCATAATCCTGAGTATAAAGTGGGTTTTGTCAATGGGTTGCTGAAAAAAGCGACATTTTTTCAATTTTTTTCAATGTGGACAAAACAATTTAGATCTTTAGGATTAGGTAAACAATTTCTTCTTAAAAACCTTCCAGCTAAGAAGCTTTCATTCTGGACACTTATGTTCCTGAGTTACAAGAAATGGATTTTTCAACATTACCACCATCCATTTTTTCCTCAGACTGATGAAGGGTTATTGTATCAGCAATGATTTGTTGAAGGTCTGCCAACAAGAAAAGGTCAGGAAGACCCAAACCCCTCATGGATACTGAGTAAATAGGCAAAGTTCGATCTCCCTTGAACTTTTTATTGTTTTCAACTTGATAATCATTCCTTTAGTAAGGTGCAAATGCGCTCTTCGCACATCTGCCCAGACAGCCTCAATCTCCTAACGCTCTAGTGTGGCATGGTGGTTGCCTGTTACATGAGACCTGAAGCTCTCTTGCTCATTAATGACGAAAATCAGCAGTGAGATGTCACTCCACTAGCAGGGAAGTAGGGAAGTATTGACTTATTTTCTGCATTAGAATTAAAAAAAACCCACCCACCCTAATTTTGCCTGCAGTATTTGGGCTATCAGGGACAATAAAGCTAAAGTGAACCAAGGGAAGAGCTCAAAAGTCAGCCCCTACAGTAGAAGGGAGCACAAATGTTCAAAAAGGCTGAGTGGGCCCAATTGCTCGAAGGTGAACACCACCAGTGCTTGCATCCCCTGCAAATATGCAAGGAGAGACAGAGACACTGTGGCCCAGACCTAAAATGCTCAGGCTGAATTTCAGATCACTACTAAGCTGGATCTGCTCAGTAGCAGCACTGCTTGGCTGATCTCTCTCTCTTTTTTTTGCAGAGCAAAACCTACAAGGGCAGTCTGTAAGTTCAGACGATGCCTTCAAAACACTGGAACAATTTACCATCTAGTCATTGCTTTGTTTCCTCCTTTGTTTTTTAAACGAAACAACATCCCTAAATGTTCTTATAAGTGAATTGTGCAGAGGCTGCTGAGAGAAAACGTAGTGTGGCAACATGTTCCTCCCACCACACTCAAGTCAGGCTGGATTCCTGCACCAACAGACTGTCAAAGGGAGTTTGACATGGGCAGAGTTCTGAAGCTGAAAGCTGTACTTGCTAGTTTTGAAGCGGAGAGGCTGTTATTTTTGAATCTGAATTCATAAAACATCACTTATCGTCTAGGTTACAGATGGACTCTGGATCCCACACTTGGCTCCAGAGTTTGGATAACTCACACTGCATATCTGGGGTTTGGGTTCAAGCCCATCTTGAATATAAATTTAGAATGAAAGAAATACATGCAAATACCAGGCATATTATAAGACACTGCCAGCTGTTTTCTTCCACTTACAAGACCGTCTCTGAGAAAGCAATGTTTTTTTTAAGTATATGGTGGAATATGGGAGTGATGACAAGGCGGTATCCCTGAGTTCAATGTGAACCTGACCTCATTCTCAAGTTTACGATGTCTCTTGTTCCTGACACATGCCTTCCGAGGCCTTTCAGGCTACATTCTTTATTAAGTTTGTTGAGAAATGGAACAGTGTGCTCACAACCTTTTTTTGGACCTCTCCTTGAAAAATATCTGTGTTCTATCTGTGCTTAAATGACAGCCTGCTGCTCATTTTCCAAGAAAATCCATGCCAAAAGTCCGGATAACATTTAACTCACAGGCTGGTATACACAGAGCTGGCCTTGCGGGTCATGTTCCCAACTGAGTAATGGACTCACTATATTATCCCTGGCAAGTCTCGCAGGTTGGAATTTTCAAACAAAAGCAAACAAAATCAACTTTTGTTTTGTGATTTGATTATTTTTTAATGCTACAGCTTATTCATTTTGGTTTATTAATTTGTTGGTCCAATGGTTTTTATGTGCTGCAATTCAGAATAGGTCTCTCTCTAGTATCATGTTTTATATAGATATGGGAAATGAAATGTAAGTCTGATACAATTACGGTTGTATGCCATGCAAGACAATACTGTAAACACGACGACAGCCTGAAAAGCTGCTTAGCAAAATGATCTTAATATACAAGGCAGTGTGAAAATGTAAAAAAGAATCTATAATGACAACAAAGATTAGCCATTTGCTCTCTAACCTTATTTACAGAAGCAATCAGAGGTATTCAGGTCGAGTTAATGACCCTGTCTCCAATTAATTCAATTGTCTACAAACAACACTGATGCAGTGGTTGTCTCAGAGTCTGCCACATAGTCTCTGAGGGAATACATAAGACTCCATTAAAAGTGACAATAATAATGCATTTATTACTGAAACACTATTGTATTATAAATAAATTCCTGATGTTAAATGATGCTCCGCGCTTTAACAGAAATTCAATTACTGAAATAATAAAAAAGACGGTGTATTTGCCAAGTGCTTGGACTATAATTTGGCTGCTTAGTTACCAGCAGTTGGCTGTTTTGCAATTTCTTGTTCATAGACTATTTCTTTTGAATAAACGCCAGACTTTTTCATACAAATTTCATGAACAAGTTGCAAAATGAAATTTTGAGCTTTTGAATCCAATTATGAAAGACATAACTAAATCTATTATTGAAAAAATATTCTTGAAAGCCTTCTTGCTGTTGTTCGGCTCTGTGTAGTAATTGAGGTAAGCACAGGTGCTGTTCATTATGGGCCATTGTGCACCATCTGAATTCTGGGAACTGAGGAATTCAGACGGTTTCAACTCTGTTTGTGTGAATAACAAACAGGCGTGATTCGGAGGTTGTTTGTACAAGCTTGCACATCGCTATTCTGGGACTCCTAAGACACCTGCTTACCCTTTTGAAGCCAAAACAGTATCATTTATGTTCTGGCTATTCTTCCTACAATGATTTTTGCAGAAGCAACATATTTCCCCACCCCTCTTCCCTCAGGCTGCTATCAATGGTGGAAGTAGGAACAAAAGAAAACAAGGGTAAAACAATCATCTAGTGGGGACAAGAAACCTCAGAGAAGCTCTTTGCGGCTTGATGAGATTCAGGCAAGGAAAACCTTGTGAGAAAAGAAGGAGCTGCTTCTCATACTTACCATCATTAACCCTCTCAACCAGTTTCCTGTGGTAGGCTGTTAAGCATACAACATAATCTAATTTTTTCTCCTAGCACCAGTCTGTCTTCTCTCTTTGGGGCTTGGCCATGTATTTATCTTGCTAATGCCTCACCCATTGTCTCCAGATGTTTTACATGGAAGACATGAAGAGATGCATGCACCTTGCATGAAAAACTGCTGTCAGGCTTCTTATTGGATCCCATAGGTGCCTGCAGCCATATGGCAGATCGTACATGGGTCTTGGCTCTTCCAGGGATCACAGACTCTCACCTCTGCATATTTCAAAACATGCTGTCTCGACTATATATTTCTGCTGACAGTGATTATTTACTTTGCACTTTTATTTGTTGATGTATTGCTAGTAGTTATCAGCAAAGATGTTATCAAAACATCTGGGGATGGAGTGCGTATGTGGAGAGCAGCAGCCAGGCAGCCCAAAGGAAGGAAACATGGAGGGGAAGTTCTTGCAGTCTCAGTGTTTAACTGAAAGATTTTTTTTTTTTCTGACACTGATTGCAGTGCAACTAAAACTGCCACAGTTCAGGTACTTCTGGGAATATATTGAGCTGATGGGAGATGCTATCAGACAACACTTTGCAGAAGTCAGCAGGCACAAGAACTCCTTGAGCAGGTAGAAGATTTGGATATAATTCAACATCTGCAAGATGAGTTTTCAAAACTTGCAGCAACCAAAGTTAGATGACTTATTCTTTGAATTAACCCTTGTCAAAAGCCATGGGCAATTACAACAGCAAACCTTAGTGCCACCTGAAAGTCAAGACTCAGGAAGAGGAAATAATCCCATACAATGAACCAACAATTAAAGAAAGGCAACCACTTCCCTGAACCTCAGGAAAAACAGGCCTACAAGAAAGAAGGCTTGGGATTTCAGCGGGCTGCAGGGCTGAGGGTTTTATTACATTAGAAACTGGCTGGCAACACTGGAGAAGACCATATTTACATAGGATAAGCCTACAGACTTCTAAAGGGGGTTGAGCTGGCAGTGAGGGACAAAGTGGCATCCTATTCAGAGGGTTTGACTTCAGTGACGAATGGCAGTATCCTTCTTCAGCCAGGGAACCAGAACAAATCTAAGCAGAAGTGGATATTTCCTTCCAGGTGTGGGACCAACTAGCCACACATTGGAAAAGGAGAAGGAAAAGGAAAAAAGGAAAAAAGTGGAGGAGAAAGTAAAGGAAGCTGAGAGCACTCATCAGTCCAAAAACACTTTAGGAACTTAAGGTGAAGGCAATATTATCATAGCAGATTACACATTGAATGAAGTTCAACAGGAAAACAGCGTATGAAAGGATGAGAAACTAAAGGAGTTTTATTGGGGAAGGTGGAGACCAAAATTATGCCCAGGCTTTCAAGCTCCAAGTCTAACATGGAGCTGAACTCCAAGAGCAACCACAAAACTACAGAGTTTGTATACAGGTACTGTTTTTCACTGGAAGTGTGCCATGTTTTAATACACTGGTGTCAATTATTTGGGCTTTAGGCTTTTTTAGTGGTGACCAGAAATGAGGCTTAGTTACATTCTGCAACTTGTAAGCAAACAGTAAACTAAACTCCTGGAAAAGGCTAAGTATCGGCTCTGAGAGAAATACTTCAAGTTTCTGGGACTAGGTGCAGTCCTGATTTTTGCTGTATTTTGATCATCTTGTATATATATGCACTTAGTAAAACCATCCCCCCAGGCACTTTAACTTCTCTACAACAATAAGAGAGATTCAGGAGAGAGACATTTCTATGGACCTTGCTCAGCTTAGTAGCTGCTGCTCACATATGGGGGAGCTGCTCATCATCTGAAGGAGAACAGATATTTAAGTGGGATAGGCAAGATAACTTGCCACAGCCACTTCTTTCTTTTCAGTAAATCTGGCCAACATGAGGGGAAAGAGACTCTATCCTTTAAAAGAAGGTAAGTGTGAGCACTTGCTTTGTGTAGGGTATACCTTCACAGGCCTCACACCATGCCTCAAATCTGTGACACACTGTCACAGTGCTGGACTAGGCAAGAGCCACAATGCCAGATGTGGGAGGCGTTAAACACGGAAAGACATTATTTGCAAGTGTGGCTTTAAGGAAGACTCCAAGAGAGAAATGAGAAAACTGGAGTTTAAAGAAGTAACTGATTAAAGGGGCAGCAAGCCAAAGACTGCAACAGGACAGAAGAGCTAGGAGGTCTTGAGAGGGGAGCCGAGGAGATACAAGAACACATGAGTAGCCACAGCCCGGGTAGGAGAAAGAGAGGCTCTGTCGAACAATTTGCCATTTTTGTTAGGATAGGAACAAGTAGCCCAGAGTTTATGGTCTGAAGATGGCCTTATATTTCATATAGCCCTTGACCACATGATTTTTTAGATGTATTATAGCTAGGTAACACTATGGAAGGTATAAACATCTGGCCCAGCAAAAGCTTTGGAAAGACTCAGCTCTCAGATTCCTGCTAGAGAGACTTAACAGAGGACTCTTGTCACTCCTTACTTCTGCTGAAGATCCTCCCACCTTTGCAGAAGTTGAATTCACTGAATATCTTCTCAAGAGAACAAGAGAAAGCAAAGTCTTACCGTCCCAATCTTTATGTCAGCATAGCTCTGTATATTTCTTTGTAAAGCTCAGCTGAGACCACTGCACAATGGTGAGGATAAGTTATGCAAATGTGGGATCTGAAATAAGGCTCGAGATGCTCAGAGATAATGGGAGGAGGGTGACGCTAGCACCAGTACAGGCAGACATTTGGCAGATTATAATTACTTAAGTAGCAATTTGGCTGGGACACCAGGATTAACACCCTTAACTCAAATTCTTATGAGAAAGCAATGAAATCTTTAATGACTGCAAATAGCCAGGACCTTTGCTTTATACCAAATCTGAAGCAGCAACTCTTACAGCATACTGGCCTCTAACACAACATAAGCTCGTTGTTTCAAAAGTGGTGCAGGGAAAACAGCCACCTAGCCAGCCCCCATGCCACTCTCTACAGCGCCCAAGTGACCCGGACAGTATGTCTTTCCAAGCACTGTCGTGACCCAGCTCTACACAACTTCAGAAGAAGGCTGGAGGAGAATGGCACAAGTGGGCATGGCCAGGGGCCAACAGAACATTTAACTGTCATTATTCCTGCAACAGATTCACATGCACTGCAAAGTAGGCTTAATGAGGGAATGTTAATTTATATCCATCCACAAGAGCGTAATGGGGCTCTAACACTGACCAATCATGGGACTGACGGGTTTTAACACTTCGATGTGCTATGGGATCAGAGAAAGTTACAGACATGATAACGTCTAATAAATCCAATAAATATGGAGATCAACCCAAATAAGTTCCTGCATGTCAGATATTAAATATGACTAATGTTGTTTGACAGTGTTCCACAGAAGGTGCATTGGAGTCTCACTTCTTCCTTATCATTATCACAGAAAGAGAAAGGTAAAGCACTGCAGGAATATAAATAATTTGAAAAGCCTCATAGACAATATTCTACTGTGCGCCTCATTTGCACTTAAAAAAACCTGCCCTACAGACCTTATGTACTTTTAAGATTCATCTGAAAGATACATGAAGAAGTCTTCCAGTCAAAAATGTACATATTTAATGGAATTAGATCTCTAGGCAAGAAAATGTCACAAGAAAAGGAGAAATATTAAAGTGAATGCAGGGTGCTCCTTTCTAGTGCTTTCCTGCTTTGATAAATATCTTCTGGGATGTCATTTACTAGAAAGTCATGATTTAACAAAAAGAAAAACTGCAGTATAAAATATACTCTCTTTATTGCTCAAGTAAGTTGCTATTTTCATATTTTCCCTCTGTATTCTGCTTTTGTCAGCCAGAGGCCTTGATATTTGCTTTTATATCAGCCCCATTGAAAATGCAGTGATTATTGTGAAATATTCAATTGCAGAGCTCTTCTGATTACATGGCAAGGGGAGATCATAGGAATCTGTACTGCCACAGCCCTTTCTCTGCCTTCCAGTCTCATGCGAGGGCAATCAAACTTTAAAAAAAAAAAAAAAAAAAAGACCCTGATTGTAGTGTTCAGTAATCACCCTGGGCCCAATGGGCTTGAAAGAAATCCTCTTTATTCAGTCACATCAGCTCCAGCTGCCTTTGCTGAGCAGCAGCTGAGCATCTGCAGTGCTCTTCACCCCTCCACTGCTGGCAAAACTAAATCACCTAAAGGCACTGCCCAAGTACAAGACTGTAGAGGCCCATGGCCTGATCCTGTCTTGCAGTCAGGTAGGGGTACTGCAGTCTATTATAACTTATTTGGAGTTAGTTAGTTATCTGGTGCTCCACTGGTGATGCAGAAGGTTGTACCACAGATCTTCCCCCCAGCAGGACTTGAGAAGTGCAATCCTAATTAGCTCTTCTATGGAAAACATAGCAGAGCTCTTAGAAATTCTCCCCCAAGATAACCTGACAAAAACAAATTCTCATTAAAATTGGCATTACTACCTGCAAGAAAATTTCAAACTCTCCTCCAAAGTAACACATTTCTATTGGGAAAATTCAAATAAAATATTTTTAGTTCATTTCATCCACAATGAAATATTTTGTTTCATTAAATTGACTTAAAATGTTTTATGTAATGAGTTAAGCCCAGAGTGCAGTCCCTGCTGAGAGCTTTAAGTTGGCTGCATCCTGTCTATGAAGGATGTCTTACACAGTGCAATGCAAAGCCAATGGAAACTTTCGATCAATTTAATAAAAGCATGTTGTTTTCAAGACTGTCAAAATATTTTATTTGACTGGAGATATTTATGAAAAAGCACTTAATATAGCTGAATTCATATGTTTCTGTTTCTGTAAAAAATTGTCAATTTTTCAGACTATACTAGAATTTTCCTCATTCTTATGCACGACCAAGAGCTATCTGTTTTTTCACATACTTTCACAAAAAGACCAAGAAGAATCTGCTAAGAGTTCCCAGGCTCTTCTCTACATCGAGGTTTTGCAGTGATGTAACTATTACAGTGATTTTCTTCTGCACACTGGCGTGCCATCTAGGCTGTATATATTACACATATATGAGAACACTTAATACATTTATTCAATATAGGAAGTCTTCAACAAAATGTCTTATTCCAAATTTCTGTGCACTTCCCACAACAATTTACCAAATCCCTAACAAAACTTCTGGTATTCGTTGTTTCTATACGGATTTTCGAGATGTCTAAATCTTGGCACACAGGGTGGAAAGTTCTGAATTGACTGACCAATACTACAGAGATTTTGGGGAAAAAAGGCAAGCATGGAAAATCAGAATTCCTATTTCAGGTCTTGGTTTTAGGCCACTGAACTAGACTTTCCCATAGCAGTTTCTCCTACTTTCTAAATGCAGAATGCTGCTGCAGTAAAATACAATCAGGGACATCCAGGATACCATTTATATCTTGTTAAAAAATGCCTGCACATGTTCATGTCTAACTCTCCTGCACACATCTTCTATACTGATAGTTTGTCACAGAATCACTTAACCACAGCACAGGGGGAATTCACCCTATAAATGCCCACACTATATCTCCTTAAGAGATGTTCCCTCCTTTCTGGCCATGCTGACTGGGTAGCAGATGTTGATCCTTGAAGCACCCCTGTCATCATCTGTATCAGCCCACACTGCACTGAACAGTATCGTCTGCATCTCAGAGAAAAGTAGTTTCAGGCTATTCACAAGTCAGCCAGACACCTCTGTATCAGTTATACTCACTTCACATTTTAAAGACTTTTTTTAAATGCTGGTTGAAGAGTTGCATTTTGCAAAATGAGAAGTGTGAAGGCCCCTCCGTAGCTGCCTGGGACACACGATGCACGTAGGCATGTGTTCAGTCACATTTGCTTGTTTCCACATAGAACTTGACTACAACTGCATGTCGTGGAGGAACCGATCCAGCGCACGTTAACTTGACTGAGAGCTGGAGCTGATCCTAAACCATACCTCCAAAGTGCTGCTGCACTGAAGTACAAAAAAGTAATGAAAACCACCAAACTTCCACAATTTCATAGGGAAGCATCATACTCTTCTTCCTTCTTTCAGTTCAGTTTTACTGAAAGTATTCACAGCTTTATGAGGAGATCTCCCAAAATCCTTCTGGTGGCTGTAAAGTGGCTGAACTTTACTTCTAAACATGAGCAAGTGCTGCACGTCAATGACAGAGTCCCTTAATCCCATTTCTCATTGCTGATGCTGTCTTTTAAAGCAAATGTTAGTAATAAGAAGTCTATTTTGACTGGAAGTCCTAACACTGAGCTAGAAAGAAACATTTTTTTTTTTTTTTAAATGTAATAGATATTTCCTTCATTAAAGTTGAATTGTTCTGGATTTACACCAGTGTGACTCCTCTGACTCCCGGCCCTGCTCGGAGAGTCTGATGCTATGATAAGCTTAGCTATGTAAGACAAGCCTGTATTTACATTCTATTAAATAACTAGTATTAAAAAAAAATTAAAATCTTTCATCTTGAGAATTAGCTTGCTTACCCCAAAGCAACAAACTGTCTGTCTTCTCTCTATGTCTCATACCTCATGGCTTCAGCTGTTAGCCCCTCTTCTCATCTTGTCGGTTTTCTCTATTTCTGCAATGCTTTGGAGCAAAATTCTCTGCTGGGGTAACTCCAAAGAAATCAATACAGATATGCCAGAAGAGGTTTTGATTCATGGGACAAACCCTTCACTGGTATAAAATCATGCTGATCTAATGAAGTAAACGGAGATACGCTGCTTTACACTAAGTTGAGGGCTGTGCATTATGTCTGTAATGACAGACCGGCTATCAGTGGCATCTGTGTCCCTTTGCTTCCAGCCTGCAGACAATTTCAAGTTGCCAGGAGTATTTGCTGCTGTTATTAAACACTGTGAACTTCTCTCACATGGTGGTTAGCCCAGGCAGCCCACCAGCTGCAGCACTGCACTGACCTTGTTCCTGATGTGGCTAACAGAGACCAACGGCCCTGTGCTAGGAGAGTGCTCTGGCTACCCACAAACCAGGACAAAGGATCTTCTAGTGGCATTTAATAATTAAGATTTCTTTTTTTTCCAGCTTGCAACAAGGGACACTGCAAGAAGTGGTAAAGATGATGCACACCAGCCTCCTGCTCATTAACAATCACTTGGGGAAAGAGCTAATTTGCCTTTGTCTTTTTGAGCCATGTTGAGAAATTTATTTCAGCAGCATCAGTCACATAAGATGATAAAAATGGTGCAAATCATGCAAAGGAAAAGAAGCTGCCTTAGCATGATTTGAGTTTATACGATGAATAAGGTTACTAATTAATTGGTAAAGTGCTATTTGTAATTGTCCCTCTCTGATAAATGGATTAGAACAGATGTTCTAATGTGCATTTTTTCTCATTGTTTCAGACACAAGAATATGTGCAAAACTGAACAAAAATGTGGTGATCCAGAAAGCAGGCTCTGGGAGATAAATGGAGGGTTATGCAAGACAAAAAAATGCGACACTCACTTCCTGGAACAGAAATGGCCCAACGAGCCCAATAACTTTCCCAATATGTGCAGTAAATGATGACATGAATGAAATGCAGTGTTCATAAATGTAGATAAATAACACCTAATCACTTCAAGCACTCATTTAGTGTTCTACAGCCCAGGACTTTAGCTGCTGAGGAGTGAACAGCAGTAGCTTAGGAAATCAAGAGCACAACTCAATGTTAGCCTGATCCTGGGGCAATGGCAAGTCCCACCGCAGAGCTGTCGGAGGCTTGTTCAGCTTCATGCCTGGTGCCCGAGGAGTCCCAGTGTGACAGCGACTGTGAATCTACATGGAGAAGGGACTCTGGCGATACTACACAGAGGCAGGCAGCAAAAACCTGTTGTGCCGCCGCCACCAGACAGCCGCGTGGTCCTCCCAGAGCTGGGCTTCCTTGCAATGGGCCAGGATCAACCGTCTAGAAGGTAGCAGAAGAAATGCAGCCTACATATTTTCACTCCTTTATACAGATGTGAACTCTTTAGGACAATCATCACTTAAAGATACTGTAATTAGAACCTGATCCTGCATAACTGAATAATCCTGCATAATCTCCTGGATCTTGGAGAGGTGCAGGAGAGTCACGGCTGTGTCCCAGTCCATAAGCAGCACTGTGGAGAGCATCCCTAGGCATGAGAGTTACATACGTCCACAGTCCCCTTGCTCTCCCCCAGCCCTGACTGCACTCCCTGCCCTGGGCGTTAGCCTCATCCGTGAGGCAGCAGCAGTGAGGAAAATGGGAAGGCTCCCAGTGCGTGGCAGCACGTTAGCCCTCCAGCTCCACTCACCACTGGGACATCGCCCAGGGACATAACACAGGGGTGTCACCAAAGGGTAAACAGCATCAGGCCTCTCATCATCAGTGCACTGAGGTCTGAAAAGAATTCTGCCGTATCAGTTCTTCTAATGGTATTAAAGGAGGCAGTATTACTTTTCATTTGTCCAAAGTAATCTGATTGAGTGTAACATAGCTGAAATTTCATTTCCTATATCTTTATTAAAGCAGTGTCACTCTTTAAAGAGAAATGTTAGCAGAAGAATAAACAGAAACTATTTTTATTTTCCAGATATTTTTTTTTTTAAAAAGGAAGCAAAGAAGAAGGTAGACTGGCTCCATATTAGCTTCTAATCAACCATGAATCATAAAGATTAAAAAAAAAAAATTAGAGGACTTATAACTGCAACCTAATTAAGTTTCCAACCATTGGAGGGATTTCTGTAAATCTGACCTGAGCCATTCTAGATAGCCAGGGCATCTGTTAGCTCTTACTGAAGAACAAAGATTACATATTAATTCAAAGGGTGTGTACAAGACACTTGTAGAATTGAATGGACGTGACAAAATGAATTGATTTATTTATTTACAGCAGCTTTTTTTGCTTTGTGACATATGACTTCCTCCAGAATGCTCTGCTCCTATTATCCTGCACTGGGACACAATCATTTTTTAAGAAATACGTAGTTATGTGATACAAAATGTTGGAAACAGGGTGGCACGCTCAGGTGGCATTTGCTCACAGAAACGTTCCTTTTAATGCTTTCATTAGTGCCTTTATTGCACATAAGGAGAAAGTATCAAAACTTCACTGACAAAATATGAGAATAGAGGAAGGCAAGCCTCAGAGATGCTCAGATTATTACTGACAAATGCCACTGTCTGACACCACCTTGCTCAGTAGTAAATGAACTAAAGAAGTGCTAATTGCTTTGAAGTTAATGAAGACTATATTGCCTTTCAATAATTGGTGTTTGTTTAGCTACTATGGTTATAGCTATCTCTTTCTAGTTGAGCAATGTAAGATGGCAGAAGTTCCACCTTTTACAAGTTTTAAATCCCTGTAGAATTGACAGAAAAAGCTGTAACCACAAATTGGTTTGCAATTTTCCTCTTTCTTCCCAGCAAGCTCTGTATGGTTATATTATGAACCTTGCTTCAAACAAACTGCTTCTGACTTTTATGATCCTTTTGTGATCTAAATGGCTATCTCATAAGATATTCCACTGCAGCTTCTTTTTCAATTGCTTTTACTGTGAAATGGCATTCTGGAGATTTCTGGGGACCATTTCACACTCTTACGGTATTGATTTGCTAAACCTGATGATAGGTTTATATTTAAGATGCAGTCTAGTATATGAACAAAGTGTAAAGCTTATGAAGAACAGATTCAGGACTTTCAATAACCCCATCTTCTTGATAGGGTTTGCCTCTTTAAAGAAGGTTACTGTTTTACACTCTATTTTTGAGTTCAGGTTGCTATATGGACTGCGTTTCTAATTGTCTTGGAATGTTTCCATTACACTGAATTATGGTCAAAGAAAAAATATGAAGAAGATGACTGCTAGTAACTTGTAACTTTTCCCAACATAAGGTCAGAGCAAATACACAAAGGCACTTGGGAACCTAAATGGAAAAATGGATGTGAGATTGTTCCCTGAGTTCTCACTTGTAAGGATAGCAGAGGATAGATTTTCTCCTGGGTACACCAAAAAGCTGGCAACAAAACTAACTTGTTTGGGCTGCGGTGTTGGAGATACACACTTTTCTTTACGAGACTGATCATTGTACAATGGTTATGGGCCAAGAAAAAATAATCTTTGATGGAGTTATAGCATAAAAATGAGTCAGAAATGCTTTTATGCAGACAATGACACTTAATATTCTATCGGGCCAAACCACAAGCCCATGGCTCTGCCTTTACTCTGGCAAATGTTATGAAATTGAGATGGACCCAGGTTACTCAGTTGAAGAAAAATAAAACAATCAGGTATGCACAAATGCAGTAAGGAATACCCAAAGAGCAGGGCAATGACCCGACAGAGCTCAGGAGCAGGGTTGCAGGACATTTTGTTTAGAAGATGGAGCAAAACAAATGCTATAAATATGAACAGCATTATACATATACCCAGGTGAACACTATTGTGCTAGCGTTCCCCAAATGCTAGTGAACTCCTGTAGAATGGTGCAAAAGTAGGAGAGTGAGGGTCTGACACTGCTTCTGGAGCGGAGGTAGTATTCAAGTCTCTATACACCTGTACGTGGGCAAATTAGGGAGAGGAACTGAGAAATTCACTGCAGTGGAGGACACAGAACAAAAGGAGTGGGGAATCCTTTACCCTGAAACCAAGACTTTTAAAGCAGTGATTAAAAGATCATTTGACTACAGCACAAGTACATGTTTAAAAAAAAAATAATAAATTAAATGGCTCCTTTTAAAAGAGAAGCTGAAGTACATATGCTAGAGTATATATCTGGAACAATCCTCTACATATATTAGAAGCATGGCTTTATTCTTGAAATGTGTGGATGAATTTTGGAGTATGTGCATGAGTGATGACACGATTGTATATGACTGCTGAGTGAAGTCTAGATGAATTGCTTGTTGATATTAAACAAATGAAGAAATTCCTCTAGCAATATCTGGAATAAGTGAAGACAACACTAGTTAGAGCTGACCAGGGTCAGCTTTTGCTTACACAACAACAATCTTGCATGCTCATTTCTAAGTCTAGCCTGATGTCTGACTTCCTTCTCTCTGTTTCCATCCACTTCCATTTTTTTGCTTTGTTTTTGCATCTCTGTCCCTTAATGGTGTAGGATCTGCACTGCTTTCTTAAATGTCATGTAGACTAGAAAGAAATTTGGGATTTTCCTTCATACAATTTTCATGACAAAATAGGAACATATAAAACTAAAGGATTGCCAGTGCTGCAAGAACATTGACAGCAGGCAGTACTGCATGAAATTCTATGTGGCGGGTTAGCAAATAGACTATCAGAGCTGCAGAGCCTTTAATTACTGGTGACGGACTTTGAAATATGTTGCAGTGACTTTTTTGTGTGTTTTTTTGACTTGCCAAATGAAAGTTTCACATATACACAAAAAAGCTGAAAAGTTCATACCCTCCAGGATCTTCAGACTTCCACAAGAAGTCCTGCAAGTTGTGCAGCCATTTCAAGGTTTTAAAGGGTTGATCCATTCTGGTGAGCTATCCATTATAGATCACATAAATCGCCCAAATAATCATCACCATTGTCTCTTGTTTTTATTACGTATCTGGCAAGAAACATCTGTTAAGACTAATGCCTGACTACTGTCACAGCTATACAATAGACATGGACATTTTAGAATACCATTAACAGTCTGGATGAGAGAACAGAGTATGCTCATTAAATTAGCAAATAACACCCATGTGAGAAGGTGTGCAAGTATTTTGGAGGATGGGTGAGAATACAAAATGATCCTGAGGAAGTGGAGATAGGATCTGAAGAAACAGGACAAAATTTAGTGTGGACGCGTGCAAGGTACTACAGTTTATCAGGAAAATTCAACAGCAAAAATACAAGGGAGAGAATGACCAGTGAGGTAGTTTTCTAGAAAAAGATCAGATGGTTATAATGGATTACACACTGAGCATCAGTCGATAGTATCACGTGGTTGCAGAGAAGGCAACCATTCTCTTGGGATGAATAAATCAAAGAGTAGCTTGCAAAATATATGGCATAATTCTTCTGCCCCATATGACAGATATGGCTTAAGCTAAAGTACCTGTTTACCCAAGATGGCTGTTGGCAAGCTGGGAAATAAAACCCTACATTTTGCATCCCTACTTGTAAAACAAAACCAAGTTCTGTTTCTGAGGTGGTACCTGGAATCTGGCCATATGCATCAAAGATGGGAACTACTGTCTGAAGCAGAAAGGTGCTTCTAGGTCTTTTCTATGGTATCCACACAAATGCTGAGGAAGACTTCTGCTGAACAGTAATCAGAAAATTTTCTCGTTAGTACCTAATATTTAATTTTTCAGAAATGTTTCTCTCATTGGTAGACATTGGAAAGACAGTGTTCATTTGCCTTGTTTTACTTAAAATCAAAAAAGCCTTAGAAGCATACCTATATGCCCCAATGTCCTATAGGTTTGACATACCTGTATCTAGATATCCATATCTACTTGTCTGTTTGCCTGACTGTCCATCTGTCTGTCTATCCATCTATCTTCATATAGATGTTTATAAGATCTATATACCTGGACACACTGGAGATAGCAGCATAGTGTTTCTGTCACATATCTAAAAATTTCAGCTTACTTTTGCATCTCAGATCTTTTTTCACCAGATTAAAATTTGCGGTGTACTGAGATAATTTTTTTAAAATTTATTTTTTCCCCAACAGTCTGTACTGATTTTGAATGCAAAGCACCTTGGGCTGCTTGTAGTCAAAGATGTCTTTGTCCTGTGCACATGCGGGTTGTGTATGCAACTGCAGCGCTGCAGAAGGCACATTTCAGAATAGTCATTAAGGTACTGTATCCTCTGGGTCAGCTGAGAATAAACTCAAAGTAAAGTTGGCAAGAATTATTCTGCGATTTCCTCTGTGAAATATTTCAACAAGGTCTTTAAAGACTCAACCAAACATTCCCAAAGCAAATTAAGCAGATGACATTAGCCTTCCCTCTTGAGTTCATGCCCCGAAACATTGAATGGAGACATTGCCAGAGTCAGACTCCTAGCTTCAGTGAAGCTACAGTGACTCAAAATCAGTGCTTGTCAGCAGAATAAGAATAAACAACACTCTATCAAGGAGGGACTCAACATCCTGGTTTTGAGAACAGCACTTTACAAAGAAGCAAACTATCTGTAACAGTAGGAAAGCAATTGGGACTCCCAACCTGCAAACTTTGTTCAACATAATTCACATGTAAGTCTCTTTCTTCCTGATGCCTTTGTCTGGATACACTGGCTGTCCTTCTCATTTTAGGAAATCATACTCCAATTATGCTTCTTAAAATAACCAAAGACAGCATAAAAAGTTTACCTTTAAGATTAAAAAACTTTATGCAAATACACTGAGAGGAGACTGAACAATCCAAAATATACAATGTTATTTTTCTATGGCTATTGTAGATAAACATTAGCAATACATGGGCTACTTTTCAATGTTAGTATCAATATCAAAAGACTGGAAAATCTTAAAACACTGAAAGACCATCTGTGCATGCTAGCAACTGCCAAATTTGCAACTGTGGTTTCTTCCCTGCTAATTCCATATTTTCCTGATAGATTAATGGGCACCATTTATCCAGAATAAATAAATGTGGAAGGCCCGCCTTCCCCTTTCACTGCGCCTCATCATTTTACTGAGTTCCACCAGACCACTGAGCACATTAACGCAAGTAAGCCACTGTCTGGATTCAGAAATTATCACATTTGGTAGAGAAGGAATGCTTGGCATTGCCAGTTTCTTTACAGAGTTAAAAGTCCTTGAAGTTAAAAAGAAATACATTTAGAGAACTCCAGACTACAAACAACACAGATAAACTGCAGCTGAAGGATTCTTCTTTCTTTTCCCCGACTTAAATGAAACCTATGTGCAGAAAAGCATAGATATTTTACACATACTACTCCTGTTTCACCATGTGCATTCGTCTTGTTATTTCTTTTGAGAGGCATGTCAGACACATATATTTAGACTTCTAGTTTGCTAATTTATGCCAGCTAGTGTAAAATTATAGGGTTGAGAATAAAGTTGCAGAATCAAGCCTTTATATGTGCTTTGACGGAAAATTTTCTACTATATACAGTAAGACTTCCACAATCCACAATTCAATAATCTTTCGACTTCGTAATTTGCATTCCTGCATGCACACACATGCATTCACAAACATACATGGTTCACAGGTTTAATAAGAGAATGATATTTCAGTGAGCTCTCATACTATTCAGATTACATTGATTTCTATAAAATGTAGTGCTGTGGCTGTGCTACCACATATCTAATAGAGTGTTTAATCTAAAAAAGTCTAACTACATATATCTAACACATTATCTGCCACTTGGATGATTTCATTGTGTGTTCATGGGGTGCTAATTGCAAATTTGGAATGCAAATAGTACATAATCTTGTTAAACACATTTCTTTAAGAGGAAGAGATACGCCTTTGCTGTATGTCTGCTGTCTCCATTCACTGTAGCTCCAGGTTTTGCTAAGAGGTATAAGCTGATAAAGTCTATTGGTGCATTTGCTGACATATCTTATCCTGAATGGCACTATCATGGCATATTATACCTAAAAAAAAAAAAAGAAAATTGCTAAGGACTGAGCATCCCATTGGCAAGACATGAGCATGCCACAAGCCAAGAGAAGCACACACTCCACGGATTTGTAGGAGCAAGGCAGTGGATTGCTGCTGTGCAAGCTCTGACAGGGATGTCTGCTGAAGTTCTTCGTTACTTTCTTAATAGCCTCTGTCGTTTCTCCTTCCTTGTAAATCCACATTAGGTTAAAAAAAAAGCCTGGAAATTCCTCCAAGTGAAGCACAAGTGAGGAGCAGCACAAACCCCCTAATCCTACGAGACAGAGAAGGAAGGTAGAGCAGTGTAGGTTCACCTTCAGCCCCAAAAACTAGCAGATGAGACATTTTGGTTATATTTTCTGCTAAGCAGTCTCCCACTACTTAATACACTATCGTTTCTAGTGAGCTAAATCAGCACTTAGAAAGTTAAATTAACCTAAAAGAAATTACTATTAAAATCAAGCGAAAAATGTAATCTCCTTCTCTCCAAGATGTTTTTCTGTATCTTATTTATTTTTCTAAATACAGAAAAGAAGAGGTAGTCCTACTCTTTATCTGTTCCAGTCAGCTTTTGAAAGCCTGGACTTCATTGGAAACCCTTCTGGTTTTTCTCCATTGCTTGAAACACTCTGTGCTGTTTTTTTTTCCTATTTGCTTAATTTTTGCATATATGAAATGATTGGTTTTGATGCAATTTCTTTGTATTTACATCAGCATGACGAGTGAACTCAATCATATATAACCATAAATTCTTGAGAATAATAAATAGAAGCTTTAATTATTACTTAAGTAATAAACTCTGAGATTACTTAAGTGAAAGCTTAATGGGGCTTAGTGGGACTTAAGCAGATGATGAAGTATTTTCTGAAACAGGGTTATTTCCTGAAGACCATTTATGGCTTTTACAACCCTGACTAAGTCTAAAGTGACAAGTGCCAAGCTATAACATTTAAGAAGTTGAAGAAATAATATATTCACAGCCTTAGAAACACACTGCACCTGCTTGTTCATGCACATAGTGGCAATGTCATCATTTTGAAGGGAACTGGTTATTCAGTTAAACAAATATATCAAGGGCTATGAAGAAGAAGAAAAAAATCCAACAACCCAGAAGGCAGTTTAAAAAAAAATTAAAATCTGTCAAAAACCCATGGAAGTCCTCAGTTATAGCTTATCCAAGATTTTATGGAGGGAAAAAAGCTTGACTCCTTTGAGCCAATACTGTTTACAGTTGCTGCAATGAAAATTCTAATTTTGTGCTCTAATGAACACAAAACGATCCATACTCAACCTTGGCAAAACTTATAATGACTGTGTAATTGAAGTGACTTTGTCACATTAAAAAATATTTCACAAAATTGTAGGAAACTGCCAAGAAATAAAACTATGGGATGGGCAGTCTTGGATATGTGATACAGACAGCCATATCATATCATCTCTGCTGCCTGGTAAATGTTGGGCTTATAAAGCTGTGAGACATTCGTCTGCAGTTGCTCTTCTTACAGCATATTAAGACTAATTGTGAATTGCAGCAAGTGCTTCATTGTAAATGTGTGACCCAGAATTTACTTTTTAAAAACACTGCTTGTGCTGTTACACTGTCTGGCACAATCCATACACATGGGAGGAGCTACACGGTAAGCTGCCAGGTGAATCTCAAATGTAGAGGTTGTGTGACACAGGTGGACCTTCACAGAGTTCCTCCATTTTGGAAATCATGTGGAGAAGGGGCACCGAAGTGAGATCTGAGATTGCAGCCCATTGGGAAGGATAGAGCTTCAAGCGCTGGCACAGGTAGAAGATTCCCCAAGACACCAGATTTCTCCAGCAATATCCCTGACAGAACTGGCAGACGCTCGACTTGCAGGCTTATGCTCACCATGATGCATGATCTGGGCTGTTTAGTCTTTGAGTTTCTCCCCTCCCTTCCCTATACCCTGACCTCCAGGAGGACCCACGCCTTCGTCCTCTGGTGGGCAAAGCACTTGGCTCCCTCCATCTGCCTGCACAGCTGCCTCTCAGTGGCCAGGGCCAGGGGCTGGGGCAACGGAGAGAAGGTCAGTACCAGGAAAGGAGCAGTTCTGTGTCAGTGAAGCACATTGGTATTTAACAGCTGCTGTGCTGAAATACAGAGGGATCAATTAATAGCTGAAGTCCAAATTCTCCTCTGATATAACTCCACTTACACAGAACTTGGCTTTAAATATCACAGTTTCGGTTTCAAATATGACTGAACAAATATTTTCTATTTACTTAGCACGACAATGACTTCAGCAAGCACCTGGGGTAAGTCCTGTAAAGAATGCTAATAACATCCCCAAATGCAATACTGAAGTTTTTTTCCTGAGTACTCCTGAATGATCTGGGGATTGCGCACCTAAACATCTTTAGGAGAAATAAATAAATAATCTCTCCCTGTTTTCACTGTGGTAAGAATTTTTCCAGAGATCAGTATTTCAGAAGACTTTCCACAGCGCTCTTTCACTTGAAAGACAAATCTGATTCGACATGAAGTTCCATTACGAAGAAACTGTTACATGTGATGACACTGGTTATTGAAAATTGAAATGAAGTGAGAGGAAGCTAACACCAACTTGTATGAAATTCTGCCGTCTTTGAATGACACAGGGAACTCAATATATCTAATCATCAAAGTGAAGCCCATTGGGAACCGAACTACAGTTGTATTGCAGAAGGTTGCTATTTGATTGCTAGACCCAAAAGTGCTAAGCCATATGCCACTTATTTCTGTGTCTAAATAGCTTACTATGATTGATACCGAGGGTGGCTCTCCTCTTCACAGTGAAACAATCATGAAGACAACAGGAATTAGGAAAACAGAGTATACAGATTACTTTTTACGATCCTAATTTTTAACCCTGTCTGTTCCTGGAGCTTAATGTAATTTCTTCTTTAATAAATTCACTCCACGCTCTTTTTTTGTGTGGCAGAACACTAGCTTTCGCATAGACCTTAGCTTGCAAGCTGCATTCAGTATTTTTTCTCTTACTACTGCTGGTGTGTGGCCAGACAAGCCTGATTATAAGGGCTCGGTGTTGGCTTTGAGTGTAAAATTTTTTTCTGCTTTCTTTAGAAAGAGTTTTTTCCACCGTCCTTGTGCCAATCTCCTTGATTTTTCTTCCTCACTCATCTGTCTCTCTGAATCAGCCTTTTCCCAGTGCTCCTCCAGCCCCCCCCCACTCAAAGTCGCTTCAAGGTCAGCGGAGGGCCCTCGTACGCGGGCGCTCCACGTGTCCCTCCTCCCAGCTGGAGGCGAAATGCGCTCTGTTTACAATATGCTCAGTTTCCACTTGACAAGGCCTGGAAGCTGCAACATATATCTGAACTTAGGTCCCATAGTTAGAGAGAGCACAGCGCTGTCAAGATACGGCCCACTTCTACAATTAAAGAGCCAGCAAACTGGCAGGGGCTGATGGATGAGCCGATACTTGAACAGACATTACATCTGTAATGTGAGAGTTACGCGACTCAACACAGCCTCAACATACAACACAAAACAAAAATCAGCTCTGACGTTACAAGCACCCCTGCTCCAACTATGCTAATCTCTTCTTTCATCCATGATCTTTGCAAGTCACATAGCGTTATGGTAAAGTGTTCTGCACTTAAAGGAATATCTGCAGCTTCCCTGCCACTATTAATAAAAATATTTAATGCTCTTGTTAGGAGGCGCAATTTGATTACTGAACTGTTATCCAACAAATCCTGAAAACAATTCAAAGTAAATTTCCCTAATATGTCTATTTTTCTATCCTGCCAGAAGGATTGCTAATGAATTTGCTGCTTGAATGCACAGACAGATTGGGAACTATAACTGTGCTGGCCTGGGCAACATGGCACTGGCACCAAAAACCTATTTGTACCCATGCAAAGTTCTCTCTAGAGTATGTCTCTCATCCAGAGGTGATTTTCCAATAAAATCAGCCTCGATTATTGCAAGAGCAGGAGCAATCCCTGAGGGAGTATATCAGGCAATTCAATACTAGGAAATGTTGTACTAGGCAAAATTAACCTTGTAGCAGTGTTATTTCCTGAAACATTATCTAGCTTTTGCCTTTCTTTCATATTCATCGATCCTAAATGACTGGATTTTTTTTCTAATTCTCTCACTTAGCACAAGATCATTATTTCTTTGTACTTGTATTAAAAAAAAATAAATGCTTGAAAGACACCTCTTTCTCTTTTATTTCACTTACTCACTGCCAAAGTAAAGGACTGTTTGCTGTATGGCAGGCACTTTTTTTGGGGTATATAAAAGGAGGACCACCTTTATTCTGTCCTATTTTCATGACCTCGCAAGGCAGAGGAAACCTACTAGATATATTACCATGAGGCCACAAGCGAGAAAGAGCAAGGAAACATCATTCTCCCCTCTGACACCACGGTAAAATTAGGAGGAATGCCAACTAGTGGAGTTTTGCAGTCCAGAAGAGAGCAGACACAGGCCTACAAAGATCCTGCAGGCTCAGTTAAATCCCACTGCCTGGTAGCTTCATCCACTGCCTCTTACCAGGCTCTTCAAGGCAGGTATCTTCATCTGGAGAGTGTCTAGCACATGCTAGAACCTAAATAAACCATACAGTCATATATGTACACTAACGCTACTTGCAGTTTTGCTCTGGTTACTTATCTTCCAGCAGCACAAAAATGGCCTAACAGTGAAATTCAGGGGTATGAGATCTGAAGGCTGGTTCCTATGCTGGATTCAGCTAGCTGTACTGAAACCAGCAGAACAGGTACTCCCGCTTATACCAGGATCAGGCCTTTTCTTCAATTTTGTTAGCATTTGTTGCTTGGTTGCAATATCTTAATTGCTCAGAAACACATTTTAAAAGCATTGATTTAAAAAAGATCACAGGTAGTTAGAAAACAGCTGTTACTTAATACAATGCCCAAAGCAAACACTTAGAATAATTGTTTGAATAAATGCTAAGTAACTTAAAATTAAAAATAATAACCAGAAAGACAAATCTAAAATCTAAAATGATCAAAACCACAGCGTGAGTGAGGAGAGAAGAACGGGTACTGCTTTGATCAACAGCAGACACATGCTGAAACTGCAAAAAAAAATATTGACCTTAACTATTTTTCTGTCAAAAGAAGGAATCAGACAAGAAAAGGTTTTGTTTGGCTCAAATTTTCGCTTTTTCACAACTTTAAAAAATTGACCTAAATTTAATCTTGACAAGCTGTATCACAATGATGGCATAAAAATGTTGTTTTGAAAAATAACAGAAGTGATCCGCTTAAAATGAAAATACTTATTTTTGTCCAGCTGCAAGACTCCTGGCAATTTTTACACAAATGCATGATTAGCTTTGGTCAACTGGCATATATGTGCCTCTGTAAATAGAAATACACAAAAGAGAAGGTTTCTCTAGCTGTCTGAAGTTCTGTGATGGCTACTGAGCAACATGCCTGGCTTGGCAGCTGAGGGGTGCCTCGTGGCTGGATACAGGCAGCAGTGCTTGGTATTGATGATGCGTGCTCAGATTTGTAAGAGATTAGATGAATGAGGTCTCAGAGTCTGTTCATCTCATTGTCTTGTAAGCAAACACTGTGCACTACACAGGACGTGTGGTAATTTAAGCATCTACTATAAATTATACAATCAAGTCAGAAGCATTTCACTATAAAAATGTATTGCGCCCTTTTGAAAAATGTGTGCTCTCTCTAGGTACCTGTTGTGGTGGTGGCTGAAAACCTTAATAAAGCACAAACTATTTTATATTTCAGGACTTAGCCAATGTGACTCATTTGTACAGTTTTAAGTCCAAACAAACTGCTAGTCAACTAAATTATAACTTATTACCACAGGCTACAGACTTTTAATACATTCTGTGGTTGGAACAGGACTGATTTACTGTTTTGGGCCCTGCCAGTAGTTATCATGCATCATTTCCCTAGAAATAAAAATAGCCCTACTGTGGTTATCCTTTGGACTGATAAAAATATATCTAACAAGATGTGTCAGAGGAACAAATTCAGAAAATAAAGGTAAAATATTAAATAGACTTATTATTTTATGTCTAAAGTACTACATCTTCCAGCTGCCGTGATGACTTTGGAGTAAAGCAAAAGGTACTGCAAAAAGGAAAAAAAGATCTAAAGGAGCAATTGAGCTCTGATAAAACCACATGGGGATAGCTGAATTGTCAGAGCTTTGCAAGAGTCAAAATTTACATAAAAATCAGTATTTAGGGATTAATGTGATATCATCAAAAAGGATTTAATATGTGCGTTTCTTTGCAAACAGTTTAAAAGCGGCAGTTCTATAATCCATTTCCAACACTAACCTTTAACTTGTAAGAGTAAAATAATCCTTCGCAACATTTCTAGAGTTCACATTCTGCTGAGAAAACTTAGCCCCCCTAAATAAAACTCACTGGAAACCAACAGCAGCATATGCGTATTGGATTTCCTCGGGATACTCCAGGTGCCGACCCTGCTGTCAGTACTGCACGGCTGTACAGACTCTACCACGTGGCCCAACTTGCAGAATCAGTGGCATCTGGGGTTTGTGTGAATTTTTGGAGGGACTTTATTGCTGGTGCAGTAAACTCATTCCATTGCCCAAACTCTGCACCTGAGCAGATGCCTAAGTGGACAGACTAGGAGGATCAGGGGCTAAAGAACATTGTCTATAATTGCCTGTAAGCAGGGGTTTTCCTGGATTTCTACTGGGGATTTGAGTGCTTTTGCATGTTAGACTTAAAGTATTAAAACATAAATATGAATGGATTTCTCTGAGAAATGAATATGGGCAGGCAGTTTAGGCACTGTGTTGTAATGGATTTTTAGAACTAATTGAATTGGTGCTGGCTGATTTAGTAGCTCACCAGAAATAGTCTGAGGAGAAACAACGGGAGGGAAGGTTTAGAAGCAGAGACTAACAGGTGGTAGTGTGGAAAATGCTTGGGAGTTTTACTGAGAATGAGAGTTATAGCAGGTTTTTGTTTCTTTAAAAGTGGTTTACGTCCTTTAGCAAATGTCCTTTAGGTACACATACACAAATGTCCACAGGTACCTCTGGTTCATAGGTGCCTGTGTATACATGTATGCGCATATATATACAGATACATATATGTATATATGGCCATCCTCCCATACAATTATGCATGAATGGGAGGATTCTTCAACCTAGACATGACACACTTTTTTTCTGCTTTTTTTAAATACACGACAGGAGATACCCTGCAGTGGAAGAGCTGAGCATGCGTACCAACGGCACCCCACCCCTTTCGTACCTCTATTGGTTACAAGTGTCTGACTTGACTGGTTAAAAACAAACCAACCTTCAGACCTAGCCCATTGGCCTGCACTTTTGCCAGTGGGAACAAAAGATCTGTTTATGGTTACTGCTATTACAGCATACATTAACTGACCCTTGGAGTCTGACCTGCTTGCCCTCCCACTTAGTGAGTCAATAAGAAAATCCTCTGGCTCTGCATGACTTGCTTAGAGATCAGACCTTCCATGCAGAATAAGGTCTATCCAGGGAGGGAAAAACAAGGTGCCACTCCAGCTGGTAAAACAAAGATATTTTTAAAGTGCAGTCAGTAGAAACAGTCACTCCTATTCCATGTATAATCAAGGATGAAAAGGCCACGAAAAATACCACTGCACTTTGCAAATGAGAGGTCAATTGAAATGTCAAGATATCAAATGTTAATGGATTGCATTTCCAATGACGGTTGGGACAGAAAACCATACCAAGTCAAGTCAGATGCCCTTCTGAGGAGAAGATGAGTTTTATGGCAGGAAAAGACAATAAACACCAGAAGTCTTTCTGGTTAACAAACTTGTGGCTGATGGAAAACAAACATATTTTGATAATATAAAAAGCAGCGGGATTTTAACACAAGCTACAATCCCAAAACATGTATCTGGAAGTCATTAAATCTCCAGCAAATTTAAGCATATGCAGGTGTTTGGGGAAAATGCCATTGCTTTCTATTGAAGATTTTTAAAGGGACTATATAAGAAGAGAGTATAAAGGACACTCAAGGCAGGCAGTGTTTTCTTCCCTAAAGCAAGAAATCAATTCCAATATTCTCACAGTTCTACACCAGTTCATTAAATATATGGACCACTCTTAAAAGCATTCATTTTCCATTTTAAAAATCTAATTTCTCTCTTACAAAACTGTTGTATTTTGTAGTGTTGGACGACATCACGTTTTAGCCAAATCATTCTTTCACCTGCCCACATTTTCCCAAGGAATCTATTTGGCTATTTTCATGAAGGACTGCAATCTGAGGCATTTGTTTATAGTGACGTTATATCCATTCCTTAGTCAGAAGGGCATTGCCATGCAAAGAACTCATCTCTTTAATATGGAAAACAGCAAAAAGAAACTAGTTACCTTCCTAACCACTGTCTCTGCCTGACTAGTAGACACACTGCCTTCCTCTCCCAATTGCAGAGAGACTTGCCTTGTGAGCCACTAGCTCACTGGTGGGCTCACACACATAGAGAGAAAACAGCTTTATTAGTGCCTTTTGAGTAGGAAGACCCCTTGGTCTATACGACAGAGACAGGTAGTATCAGGAATGAAGAACAGTGAGTAATCATTTGCTCTTTTGTGTAAGAATAACTACTTACGTGGATTCCAGTGAATATATGAGGAAAAAGGTTTAAAACAAACAAAAGACAGTATTTTTTCATACACTATGGTGCTCAGTGCCGCAGGATGTTGTGGGGACAAGAAGTATAAACAGATTTCAAAAGAGATTTTGCATGGAGGGTAAGTCCATTGATACTTCCTAAACACAGGACGTGCGGTTATGGAAGTGGAAAAGCTGTGTGCAGGAAGGTGGGATGATGCTCCCTGTAGAGGATGCCTCTGTAATTGCTGTTCTTCTTCCCCCACCTTCTGCCACTGGCAGAGATAAAGCACTGGGTTGGTTGACCTTCAGTCTGCATTAATTTACAGGCTGCTAAGCCAAGTGTAGTCATCCGGGAGAGTGAGGCCTAACCCTGACTGTGCCTGGATCTGAGGGGATCCTGCAGCTCAACACACTGATAAAAGATAACTGCCGTGGTCCAAGTCAACATGAACATGACTCCTCTAAGCTCTGTGCTGATGTGGGCTCCATTGCCTACCCAAGTCTGGAAAAAAGTCTGGGAAGAGTGATCATCAGTTGGGTTTCAGAGCAAAGCTGCTATTGAATTTTAATGATATTGTTGTTCTCCCCTTCTTCCATCAAACCACAGGGTATATAGAAGATTATTTCCTCTAGATGTGTCCTAATTCAAAACCATTTCTCATATAACAGCTCTTTAGAAATTGTAAACCCTCCACAGGGTAAACTCGTCTAAGTCATGTTACCTCTTTCAGACTCAGGGATAGGAACAGCATGATAAGGACCAGCAAGCAAGAAAGTATCTAGGACACTTTCTATCCAGGAAATCCCTTTTCTACTACAGACTCTCAATGTAAATATGGATAAGACCAATAGGAGAAAGCAAGTGTTCCTTATATGACAAGGGCAGGAGAGGATAAGTAAGTTAAATGAATGGATTCTGTAGTTATGGGGGCCATGTTGATGCCAGATACAGACAGAAAAGGGTCTTATGTTTTTGGAAAAGTAACTGCACTATTTCCACCCCGCCCCCCCCCCCCCCCCCCCAAATAATCAGTTCTGCAGACACAGAGACTCCTTATCTATTCTCTGTGTGCTTATTTATAGTAACATTATGTCAGATAATGCTACCAATACATAAAGATGAGTTCCTATGGATGTGTTGTGTCTTGCAGTGCTACAAGCAACATGGAATTGAGACCAAGCCTTCTGAAGGAGCCAAACGTCACCTGCATCTATCTTAGACATCAGGAAGTTCACACCAGTTAGTCTAAGCACCTATAGACACGTGCACATTAACAAACCAGCTGCTTGGCTGCTTTACTGAACTGTAGGAAGGAAACTTCCTTGTTTTTTCCCCTCCATAAGAGTTAAGTGCTGGAGGGATTCAACAGCACAAAAAAGAACAGTAAACTTCCTCCCGAACATTAAACCAGCAACATTAATCAACTTAGCAATGAAAAGTAAATAGACCTTTTCTACAGAAGTCTTCATCATGTTATTATACTAATAGGTTAAATAGCGGCACTATTAGGTCCTGTCCAAGGACTCTCTATAAACCGTAGTCTTTAAACGGGAATGATTTCTGACTCCAGTTTTGGGACACAAGAACTATGTCAGCCCAATGTAAAAATAAGGAATTTTTTAATGCTAATTACAACTGCGAATATTTTTTTATATATATATATTTTATATGTAAAAGAAAAAATATATTGTAACAGATGTCAAATGCAGTTAGATTCAACTCAACTTATTAGTGCATGGCTTTTAGCCAAAAGCAATTCACATTTGCAGAAGTGTACTATCACATATGTCTTAATAACAGAAATGTGTTTTTAAAAATGTATGTGATAAGTCACATATGGTAGAAGGAATCTGTACAGCTTTCAGCCCTTATGACAATGGAAGCTACTAACTTTATTTTGCATAGCTGAAGAACATTAAAATTCAAGTGAAATTCTCTTTGACATTTGAGAGCTACAAAAGCAATGACTAAAAGCTAGACAAGCCTGAGCTGTACTAAGTGTGGCTGTGACACTTATATAAATGCAATCCATATCTACTACTGCTATCTTAAAGACACTATTCTTACTTTTGCCCCAAGAGGTAATATTTTAGCATACAATCATAACTGTATATAGTTATGTATACAGTTATACAGGTACCTTAAATAGTTACATGTCACTGAAAAATACTAGGCAGATTTTTCAGCTGTTTTGTTATGTAGAGTGTAATTAATATGTATAATGGATTCCCTAGGGTACTAATTGAAGCTGCCACCATGAACATAGTCAAAGAGAAGTTAAACAACCAGTTGGGGGAAACATGACAGGGTGAAATATGCACACGTAGGTGGAAAGAGCGAGACTGTCCATCTGGCCTTCTTCCACTCCAAAATGTTACACTTACTCAAGTCCCAAAAAGGAATGATTTAACCTAAATCACCCTTCCTCCCCACTCCCAAATCTTTCTGGTGGATTAACTGGGCATCAGTGTCACATACACACTGTTTAATGACTGCAAGGCTCAATATCTCTGTTTTATGTGGGTGAACTCAATTCAGTTGAGCCATTCCTGAGAATTTGACTCAAAATATTAAAAAAACAAAGGTGAATGAATCATAAATGATTATTCTGGAGTTGTTCCCCAGGACTCTCATCACCTTGCAACTTCTGGATCCTCTGTAATGTGAGGTGAAAACACAGCTCATTTCACACTCTCTATTAAACAACCACTGGCTAACAATGACTTTAATTCAGCTTGCACTGAATTTGAACTAGCCCTACAGGCAAGAAAGGTCCCTTGTCTTATTAGAAGTTTCATGTGCTATCAGGTCCCTGCTGGATCCTATTTCTAATTTTTATCAGATTGAATGAAACATAGAGTGATTTATGACTATCTTGCATCTTGCCTAATCACTCCAAGGAGTGTTCATACACATTTTGCGTTCACTTTATAAGGTGTAAATGACTATAGGTGATGGAAGCCAAGTGAGAAGTGGAACTGTATTCTTTTGTTATGTGTGCTAAAACACAATGATTTGTGAGTCCTGTCAGTGCATGTTCTTACAAATACAAACCCACTCCAGTCCGAAAGCCAGCGTGATCAGCAAACTACTATAAAAATAAGAACATTTCCTCTGTCTGTAACAGGAATATACAGTTACTGGGACTTAGTTATAACTGCAATGATCACCTACTGAAGCTAAAAATATGTGTTTTATTGGTACAAAAGAGCCCATTAAGACTGAAGTATTCATTATTTAAACAGAATCACTGATTGCTGGTAGCTTTAACTGAAAATGCCTTTTCTCAAAGAGCCAGGACATCTATATAGCAACTTTCTTAATTTAATGATATATGGTTGCGTGTTGCCGCTAGTGCCCTAAGATTTAAGAACTTCTCATAAAATGCCCTGGAAATTGCTCCCTGGTAGCTTGCTCATCCTTCACAGAGCCCTACTGTAAAGAGCAGAAACATACATGTGTGTGTATGGTGTGAGAGAGATGCACACACGGAGCGAGGAAGAGCTCTTAATCAACAGGATGGCAAAGCCTTGATACATAGGTGCAAAATATTCCCATGTGTCTAGAAATCATTTGGCACATTCCTAGTTATTTCTCCCCTGTCAGACCTTCTCAAGGATTGCAATTAAAAATCATAATCTTTTTAGCATGTACAAACCTCCCCAAGGCTAAGAGCACTACGTATTGAGTATGATTGTGATATTATTTGGCAGCTATTCATAGACAACACATTAATTTATGGAAACTGGATGAAACTTGGGGAGTGCAATCATTAGGGACACATGTGAAATCGAAAGTTTTCCTCAATGATACCGACCTTTTTATAGCTACGATTAGCGGGGAACTTGAATTCTCTTATCTCTTTTGTTGCCCTTCTTACTGTCCTAGTCTTTTTAGCCATCATATACAACAACTTCGTTAAACTTGCATTTTCAAACAGATACAAAAATAACTTACTTTACAGGAATGTTTCTCAACTTCGTCTTTTCAGCAGCCTGTAAACAGAAGAGGGGTGGGGGAAACAAACAATTACGCAACACAACAAAGCACAACCAAGCCGCAAGCAAACATCAACCCACAGATGCTCTTCAGCAGTGCAGACCCAGGCAGCCTGCCACAGCCGGGGCAGAGGGCTGCAGGAGCTGGACCCTTTCAGAGAGACAGTGCTACAGGTTTTAAACACTTTTGCCCCAGGTTGGGCTATCAGTGCGGTTTGTTTATTTTTAATGGCCACGAGTGTTTAGGAACTGCTCATTCAGGGCAATTACTTCATTTCCCGCTCTGAGGTCTGGCCCCTTTGTCACAAGCTATCTGTCCATATCTGGAACAAGAACAACAACAGGAAAAAATAAAGGGAAGAACGGACTCCGTTTCCAAAACAGTTTTTATTCGCCAACGACAGAAAAGGGCAAGGGATGACCAAATGTTCAGATCAATTTCCTCTTGTGAAACCTTTGAGAAAACACACTCCAAATCATCTAAATGAGTAAATCTTTGGGCCTCTCGGCCTGCACCACCTCAGACATGGAGCCTGGTTCCAGTTTATTGCTGAACCCATTGATCTGTGTACAGTCCATTTATCATTCATGAAAAGAGCCAGTGATCTTCACAGTATATTAGAAGAAACAACTCAGATCATCTGTCAACGGCCCTCTTATTTCTGTTTCCCTCTCCACGGGGATTTCATCTCCTTCGATTCTTCTTGAATTAAAATGTTGCTAAGCAACACAGCTGGGGGCACCGATGGCAGAGCTGCGCCAGTCTATCACACTGGTTAAGCTGCTCGAGATTTTAGTGATTTTTTTTTTTTAATGCTTCTGTGGCATAATTATGTAATCTGAACCAACCTTGCATCCCCCCTCTGATTTTTTTCAGAATGGGTAAATAATGTTTTAACGCAAGAGGGCTTGAAATATCACCTTCAGATAAACTAGTGTTGTCGTATCATTTCAGAGAATTCCTCCTAGCGTTTGCAGAACCAGACTGTAATAGATTTAAATGTGGAAAGCGGTCAGATGGTTAGTGAGATTACAAGCATGGATAGCGGTGAAAGGCAGAATTAAGACAACTGATCCATAAACCTATTATAGTAAGGAAAGTTTTAGTGCTTAATTACCTTCAGAGATATTTTTATAAAGCCTACCAAAATTGAAGAGAAGGGTTTTGGTGAGGAATTTTAACCTCTGCTATGCTTAGGGATGGGAATAACATGGTTCCCACATAGGAACTGCTAGTATTAGTGGTCCTGAAAAATGCCCACATAAGCCCTTGAGGAATTAAATCCTTTATGAAAACCGACTAACTTTTGAAACCTCTGAGACCTGCACAACTGGGTTCCAAATTTTGCCAGAATGAGTTTTCTTTTGGACTCTACAATGGGGCTAGTTTTTCAATATACCTGCTGTTTTGGCACTTTTGCCTCCAGTCATAACAAAGATAAAAATCTGTGTTTAAATCCATGGAAATCCCTAATAATAAGTTTAAATTTTGGGAGAAAGAATTAGAGCTTGTGAGAGCTGAGATGGAGCAACAGCAATCCTCTGGGCTGGCTCCCAGCGTGCGAAGAAAAATGTGTTTTTTTCATTTGGATTGTATTTTCCATCTAAAGAATAAATCAATGAATGCATGATAGGAAACAATTATATTAATTGTACAGTAGGGTTGCTAAATAAAACACTTAAACCTCAGGAAATACTAAACTTCAGATTGCACAAATAAGTGTTACAGACCCAAACCTAATTATGTCCTCTCAAACAAGCCTATGATGAAATGGGGTCCCTGCCTCATTAGTGAGATAATGTGAGTTGTGCCTCTTTCCAATGATACTCTCCCAGATCTCCCTTTTTCAGCTGCCACGTGCAAATGCAGTCAGAAGTATGTTATTAAGAAATCTTTCTGAGTAATAAACTACATGTAACAACACACAAATGCTTCATTTAAAGTGGATTAAAACACCATCAAAAATGGCATTTCAGTCTCCCAAGCCTCCCACTAAATGCCAAGTTTCAGTCCCATCCTGCAGGGAACTAAAAATATTTTTAAAGCTCATAAACAGCCTTCCCCAATGGCAGAAGTTTTTTTGACTGTAGAGTGATATTTTGATTGACCCTTCTATATACCAAATAGCTGGACTACAACAATTCTGAGTTCAAGCATGTGAAACTTGCATCTAAATCAGGTTTTTTTCCCCCCAATCATTCAAAAATCACTACACAAAAGCTGGTATCAAAATACAGATAAAGAAAAGAAAACAGAAGAGTGGAGAGTGTCTAGGATCGCAAGTAAAAAATAATAATAATGCAGTTGATTCTAATACAAATTAAAGCAGAAGATATTCGGGAGAGCATATGCATGATGGTGTGAGCTAAACTGTTTACATGAAAGATTAAAGAAGAAGGTGGTATTTCAGGGAGTGAGAACTGGCAATGTCAAAGTCATAGAATATTAAAGAGCAGAGTCTAAACTGAATGTCTGATTTTTGACTACTTAGCTACGTTGACGGCAACTGTTTACCCTGAAAGAAATGTGGTAACTTTAGGAAGAAAGAACTATAGATATATTTTATTTTCTTGAACCATGAACATGCTAGCACATATTTTTCCTTAGATTTCTACATGGAGAATTTCCACATTTTTTCCCTTTTGTTACTGGGAGAAGGCACTTTCCTAACTCTCAAGAAAAGACACATGCTGGATGGCCAGTGTCCTTCACACACATGCTTACTCATACAGAGTTTTTAACAAATATTGCAAATGTTCAGGTTAATCTACATGCCAGCCTAGTTTAATGTTGGATGATCAAGCAACTGGTCAATTCCTATTACAAGGGATTCAGTTTGCCTCTGAGTGGGGCCATGGTGATGTTAAACACAGCACAGAATATTTCGGGGATTCTGTCTGAGAAAGAAACGCAGGATCTGGCCTTCTGCTTTTATTTGTCTTGTAGGTGTTGCTCATTCATTTTTCAAAGCGTATTTGTTGTGATATCGTGAGCATGCCCAGTGGCACAAGATAAAGGAAGGCAAAATCAAAGTGACATTGAGTAACTCTACACATTAGGCTTTGATGCAGAAACATATTGTTTGAAAATATTTGGTGTGCAGCAGGTCTGTCAATTAGAGCTAATTATTTTTCTCTGATCAGGAAGAATGCAATCTTGTTTTAGGCAGGTTTCTTTGAAACGTACGTCTTTTATATAACTTCATTATAGGAAAATACTTCTTCCAAATTACTTTTTTTCTGGGCTGCTTAGCTATTGACTCAAATTGTCTGTGTTGAGTAGTTCTCTCTGCTTTGATAATTAACTTTTGATCATTACTGAATTTAGCAGCTCTAGTCAGATGTGTTCATAGCTATCCTCCTCAACTATTTCAGTGTTCATCGCCTTTAATCTTTGAACAAAATGATCTCATTGAGCCTCCATCAGCCTCGCTACTCAGTTAATAATTCCTGTTTCTCATCTTCATGCCTGAGTTTGATTTGGTTTAGACTTGATGCAAGCTTTTGATGATTAATTTAAGATATTTCAAAGACAAACATGTTTTAAGAGTTATTTTTTTACCTTATATTCCCAGGCCTTCACAAATAAGAAACTGATTTTAACTCCACAATGTTTCCTAAACTTCATGTATTAAAAGTACTATCTAGAAACAGAGCAGGTAGGAGGTCCCTAAACCATGATACATGTGCCCTGCGTGGGAGATGATGCTGCAAAAGAATGGAATTAAATTGGACTGGTATAATGTAATATCCAATGGGTGTTAGCAGAATTATGGGACCTTTGCTAATTTTGAGCTTAAACATGCATTAAAATAATTTAGGATGATTAGAAAATGGAAGCCAGAGTGAACTAGACAATCATTCCACTTTAATTTGTAATTTCCTTCTGATTTTTTTTTTTTTTTACAAGTACGGCCTTTCCATAATTGTGCCTCTGCTCTCTAAGACTATTTCAATAGCTGACTCTAGTGTTGAATAAGAATGAAGAACATGAAGAATACATGAAAAGCAGTAAGATACAGAGGATCATCCATCAGAGAGTATTTGCCCAGGGATGTTTTCCCATGACTTCTATAACTGTGAATGACTCCTACCTCTTATGTTGCATTACACCCGATTTTGGTGCCAGTTGTTTTAGCATTAGTTCAAAAACCACCTGCACTGTGCTTTACTTGATCTGTAGGGTGGATATATCAATTACCGGACTGGCTTTTGGATAGAAAGAACCAGAAAAAGCACTCCAATCAGTACAACTTTCCTGCATCACAAAGACCTGAGGAGAATGCACTGACAAGAAGCTGGCTCAAAAATATCAAAGTAAAATAATTGGCATCTGCAGAAGGCAAATTAGATTTTTGGTCAAGTGTAACAGAGGAAGTGTCTGCTATCCAAAGAAAATATCTATTTTCCATTGCATAAATGAAAATCCAGGATTTTCAGGAAAAAGTATTTGATTTCAGAAAGTGAGATTAGACAAAAAGTATTTTTTAAGAATGCCTCCTCACCCTCTTGACTCAGAAGCACTGATCAGACACCTAAGAAGGCAATTGCTGAGCCTCAAAGAAGTCTCTTAGGATGAGACAGATGGCACTTCATGCCATCAAACATGTTGGCAGAAAGAAGGCCTTCATGCTTTAACTTTTTCTGTGAGCTGCTGCAAATCTAACTTAGGTTAATCTCCTAGTTTCTAACCAGCTCTGTATGCTTGGGCGAATAGCTAAGTGACTCAACAGAAGTTTACAACCCACCATGCTGTTCTCCTGTCCTATAAGTATAGAAGAGACTCCTTGGAGACCCAGTTCAACAACCCAATAAAAACAAAGACATTTTCCACATTAGTTGAGTTATATATACAGTTTTCTATCTATCTATCTATCTATCTATCTATCTATCTATCTATCTTCATAGATTATAATTTGTCTTGGAAGTTATATCATGCTCTTATTTATACAGAATGCCTTACCTATGATCCTGAGTAACGAACCAAAACCCACTACTCATCGACTGCACTATATTGTGCTCTTACCCTGTAATGATACAGTTGGTGCTAACTATGACTTCCTGTGGAGGAGGAGAATGTAGCGTGCAGCAAACAAACCATCCAGAATTGTGCTGGAGATCAGAAAGCCCAAACCCAAGGGCTGAAGGATTAGTATGTGAAGATATATGTGTAAATATGTGTGTTGTGATCCTTTTTCTTTTTCTTCTTTACTTCATTGGTTATGCTCTCCTCTACCTGTCCCCTAATGTCAACAGAGGAGATTGTATTTATGTCTTGCTAATTGCCTTTGACGTGAAGTTGGCAACCTTGTATTTGAGATTCTGTGTGTGATGTTCCGGGTCAGCCTCACCTTGAGGACAAAAAGCCCAATGTTACTGTATCTAGGACCAAAAACAATGGAGAAGATTCTCTCCTCATCATGTTGTATTTTTAAAAAGTGAATATTTTTTCTTCAGAAGCCAAACGTGTGGGATGGATCAGCTAAGATCCATTTTTTTGAAATATCAAGTCACCAAGCATGGGGTATCTACAAATCACAACAGTTCATTCAACTCTTGCTGTGTATGAAGCACAGAGAGCTTCTCATTATTGCTTTAAGCAATGCAGTAACGCTCATGGCTTCAGAGAATACTTGAAATACTGGAAATTTAATTTCAATTCATGCAGTGGAGGCTGGGTAAAATGAAAAAACAGAGTTTAAGTGACCAAATCTAAAACTGTCTGTGGGTTAGGAGTCATCTTCATCCTTGATGTAAGTGAACTGCTTTTAATTGAGCAACAACACAGATATATTTGGGCTTCTGTCAGCATTTTTTCCAAATCCCTACATTTCCATCAGGCCAATGGTGGAAATCAAACTAAAGAAGTGTGCAATGAAAAACATGGCCACTTCCCATTCTTGAAGGACGATTCCATGTTTTGTTTTTTTAAATGCAGAACAGCTACACGCACTGAGTGTGCACTACACTCTAAGGAGTGCTTGTTGCTTGTGTAGACATCCTGGAGCTAGATGTTTTAAATTAGCTAGTGTGGGCACTATGAACATCATTGCTTTTGTTGCACAGGCTCCAGTTTATTCATTGTCTTTGGTGAACTTGACAGTACAAACTGTTACAGCTATCTGTCAATGAACAGACTTCTTTTAAAGATAACTCATGTAACATGTATGCTTATTTTAGGACTTTATTACCAACCTTGACAGAGAGGCTTGAAACAGTGCCTTCCTTTCCCAATTATTTTGATATATGCTGGATTTTTTAAAAAATTCTTTTGATGGGAGGTTGCTAGTTGTACTAATTTTGACTCCTCCATCCAACAAAGGAGAAATTGTAATATGACCTTACAAATTCTACCAATTCTACTTTTGTAGTCCTACAAAACATTGTCAAGTTGTTTTACAAATGCTAATCAATATCTCATGAAGACTAGTAGATTTAAATGCTCTGACAATACCAATTGACTTGGTCATTGCAAAATTCTATGGCAGAGAACAGAACTCCTGACTAGAACTAGGCCTAATTTTTCATAAGAATTGTTTTATTGGGAAAAACAATATACAGCCCTGGTGACAGAAAAGGTTTGGAAAATTATAGCTAATGGTCCATGTTTAAGAAAACAATTCTAAATCGAAATTCTGCTTTGAAACATCATTTCCTAGCAAATAATTTGTTACAAATTCATTACAAATGACCTAGGCTTAGTGGATGATAATCCTATTGTGAAAATATAAAACATCTAGTTAGGAATAAAACTCAGTATTTGTCATCATCTTATTTACTGACGATTTTTCTAAAATGTGTGTTTGGTTCAAGCCTCCAGATGGCTAGTAAATAAGAAAAAAATCCATTATTTTTTGGGTTTACTCCGTAGCTGCATTTCAACATGTTAATCACATGATTAAAAATCTTGAGGAGGCAAAAGAAACAGAGAAAAGGTCAAGAAACATTTACAAGAGAAACAAAAAGTCTTCTCTAAACTTTCCTCAAGAAATAAGCAGCAAAAGACTAGATTCAAGGAATATCCTGTGACGTCGTTGTGCAGCTGCAGACAGTCTCCACAACCTGTGTATTCCTCAGTTTCCCAGTTCTAGCAGAAGGAGAATAATTCTTTGTATCTCCATCCCTGAAACTTACCTGAACAGTGCTGATATTTTGAGGTCTTATAATGAGGTGTATACTTAGCGTGCAATGACCGACTGTTACTTTTGCAATGTTCACACGAATTATAACGTGCTGCGTCAAAATGGAAAGGAGGATAGGCAGACATCTCAGAAACAGCCCCTTGCACCCCTGCTCATTTGCAGTTTATGCCCTTTGATTTTCTTTTGTGGCAAAGGCCTTTATCTCATTCCTTTGGGAGTCCAACCTATACTTAGTGTCTTCCCTACTCTAAATCAATGAATAGTTGCCTAGACTTGAGAAGCAAAAGGGCAGAGTCAAAGAGTACCAGCAGTGGCAGTGCTGGGAAGATGTGAATTGATGTTGCTATTGTTCATGCTGCCCATTTATTTCCCGTGCAGGACTAAAGACTTTAAGGATTTTAATTTATACTGAACATTACAACTATACTGAATGTTAAATCTATTACAAACAGGCAGCAGAGGTAACAGAGGTAAACACACATAAAATAACTCTTTGCTGACCTTGGTCTGGTTTAGTACATTGCTCAGATGACTTAGGCAATTACTAAGTTGCACAGCTCCAAAAATTATACTTAAGAGTATTGCCATGAAATTGGTAACTTTGTACGGCAGGCACACTCTCTGTGAGAGCACCCTGCCCAAATCAATTGCACTGTCACTCTGTGGTCCTGACCTGTCCCTACAAGCAGGCAGAAGGTCTGTTGTGGGAAGATTCATCCTGCTGGCACAGAATGGAGCACCTCCAACCCCAGCAAACCTTGCAGTGGCAGATGAATTCATCGTAAGAAAAATTAAGGTGTTTAGTTCTCATTACTGTTCTTCTGGAATACCTCCAGGGGAGATCAACTTTCCCTTCTTCTCCCCTTATTCTGGCTGACAGAAGCTAATTACTGGATTTATCATGCCCTTTTCATCACATACTTTACGCTTGTTCTGGCCACCTATGAGTCCCTCCTTCAGACTTTAACAACTCCCCCAGCCAGCACTAGCACTATCCTGGTGTAAAAAACTCCCAAGAATTTAGATTTTGAAGTTCACAGACGGTTGCTTGGGCTGTTACAAAAAAGTGACACTGCAGATGGCCAGTGTAAGAAAGCCAGACACTTTCTTTACCAAAATGCTTCAGAAGGCATTCATGATAAAAATCACACTCTCCTTTTGAGGAGAAAAGGGAGATAAATGTTTCCTATGTGGTCGGATTAGTGAGTGTTGAGCACTGAGATGGCCTGCAGATATCACCGACTTCCGATTTATTTTTATAGGACAGTATGGTCAAGTCTGGCTTTTCTCTTAACAACAACAATGTTGGTGTCAATCAATTATCTCACCTGCTGCTGCCTCTGCTTGGTGCCAAAACAATACAGGGCTTTTGCATAAGTGGCATACATAGCAAGGGGCCCTGGGGAAATATATTTTTCCTCCACGCTTATAATAAAGACTCCTTTAAAAAAACGTGCGCACAAGCATGCACGCAGAGTACATGACCTGTGCTGTGGACTGAAAGCTGCATCTCCCTCCTCCCTCCTACCACAAAAAGGCTGGCAAATCTCCAGTGTCCGGTCCTTACGGCTGTACCGTGGAACAACTGGCCTTTCCACCTCTATTTAATTAGTGATGGAGGCATTAGGTCTTTTTAAAGCTTCTCCTTCAGGTGAATGATGTCTTATGGTATGGCTGACAGAGCCTGGCTGCTTCAGGCTGGTGGCATGAAAAACTAAATCCAAGAGAAGCACATGTTAAAGAGAGCGCTGAGGGGCTATGAAATGTCTGCTTACTTGTGGGGAAGTGAGGAGAGGACTTCTTGTTGCTGTATTTATCCATCTTTTCATTCTGCCTCTGTTAGGGCTGCCTGCCTGCCAGTGTTTTCTTTTCCTATATTACTTTCTCTACTGTGGTGGAGGGTTTTTGAGACCAGTATGCCAGTGCGTACTAGGCAACCCATGGAAAAGGCAAGTCAGTGGGAGGGACGGGGCTCCTCCAGCTCTTGTGCTGGTCCGGGCAGCTGCTGCCCCAGCACCCCGGTAAGAGCATGCCTGCAACCTGCAGGGGCAAACCTATTGTTGTTGATCTGTAGTACTGTGCACTCTACAGCAACCATTTGTCCTGAGGGTTGTATTAATCCCCTTCTTCACTGATGGATGACCTCCACAATAACAACCTGTGTGGAAACAATTACATGAGATTCTGTGAATCTGAAGAAGTTAAAAGCTTTTGATAACACTGTGTATTTTAGTGGTGTGCCATGTTTTTCGCTCATAACTGCAGCAAGCTCAGCCCAGATCTCAGAGTGGTTACTGAAAGCTTCTGCTGATAATAAACAAATATATGATATGAACCTATGTCATTACCACGTGAATTATGACCTTAGACGTGTCAGCCATCAAATCTCTTATTACCAAAGATTTGTCTAACGGAAGCTGGAGTATTCATTTTACACAGTTGATGATATATGGTTGTTTCAACTAGTGTTGTGCAGAATAAAATAATTTGAATATCAATTAAAATGGACTGAGGTAGCAAGAAGAGATATGTCTTCACAAAAGGATTTTTCATGGTTATAGACTGACAAGGTTGGAGAATGACTGTATTATCCTAATGGCTTCTTTTTTCATTAATGTCTTAATGAAAACATTTCCCTACAATTATAAAACATGACTGTAGATCTTAAACACTGGAATGTGGGTTCTTTATCAAAACACACGCTGCTGCAGCTACAACTGATGCTGCACCACTCTGGGATTTCAATGGAACCCAATGGCAGATAAACTGTTTACATTAAAAGACTCTATCAAAGTTATTTTGCACCTAGTTTCATCCTAATCCATCTGATTTTTCTATAGCTTTGACAAGATGACCTCTCTCACTGTGTGTGCAGTATCGATGTCATTACTGAAGAGCTGTTCTTCAGCCCTTCTGCTGATAACAAAGTAAATGGAAATGTAGAGAAACCTTGGGGAGGTAAACAGCTTGTTCAGGATCCAGCTAAAAACCAGGAAAAATTACAACAGGGAAGGATATCTACTGTTACAAGGAAAGTGGTCACTGTTCCACTTTAAAAACTGTTTACATGATACGATGAAGGCATATCGTGACTTAGAATTTCATAAATTTTTAAAAAATTTAACCTGAGTAAAGGCTTTGAAAGCTCAGTATGCATTATAAGAATTCAAAGCTCAGCCTATGGCTGATCACCTTTTTAGACTCAGCTATGAAGTCAAACATTTTGTATGTAATTACCTAATACTAACCTAGCAAAAAAGAATTATGTTTGCGTAAAATACGAATGATAGAGCAGAGCCGTGGATTATATGCGTGTCTTGTGCTTGTATGGTTATCAGAGAAGTGGCAATAAAGTGGCAATCATTAAGGGAAGGAGAAAAAAAAAATCAAATAGAAAAGAAAAACACCTTATTGATTTGTTCTGCCCAAACCACTGTATACATAAAATACTGAAAACGGAGCAGGTCTGTAACTGGTATCAAAGTTTCTTTGGTTCAAAAACACACAGAACACTAGCAATGTGCTTTAAATTAAGAACGCATTTCAAAGGTTAACAGGACTATTCCTTAGGCAGAACAACAAAGAGGAGCTGGTTAAAGAAAATTGGGTACACTGCAGCTACTTAAAATACTGTATCCAGGCACAACTCATTTGGATGCCTTTGAGCTCAAAGCTAATTTGAATTATACAGAGGTGCTTTAAAGAACAAAAATACTAACCTGTGTTTTATCTAAGCTCCTTTAGCTGAACCAAGCTACTAATTAAAAAACTTCACCACTCTTCCTAATTTCTGATGTATTTTTTTAAGAGTAATAAAGCCATCTAAAAGCTCTGTCCTTCCTCACAGAAGAGTACTAACATTAGCATCTCTGAAATGCCTTGTCATCTAATGCTTTTACTAATAATATGTCTGTCATCTGCCTTGACTGTATCTCTCATAGCCAGCCTAAAAATATTGTGCAGTAGGACTTCAGAATGCAATACTGATGCATATGCCAACGTTCCTCTCAGTGACAATACTACAAGAAATTACAATCCAGGCAATGCTTAAATGTAACAATCTCTCTCAAATAATACATTAAACAAATGCCTACCTGGTATTATAAATATGTGACGTAAAAATCTATTGGGTTGGTCAGTGTGCATATTAAAAACCATTCAAGTAGGTAAAATTGTGGATAACTTAAAACTTTAAAGACAGCAATTTTAATAAAACTGTCAATACAATTTTCTTTGTAAAAACATTTGACACTGATTATGCTGCTTATATTGAAAGAGAAACACAAGGTCTATATCTTTAGATCTTTTATTGAACTGTGAGCACAGCATCAATAACTGCTTCTCAGCTGTAAATGAAAATTGATTCCAGATCTAACCCGTCGTTTTCTGTGTGTCTTTAATCCCAAATCACCCGCAATGAGACATAAGAATCAGCATTTTGTCTATGGGACAAAGCATGTGTCATATGGCCAGCTCCAAAGTGTCTACACTGAAGATACTGTGGGGTGTGTTTCATATGTTAGATGCAGGCAGTAACTGTGGTCTCTCCAAGCAAGGTCCAAAAACTTTTACAGATCTGAAGTCTGCAGGCACCTGCAATGAACATCTCATTGGACCTCCTGCATGTCACAGCCCAAAGAAATTCACTTGACAACGTCTGCATCAAGCCCACAGCTGCCAGAAGCCGAAAAGGAGAGGGAAACCACAAGGTTTCCATGCAATTTGCAGCAGTTTGGCACTAATAGTTTGGATTTCCATTCAGCTCTGACTTGCTGAAGCCTCTTAAGCCCTCTCTGGGGTGAAATTAAAGTGTATAGTCTCATTTCAGGAATATTTTTCTTGGTGATACATTGCTAGGCCATCATCATGCGTACCTTAACCAAAAAAGACCTAACACTTACATTAAGGAGGATTCTCCAGATCATGTTTATAACACTTAGGACCAATTTCCAGTTATTCAAAATCCTGTTTGAAAAGTGAATGCTGAAAGTAGGCAGCACGTTCAGTAACAGCCTTGCTAATACTATGTACAGAATACATACCTTCCACTGACTTCAACCTGGTAGTTGTCATCCTATCCAGAAATCAGGCTCAACCTCTTAATTATATGACTGACTGGAGCTATCATGTGTGTTGGGTGTTTCCTCAGAAGTGGGGAGAAAAGGAAGGAAATGTTTAACACCTGACAGAGCACAGGGTCCATGGACCCCTAAATAAATGCAATACAGTTCAGAAATAAGTGCGCTTGTTCATAGGAGTGAGAGTAAGACAGAAGAGCTTTGTTTCTTGCAGACAAGCTTCTAACAATCTTCCACCATGACAAATGGACTACTGGTAGTCTCAGAAGACAGGCTGATAGATCAAACTCTTTCCACCTACTATAGACATTCACTAGGAGTTGAGATCAAGGTGCATTTATGCACCAGTGTCACTACTGCCCCTGCCATGTAAAGATTGAAGGGTTCCCAGCAATTCTCAAAGGACAAATCCTAGGGCTCCCTACCAACCACTGTTCTCAAAGAATTTAAATTTCCTTGAAATACGAGTAGAGATAAAGAGAATAAACTTGATTTTTACATACTGTGTTTTTATCAATAACAATGAGTAAATGCTAGCTCATGCTTCATATTGGCTGCAAGCCTATAGCAAAAAAAAAACCCCAAAACAAAACAGAAAGATTGTAAAGACAGTGATTTCATTTCCTTATAGAAATGTGGCATACCCTGTTAAAATGGTTTTGAGCTGAGAGTTTTAATCTTTTCTCTCCCTGTGAGAATGCACACATGTGTACAGCTGAATTACAATGGTCATTTGACTGCAAAATCTTTATGCTAAAAAAAGAGTATTTTTCTAACCTTGGGCTCCACAGCTGAACATTCAACACTGTAAAATTCACATGCTGTAATTGCCTTGATCTGTCCCTCATGAATGAATATTTTATGTACTTTTTGGAAAAAACATTTTGCAGTCAAAACCCATCGCAGTTACTTTGTTGATGTTTATGTGTCTGACCAGTGGGCCAGATCAACTTTTCTTTCCATTTCCAATCCCCTCTCTTTAAAGAGATATGGCAGAAGCTGCTAAAGTGTGAAGGCACTGCCAGTGTAATGTGTGAGTGAAGCAGCAGAGCCGTGCTGCTCAGCTTTGCAAGGCCTTAGTCTGGGATGCAGTGTGTGACAAAAATTTAAAGGACAAACACATACAGTCATTCATTCAGGAAACCTAAAAAGCTGTGGGATTATTTCCTATGTGTATAACTTTGCCTACACCCTCTATTTGTAATACAAATAAAAGAGATGCAACCATACATATCTGGGGTATATAGGAAAGATGAAGGTTTCCCTTGAAGTGCAGGGCATTTAAGAAATATGCTCAGCATTCTTCTGGTCCAGACCGTTTGTTTATTTTTCACATGATTGGAAGCATTCATGTTTGGAGTCCCGAAAGATACACACCATAATCTGTTTCTTAAGAAGATATTTGGGAGAGCTTAGGAGATTTGAATCAATTCTAATCACTTAAGAGTGAGATGAAGCTCACACTGCCAAAAGGAAGAATGTTTTCTATGTACTATAAAATTTTGAGAAACTACATGAATGGTCCTTATTGTGCTCTCTTGTTTGTCTGCAGCTTATACTGTGAATGGTATTACTAGGAAGTCACATGGAGTTTGGGCAGTCTGAGGCTTCCTACAGCTCGGGCACACCACCATCACGTACGGACTCAGGCTGCAGCCCCTGAACTGGCAGCAATGTGACACTGTTCATGAGCATGACGCTGCCTTTGGGCAAGAGGCATGCATGTACCACACGACAGCAGTGATGTTTTGAGAGGTATCGATACTCCGCTGTGCAGTGTAGACATAACCACGTCTTTCTTGGTTGGGATTAACATCAGAGATGACACCTATTCAAGTCAGTGAGGGCTTTTCATTTGATGTCGGCAAATGCTGGCCCAGGCATTTGCTTCTTCATTCAGCAATGATATGTGATTTCATCTTAGCAGTGTAAATTGTGTGAATTTGGAATAATTCTACTTCAGTGACTAGAAAACTACTACTATAGGAAAACAAAAGTAACTCCTACTTGATAATATATTTCCATTTCTAGGTTTTGGGCATCTCAGTATCACAACGTCATTTTACAGGACTACTTGGGCAAGTTTCCCATAGATCAGGAAACCTGCTGGTTTCATAAGCCACCATGTTTGTACAACAGCTCCTTGCACAAGTACAGGCTTTTGATCCTTTGGCTTCAGATGAGAGCGCAACTCAGTGCTAAAAAATACTGACTTGTATGACTAAGGGGTCAACTGACACCAGAAGGTAAATCTTTCCTGGCATGACCCTAAAGGACGGATTAGGTAGGTTGAAGAATAACATTTAGGTGATTTAAAAATAAATAAGAAAGACAGACTGACTTATAATTAACATTTCCCAGGCTGAACAGATGATCTTATGCTGAATTATAGCATTACCTTGCTCTCTACTGCAGACGTTTAAACATTTGAACCTATTGCATATATAAAGTAACGTGAAAAATGAATTTAACCCAAAGTGTCTTTTTTTTTCTGATAAGAATGTGAATTTCACCAGCTTTATTTCCCATCATTATCCATAAATATTTATAAAGTGGGAAGGATAGACAATGACACGAGCCAGTTTTCTGAAAATGACTCTTCATTAATGTCCCAAGTAGGCTGAGAGACTTTCAGTATTGATTTACCACTACACACTGAGGATTTTCCCTGTAACAAATGGGAACTGGTGGATTCCAGTCACTGGACTATGGAGTCCCAGCCCTTTACTCCGTGACTGGAACAAAACTTACAGACCCAGTCTTCTCAGGTGCAACTATACAAAGGAATTGCAAAGTGCAAATGAGCTCTGCAGTTGTGTTGGTGGTCTGATGTGGTCATTTTACACCCAATTCCAAAAAGGTCATAAATTCAAGAAACTGAGTGCAAAACAAGTGGAGGCTGTTCCACAGTTAGTTTGGTACAATGGAGGATAGAAACTCAGAGCACATTAGCTATTGCTGGGTGATGCCATGTATGGTCTCTTACTCCAAGGCTAGTAAGTCATGTTTTGGTTTAGTTTAATCCACTTCACAAAGTTAATTCAGCAAACCTGACAAAATGCATTCCTATTTAAGAATAAGTTTCCTCCCACAGAGGTTCTATGCACAAGCAAGATTTAAGCTAATGGATTCTGCAGCTCCTCAAAAAGCTTTTGATGCAAATATAGTAAACCAACATGCAATCACATTCAACCAATGAAACAACTTTGTCAGATTATAGGGTCTATACACTCATATCAGATGTATTTACCTGTTCATTGTCATCTTCATCACTGCTGAGTTTCAGATCATCCTCAAGCATTCTGAAAAAAAAAGAGACAATACAGAATTACATTTAATGAATTAACTTTCTGTACAATGGGCTGAATCTACCCTTCAGCAAAGTCAGAGGAAAAACTCGCTTTCTATTCAACAACAGCAAATCAGATCTGTGATAAGTAAACTGATGAATACTCCATGTATGTATGCATTAGTCCTTCTATGTGATGCTAGGTAAGAACAAATGACTTTCAGACTCATCCATCGTAAAGTTTGGCAGTCAGCTCCTCTTTCATGTCCTTTTTTATTTGCACATTGTCTCACGGTGATTAGTCCATATACAATATGTGTATTTCTAAATCAGAAGGTGGAAGGGAAATTCAGCTCCAAGACTGTTAAAACCTGAGAAAAAGTCCTCCATATTTCATTCTTGATCTAGGGCATCACTGATCTTCTTTGATGCCGGTACCAATCCCCACCTTATCAAACTGAGAATGCAAAGTGGAGAATAGCAAGAAGAGAAGGAGCTTGTTTGAGGTTTGATGGCACCTCACAGTTGTTAGTATCTGAAGGCAGAGCAAACATTTTCCATCTAAGCTAGGAATCTGCTATTTAATATCCCCATTTTCATTTGTCCTTTAAAAAAAAAATACAGGGAGATCTCACGTTATTGCTCCCTGCCCTTGGCTAAAGGGGAAGGAAACTCCTAAAAGATGTGGCTGTCCCAGTGCCTCCTTCCTTTCCTTTGGCAGAAGAAAGAGTTGAATAATGCATATTACTGTATTAACACTTACATTACTTCTCTTTTTTTAATCCAAGACTTGGGTATGGCAAAACATACGGGGTAAGAAACCATAGTATTTGCTGTTACATATTTGCAGAAAAGGTCTTTCCTTTTGAGGTCTGCCTACCTAGAGACATGACTAACAGCCACCAAATAACTCCCATACAGCTTCCCATATATTCATGCTTTTATCTGGTGGTCCTCCTCAGAGCTTATATTCCTTTGGGCACACTTCTACCTCACACCCATCTTTTCACCTTGACAAATTCTCTTATCACAAGATGTCGTATGAATGAATCAGCACATCTCACCCAAATCCGCTGTGACAGCCACTAAAATTGCCGAGCTTCCTTTCTCCCAACCTGAGCTCCTTTACCCACGGCAGGAGGCTCGCAAATTGCAATTACTGTTTCCTTTCTGCCTTGATGGAGACTGAAGTCTATGATTTTTTATTGTTAGCCTTTAAATAACTGTAGCAATCAATGGATGTTCTGTTAGGAAGGTTTTTTTTGTTTGAAGACTGCCAGTAAATCATGGAAGCTTCCCGATACAAGGAATTTTAAAGAGGGGACAATAATCCCAATGTGGAAATATCAGAAGGTTTGAAGCCCTGCTGGTGCTCTTAAAAAAAGAAAGTGCAAGGAGATCTTTAAACCGGTTTGTAAGTCATCTGTCTTTCAGTGACCTCTGTTGTCGGGCAGCTCAGTGGTTACAAAGTATCTGGACACATAACTACTAGTCATTAACGTCTTGATAAATGGCAGATGCCTCCCTGTAATATGTGTACCCATAAAAGTAAGACTGTAGCATGGATAAAGAATCTTCTAAAAGTAAGAATTTGTGGTGGGTTGACCTTTGCTGGATGCCAGGTGCCCACCAAGCCGCTCTATCACTCCCCCTTCTCAAATGGACAGGGGGGAGAAAATACAATGAAAGACTCACGGGTCAAGATAAGGACAGGGAGATCACTCAGCAATTACCATCACAGGCAAAACAGACTCGACTTGGGGAAAATTCATATAATTTATTACCAATCAAATCAGAGTAGGGTAATGAGAAAGAAACCCAAATCTTAAAACACCTTTCCCCCACCCCTCCCTTCTTCCCGGGCTCAACTTCACTCCTGATTTCTCTACCTCCTCCCTGGCAGCGGCACAGGGGGACAGGGAATGGGGGTTTCAGTCAGTTAATCACATGTTGTCTCTGCCACTCTTTCCTCCTCACACTCTTCCCCTGCTCCAGCGTGGGGTCCCTCCCACAGAAGACAGTCCTCCACAAACTTTTCCAGTGTGAGTCCTTCCCATGGGCTGCAGCTCTTCACCAACTGCTCTAGCATGGGTCCTTCCCATGGGCTGCAGTCCTTCAGGCACAGGCTGCTCCAGCGTGGGTTCCCCGCGGGGTCACAAGTCCTGCCAGCAAACCTGCTCTAGTATGTGCTCCTCTCTCCATGGGGCCACAGGCCCTGCCAGGAGCCTGCTCCAGCGTGGGCTTCCCATGGGGTCACAGCCTCTGTCAGGGATCCCCCTGCTCCGGCGTGGGGTCCTCCCCGGGCTGCAGGTGGAGATCTGCTCCCCCATGGACCTCCCTGGGCTGCAGGGGGACAGCCTGCCTCACCAGGGGCTTCCCCACGGGCTGCAGGGGAATCTCTGCTCCGGTGCCTGGAGCATCTCCTCCCCCTCCTTCTGCGCTGACCTGGGGGTCTGCAGGGCTGTTTCTCTCACATCTTCTCACCCCTCTCTCTGGCTGCCGTTTCTGTGCCCGCTGCAACTTTTTTTTCCCTTCTTAAATATGTTAGCCCAGAGGCACTACCACTGTCGCTGATGGACTTGGCCTTGGCCAGCGGTGGGTCCGTCTTGGAGCCGCCTGGTATTGGCTCTGTTGGAGATGGGGGGAGCTTCTCACAGAAACCACCCCTGCAGCCCCCTGCTACCAAAACCTTGCCATGCAAACCCAATACAGAATTTTTCAGGAAATATTAATCTTTAGAGGCCTGGACTTTGGCGATGAACAGGAACTTTTAATGTTGTTTATCTAGCAGACACACTCATTTGTTTCCCCAGTGTCATTACTTGCTGTGCCATTCTCAGTGTATTGCTGTACCTCCATCTATCCATGGTCCCAGATTGTTATCTGCAAGTCTCATTACACACCAGAAGGACAATACCCCCAGGAAACTGAGACCATCTTCATACAGGACTATATCATTCTGACTTTTAACTCTAATTCAATCCTACACTCCTAGTTTTAAACCTACACCTCACTTTAATGTGTAAATTATCCACTGCTTTAAAGCAGCACTACTAGATAATGCGCTCTATTATTATTTTTTAATGCAGATCTAAAAGGACATAACGCAAAGGGTCTTTTCATGAATGAAGCCCAAAGGGTAGTGTTTGTTTTTTTTTTCTTTCCAGCTATCTTTTTTTTTTTTTTTTTTTTTTCATTTGTTACATGTTAAATTCCTTTTTGACATATCCTGGTAGAAATAAACCAAAAAGGACAAAGGAAATTCCATACTGGATAAATGGAAAGAACAAAGAAGAAAACATAAAAAAGATAAATGAATACACTTACTAAACTAACCAAACAGCCATCTGAAATGGCTGATTAATAACTGTCCTCATACAGCCTATACTGCAGACACTTTCTAACAAGTACAGTAAGCGCAAGACATGTTTATTGAATATTGAAAAATATAAAATGGATATAAAACATGATTAGTAGGAAGGACAACTGTTAGAGTTGGTTTCAGATAAACTAAATTTGCAGGATTTATGAGTTCCCTTCAAGAGACTAATGGATGTTTAGACGACTAGAGAGAGGAAAAAAATTGCATTTTGGTATTTCTTTAGCAGTTCTAAGCTTATCACTTGGAGTATATAATTCTTCTTAGCCTGTTCTGCTAAATGAAGAATATGTCATCCCATTCAGTTACAAAACTCAAAGGTTAAACAACTAAACCACACAGCTTCCAAAATGCATCACACTCTCCTGGCAGATGGAATAATTAAAGAGAAACTGAGTACGGTATCAACAATAAATATATGGTAGCCAGAGAAGTGAAGGAATAAATTAAAAATACACAGTACGTGCAAATGAAAGTAGAATGCTGAAGAGTTCAAATAACCTGCTCCCAGAGGATATTGGTTAGAAGAGGTAATATTTTACAGAAAGCAGAGGACTAGATGTTCTTCCACAATTTTAAAAAGTGCTTAATATTCTGAAGACATGGGTCATAGTAGCTTGTACTGTTTAATGTTTCTATTAACTCTCATTTATAAGCAAGTAGCATCTGATCACACTCAAAGCCCAATAAGGACTTTTTAAGATTGCCAGCAACCTTAATCCAAGGTGACTATTTCACTATCATATCTAGAGAGGTAACCCATTTCAGCTTCAAAGCCCTGAAACAGAAGAGCTCTGTATCTACAGCTCTCTCACACACTGTCTGGATGGTTTGAACGTGAAATTAGGCGCTCTTGAGTGAGAGATCCTTGTAAATACGCATACGATCTATTCTGCTCTCTGTAATTGTTAACCTCAGAACCAGCCAGACTGGAGATTACAGAGTATATTTGTTATGAAGATCAGCCCAGCTATTAATGAAGGCCAATTTGAATGAATACTGTCAATGAGGGCAAATCAAAGAGAAAACTGCCTGTATCAGAAAGCTATCTCCAGAGGTGTTATGAATTCATCTTATTTCCTATTCTTCTCTGACCCAGCTGACATTATTATTGAATATACATGTACTTGTTTGTCTTTTCATGCATAGCTAATGCAAAACACCACTTTAGGGAAAGAATGGGATTAAGTAGGATTTTTTATTTCATTATTAGAGCAATGTCATTTAGTCTAACAGTTGAAGATGTGTCAGCACATTTACTATAATCTACAATTTCCAGACGTTTGTAATTTGGAATGTGAAATTATTGCAAAGCAGAAACGTCGGGACAAAGCAACACATTTATCTGTGGTGTAAGTAGGGGCAATCTCATTGACTGACTACAATACCCACTTCCTCCAGGGATGAGTCGGCTCCCAAAGCAGATTGTTCTTACCTTACAAATTTAACTAGACAAATGGCTGAATGAGGGCTTTATTAGGATGAGTTCTGTAAAAGTCTCACTAGAAATAGTAACAACAAAATATTATTTTTAGGAGCCTTCAACTTGTACCAGGCCTCAGAAGATGATGAGATGGTCCAAAATCAAAGAGATATTTTTATAACAGTTTATGATGATTTTGGCATAGCAAGCTAAATTTTTATCTTCTCTCTTTGACTCTTCACACGGTTTCCAAAAATATCATTAAAAAAAAAATGTCATGATAATAAAACAGTTTAAACATAATCAGAAATGCCTCTGTATCTGTCTCTTAATAGATGATGTCAAAAAATTGTGCAAGTCCTATCGTGGCTTCTGTTTTGCAGTGGGACAGACTCTGTTTTATACCCTTTTCCTGTCCATGTTCAGCTTGAATGAGTCATGGAGTCCCTCTAGCCACTCCTAACAGTTGTTCCAGCATGAATTACTCAGTTACAATAAAAGTCTAGGCACATTTTTTTAACTGCTTCAGAGAAGTCATGAATAGTGAGAGGCCAAAGCTGCAGAGCAAGAATGACCTAGGACTTGATGAGACTTTTGGGGTCACTGAAATAGGGTTTCCCACCCATCAGTGCTGGGAGGAGCAAAGGCAGCAGAACCTCAGCTCAGCTCCGGGGTCTAGGCTGAAACTTACTGGGGTGTCACCAAGCTCAGCTGCATGCACTTGTAGCCCATCCCGACTGTTGAGTTTCATTCAGCAGGTGTTTTGTACACACCAGACCTGGTGGTTTGCAATCCTCTGACTGAGCAAGTGAGGATTTCATTAGGAGATGTGAGATAATCTCTTCCCTGAAAAAGCCCTATCACAATATAACTCAATTTCAGGTATTTTTATAGAAGACTTAACTTCTTAAAGGAGTATTTTCACAGCTCAACATCCTTTTTTTGGTTTCATATATAATGTATTTAAATGCTTTTTACAAGTGAAAAAGGTCCAGATTGCCAGCAGACTTCTGAGAATGATATGCATTTCTTCCTGCTCTGGTTGTGTATGACTGTGATGGCAGTACACTGTGTTTATAATAAGATGTTATAAGTTTGGTGAGACAGCTTCATCAAGGAGGCAGCGCTTAAAAGGCAGCCTAAATAGGATGAGGTTCTGCACTTCTAATTTGCTCTGGGATCAGTTCACCACTGCAATGGAGCTCCACTCAGATGTAAAAAAAACCCACAACCTTGTGGGAATGAAATGGATCGAGAAAAGGGAAGAGGGCATTGCAAGGAGACAGCAAAGGGAATACTGGGCAATTCCCTCATCCTGAGCTGCCCAGAAAATTAACTCACTCATCAAACCATGTTTGTACAAAATGCATATCCCATCTGGGTCATATCACAAGTGTTGCTTCTGCAGGAAGGAGCACAGGTAATGGTGTTAACCAGACATACAGACAGGCCACTCTTTTCTTGCCAGTTTTGTCTCTGGTAAAATGGGAATATATTTATAATATTCCTGTTTTTCAAAATATTTAGCCCACTTGTTTTTGTAAATCTGTAACGTTGTCCTTGCCACCTCAATGGGCAAACCATGCTTCTGTCCCATTAGCAGGGTAGGATGTATGCTTAAATTTGGCTGAAAAGAAAAGGTAACCATGAAACTGTGACTAGTGACACAACAAACACAGCAAAGCACTGATAAAGAGAAGCAGTGGCTGGTAAAGGAAGATATAGAAGATGTGGGCGCTCTCCAAGGAAAGAGTTCACTCCTGCTTCAACCTTCCACTGATACAAAAGGACAATTTTAAATGGAGGTTTGTGTGATTTAGACTGGAGTAGCATGTGCTACAACTAGTTATTCTGTTCGATATTACAGAGAGAGTTTAGACTGTTGTAGCAAATTTCACTTGTGATACTTAATAAGACTTAAATCCAGAACAGGCAGGAATCAAATAAATGTCTTTGAGGTAAAAAAAGTAGTACATTACTATCCTGAGCTACAAAGCCCTTGTTACACTCTTGTTTGCAGCAATACCTATGTGGAGGGAACACTGTCCATGCAAACAGTGAATAGCACTGAGATGCAACCTTTTCTACCCCTGAACTTTCATGGAAATAAGGCCATCTGTTCAACACAATCTATGCTGGTTTACCCTATGGACTTTATACCAAACTTGTTTTTCATTTTCCTAGTGCATTTCTCTGTAGTATATTAGGCTTCTCTGAGTGGTAACTCAAAAGGTATCATGCAAATGACAAACTGTATAATGGAATTCAGATGTATTTCGAGAATGTGTTGCACACACTGGAGCACAATTTTATCATTTATCAAGGGGGAAGAAGGGGTCTACGTGTGTGAAAACATCTAACAATAGATTTCCCCAGAGAAGTTCATAATACAGTGGACAAAAAACCTGGGGAAATGAAAATAAATGGTAGAGTAATTCCAAAGGAAAAAAGAAGATCTTTTGTTTTAAAACATCTCATCAATAAATCTTGAAACCCGATATTCATTCTTTTGCTGAAATGTGCAAGTCATCTTTAAAATATTTCCTCTGAGATACTGTAAGAGTTACGGTAAAAGAAAATCTCAGAAGATTAAATGGAATTTACAAGCACCATTTACATTAATAGTCAGGGCCACTTGTCCAGCAATTTTACACATACTTAAATATAGTTTATTAATTTTTCCTTCTCCTCATCCACCATTTTCTTTCATTACATTCTTGTCAATGATGAGGTCAGTCTGGCAAACTTACTCACAGGAGTAACTTCTACTCATTTGAGTAGTTTCAGTGGCCTGAATAGGACTAATTTGTTTAAGGTATAGATCAAGTCCTCCGTCCCTGGCCTGAAATTGCCCCCCCTTAGAAAGAACTGAAGTCAAGTCTCGTGACTTCACCACAAAAGAGCCTGTGAGCAATAGAGGTACCTGGTCTCTTCCCTCCCGCAGGAGAAGGCACACATTAGCCTTGTAACACGGTCAGCCTCCCTCTGGCCCAGCTGATGGAGAAAGATGGCTTGCTAAGAAACACTCCATTTTGTGTTGTCACACTCAGCCTGCCTTAGTGTTCCTGGCACCATATCAGTAATTAGTGTAATTACAGCTGGTGAGAGAGAAGTAACCCCTGTGGTTATCTATTAGGTACCTCACAATCAGAGAGTGCACTTCATTACTCATCTCTCCGTATCATCTCTTAATTTCAAAAGGATTAAGCAAAATTAATTCTTTCAGTAGAAGAATTTCTTTATCTAGCCATCCATTAATCTCTACGTATAAAAAGCTCTTCAAGGCAACTAAAATATTAAGTTGCTACTAAGTGCATTATAACTACTGCTCTGTTGACAGGCATTTTGTTTTTCATTAAAGCTGAGACAAGAACTTTGGGAGGAGGGAGAAACCTACTGCCAAATTTTATCTGTATATTACAAGCATAGATGGAACTCTCTATGTTTAGCATGAATAACACTGTAGCATATCCAATAACTTCACATCCATATTGCGGTCCAATCCTGCTCTGAAAGAATACTTCCAATAGAATGGGAGGAGAATTGGGTCAAAGTATTTTAACAGTGTAATAGGCAGTTTAAAAAGTCAAAAAAGCAGCATCTTTTTGTTTCAAGCTGCTGAGTTGATATTTTTGTCTTAATAACATTACTACTACTGTTTACGCCTTCTGTCCAGAAAAGTGCAATCTCTGTTAGATTGTGTCTCACTCACTGTCCAATGACTCCTCAGTATAACATACCTCTCTGTTTGGCAAGGCCTGAGAATGATGTATCATTGAAGCAAAAAGGGGGGGGGGGGGGGGGGAGAGAGAAAAAAGAGAGACGAGAACAAAGAAAAGTATGGGTCCAGGAAAAATACAGGGAGGGACTAATAACAGTTTCTAAGAATGTTAGTGTAAAACTTGTATTCTTCAAGCTTTTGAAGAACAAAAATGAGGACCCCACCTTTTTTTAGTGTGCCAAATTCTGCCAGTGTGCACAAAGCTTTTACTATTTTCCCTTTGATCAACTGCAACGGCTGATATAATTTTGGGTTCTGCTATTTATCAAGAGCAATATATAGTCCAAGAGCCATTTCTGTGATACTTACTCATTTCCAATACATTCCACATGAAAAACACCTGCTTACTGCAACCATATTTGATTAAAACTGTCTCCTAGCCAGAGCACCAGTATTTTCTCTGGTAAACAAGCCTTCAGCTGGCATATTTACACACAAAGGCTTTGGGAACTTAGCACACAGTTAAACAATGATTGATAATTCTACAGTAACTTGCAAAGGTGACTTTAAAAAATCATACCAGAAAATATATCAAAAAGAGTTGTTCAACAGGGAACAAAAAACATAGGACTAGCTCATCTATCCAATGTTTTACAGTGCATATGGAAGGATATTAATTTTATTCATTGATTATATTCTTTTATCTTTTATTCCTTTTTTAATCTGGTAGCAAAGTTTGAGTCCTTCCAGGAGCTGTTTGATGAGCTGTCAGTACCAACAAGACATTCGCAAATCTTTCTCTGTCCACCGTTTTCTCCTTACATAGAGTAATCTCGTATCTTTTGTTTCTGCAGATTGGAAATGAGTTGTGTCTGGTAAATCTTAAGCTTCAATAACCTGGTCTGGAGTGGAAGCAGGTTTTTTTGTTCATGAAAACCTTTATACTGATGTGTTTTTGTGGCTCTTTCTGCCATTTGAACTAATTGCCCCTAAGTCTGAACTGCTGTCTGTGAAGTTCAGTGCCATGGAGAGAGACTGCACTTCAGTGTTAGCAATAAGAATGACACCAAGTCCTCGAGGCACTTCCCAGAGGCAGTACGGACTGAGATGAACCCTGTTCCTCTCCGGCATGAGTATCAGGACTATGCAGAGCTGGGCAGTGGGGTGATGAGGAGGTGAAACTTGCCCGGTGCCTGCTATGGGGGAAGGCTGCATGGCATCTCACCAGGAGTGCCGGTCTATTCCAGCTCGTGAGTTGCGGTGGCACCCGCAGCCCTTCCACACCAGCTGGGTGTGATGTTGTGGCTAGTGTCTGCCCGCCCCTCTCAACCGTGGCACATTTGTAGTAGCCAATGAAGGCAAATGAAGGGTGGATCTGAAAAGCCAAGAGTCTCAGAGAAAGCTCTGAGTGAGCAAATTACAGCAGCTGCCTGGACCTTGGATGCTGAGAACAGGGTGTCAAGTAAATACAAATTCAACAGAGGACAATTTGTCCCCAGTTCACAAATCAATTCCCTACTTCAATGTCTTAGCCATAACAAGGCCCAACAACCTCTGGACTACAATTAACATGAGAATTATTTCCCTCTATAGTCTCCATTCCTTAATGAAGTTTTTGAACAGTATTCATGGCCAATATATGTTTATGTCCTGAAACCAAACACAGGTCTGCAAAAGGGTACTTGCTCAGTTAATGTTTCTCCAGTGCAGACACATCACCTCCTATGGGTTCACAGCACTCTAATAACGACATGGGAGCTTTTCACTCAGTTTTCATAGCTTATGCAGACATAGAAAGGGAAAACTATTTTGTTTAGTAAAAACTACTTCTGTCTAGTATTAGGCTCATCAGAGTTTTCCAGCTCAAACATGGATACCATTAGGGTCATGTCTTGGTTAAGGAGACACGGACAAAAAAACACCAGGGGAAGACACAGAAAGAAATGATTCTATGAAAATCCTGTAAAGAGCAGTAACAGGAAAGCGGAAAAGAGAAGGCAGAGGTGGAAGAAAAGTAGGAAGAAAATGCCAAAGGCAAACTAAAACCAAGTATCTCACTGTGCTTTTGTAGAATATGCACTTGTGTCAGCCTTGATTTGGATGAAGAATGGAAGGGATAGGAAAGAAGCAGAGACATGGTCTCTTCTTCCTGATATAAAGCAGATTTTCCTTTAGCAGAAACACCAATTTTTAACTGACCGTTAGAAGAAGTTTACTCAAATTACAGTATTTTCTGCTGTGAGGAAACCTGAAACTCCTAAAATGAACTCAAGAGATCCTCAAAAGCTCAGGCACTGCTGGGATCTGCTCATCCCTTTACAGAAAGGATAAAAAGTATTTGGCAAGAAGCAAGCTGAAGGCAAAGCCTGCCAGTTTCTTTCACGACACTAGCCTCTAAAAAAGCTGTAGTGTGACCAATGTCCTTATATTTTAAATAGTTCCGTGTGAGTGCACCCTAATTAATCAGACGAGTGGAGGAACGGCAACAAAGACTCTCTGACAGTGATCTCAGGTTGAGAGGTTTTTGAATCCCTGGGGTTAATTTGTCCTCAAGAATGAATTGTTGGGGATGAGTGTCCTGAAACCCAATAAAGGGGTCTGGCTGTTTCATTTCAGTACAAATGAACAATAACTTCATAAAAGTGAAAACTATTTATTTACTTGTTCAAAAGGAAGACTCAAGATGTTTAATAAAGACTAGTAGGGGGAGGTCTTCCAGTGGCAGATACTGAACAGGCCACGCAATGCAGCGATGACATGGTTTTCAGTGATATGTTAGGCTATGGAGAATGGGAACTTTAGGTTCAGAAACAGCATTTGTTCATATGGAGAAAAGTGAAATTTGTCACATGTCAGATTTTTAAAGAATGCTTTAAGCTTAGTGCTTGACTTAAAGAGAGATTTTCAGGGGTGTGCCTTACCAAAGCAGGATTCCAAGAGGGGATGCAAGTCCTTGTGTACTGGCCTGCTGATGGTGCAGGGTGAATAAAGAGCAGGGGTTGGCCATAGAGAAGATGAGCAAGTACCAGGGGCTTGTGCGTGCATGAGAGAACTGACTGGGGTTTTCAATGCTGCAAAGGCATTACACCTTTATGAAATGTACTGCTGGACCGTGCCTGGTACACAAGGTAGTTCAGGGCTGATCAATCAGCAAAAATCCCCATAGAAAGCAAAGATAAGGTGATCTTGGGGAAGGTGAGCTTCATTTTCACTGCACTAAATTTCTGATCAGTTTTTAAAGCCACTTCTCCTGTAGCTGCAAAATCCTACATCGACATTCCACACCTGTCCCAGAGATCTGATACAAATTTTGCAGAGAAATGAATCTTCAGTAAGATGGTTCACTTCTAACCTTAAATGAACATTCTGTTGATCAATCTAAAAATGTTAAAACAGACTAATCCAAACTAATATAAATAGAGGGGATAAAACCAAGCAAGACTAAAACTAATATAAATAGAGGAGATAAATGAATAAAATACTTAAATGATTTCTGAATCTGGATGATTTACGAGGCACTGAATATGCATGATAGAAATCAAGTACCAAGCACAGTCCTGAAAGCACTGACTCATGCAAGTAATCCTTGCTCCTGCAAGCACTATTTTTCAGGCTCAGATCCAAACACAATGCCTGACACTGTTTGCTCTGATAATCACTCTAAGATAAACAGATATGAGTAACTGCAAATACTTCCAAGCATTTCCTTTCACTTATAATGTAAAAAGAAAAATTAGAGGATAAAATGAAAATGTATGTTTCCACTTCCAGATTTCATACATCATTAATTCTGTAAAAATATATCCGTCTTCATGCTGATACTTCTCTCTGCTTGGCAAGCTTGAAGAATGCAATATGCTTGATAACCTGATTGAAAATTTGATCCTATTGTTTAACAAAATGAGGATTGTTTCATAAGGGGCTCCACTATGTCTGTGCACATTTTCCCCTAAGTAACAGTGTAAGACTTGTATTTCCCCAGACAGCTGAACATTTATGTTGATGTACTTGGCTACAGATCCAATCTTGCACTGGCTGCAATACAGGAGAATTTTCCTTGGCATTTTGAATTATGGCACTGAAATAATTTAACAGTGCCTTCTGTGCATGTTAAACAAGTTTTCGGATATAGTTAGCTCTTACTGAAAGTTTGTTTACCCTATAAATTGTGCCACATGGTTAAACCACACTTTGGCCTGAAATCTGCAGAGGTTATTTTTTTTCAGTATCACCACAAACAGTGTAACTCTGGAAAAGCTAGCATTTCCCCACATTCACACACCCCATGTACAAATACACTCCATTTTTTATATTCCCTAGGAAGCCCAGGTTACTTTTGAGCTATCTGCTAATTTGTGCTTGCAAAGTTCTCTCCAATATTAGGAGAATGAAGCTGGTAGGAACCAAGAAAGGAATATTCAGTTATTGGTTTAAAAGGTTACAGTAGAGATATCCAGACACTGTTTATGCCTAATTACTGAGAGCAAACCCTGCAAGTCACTATCATGGTTCTGATCCTAGCGAGAACATGACACACGTTGACATTTCTAAGATTAGGAGAAAGACGATCTCCTTTAGCAGCTCCCTGCTTTAACATCTCTCTCCCAAAGTCATCTTGAGACCACCCTGGTCTTCCTTTAGCACAAAGCTGTTGAGGAACATTATGGTTGACTCTCTGAGAGGTACGTTAATATTATTTTCATACCAAATTCTCTGAGAGGTACGTTAATATTATTTTCATACCAAATTCATTTAGTTATGAGAGGAAATGCATGTTACCATTGAAAAAAACCTTGAAACTCATAACATGGTCCTCCTTGCTAAAAACATTCCAGAACACCAATTTTTTGCCTCTCTTTTTGTACATTTATGCCAGGCCTGGCACTTGGTTACTTTGTCCATGACTAGAGTATCTCAATGTTATTACAAGACAAATAAACAAGAATATTAGTACATAAAACGCAAAAAAGGATACTCAATCTTTCCTTCAAAGGCCAAAACCTAGGGGTGACGCAGACTAAACTTAATTTCATTGATAAAGTCTAATGATGTCATGACTTGACAAAGGCAAATAATAGTATAATAATATGTCAAAATTGTCAGACTGCATCAGGCCTGTGGTACATCTAGTTCTGCATCTTGTCACATGAGACTGTTCAATGGAACAATTTGTTAGTACTGAATTATTTTCCTGATATAACTCGAATGAGACTTGGTTCGTTATGCTCATGGAGCACATATGTCTCCAAAATTCTTTATTCCAATCTTTTTTCAGAATCTCTTTCAACCCTGGCTCCACTGTTGGCAGCAACCTGAGTCCTAATTGTATGCTGTGTAAGAACCTATTTGTTTTTCTTGGCTTTCTGAATTTCATGGAACGCCTCCTAGCTTTTAAATTGTGAGAAAAGGAATGGGAATTTCATAGGAGCTAAGTGGGTCTAGGTGCTTGCCTCCCATCAAATTTCACTAGGGTTTCAAAACTTCATTTTCTATCAGGATAGTTACAAGGACATAATGCACCTTTTTTCCTATACTACTACTTTTGTACTTTCTCATCTTACTTTATACACCTGCTGTAGCAAGTCTAAGTCTTAGTGACAATTATCTTCTGAGGAACAAGTGTGTACATTTACCTTATGTCTGACATGCAAGCTGCAAAGCCCTCCCCACTTTTGCTGAGTTTTGATGTTAGTTCAATGGAAACAGGATGAGTCCTATGAAAAGGAAATTGCATGATACACCTTGCACTTGGTGCGTGAGCTGTTAATCTACAGACTAATCCAGTTGATACATATGGTTAGGTAGCTGGGTAACTATCAGGGCACAACACTACCTTTCATCTCCTAAGGTGATGCAAAAGTTATATCTCAAATCCAATTTAAATTGGTGCTCCCTTGAGCTCAAAGATAATTTCTCTCTAATCCTCTTCTGGTTGTCTATAGGGTAACCTTCAAAATCTCAGATATGACACTGTAAAAAAATGATCAAGTCATAATTTTTTTAGCACAAACCCTAGCTATTTTTCCTGGTGGCACTATGTTCCAGCTGTTATCAGATTCAAGAATTCTTCAATTGCCTTGAACTCTGCATTTATTTTACTTTTCCAGATTTTTGCCAATGAAAATACCTCAGCACTGCTTGAAGAGAAAATAATCTTGTCAGTTTTATTGTGCCATATCGGAGATGATGAAGGTCATGCTAACTACAAGTCTGTTCCAATTGCTACGGGGTTGGGTGAGGTGGGCTTTTTATTTTATTTTTGGTTTTCCCCTTGCTCCTACCACAAAGTAATAGGGATTTTCCCCTTTCATTCATCTTGCCTTTTGTTGTTTTTAATCGACCACCCATCAGTGCCGAATTGCCTTGTAACTGTCTGCTGAGCTTTCATTTGACAGAGATAGCTGCTATTGTTAACACGAGCCTTCACTTCAGCCCATTTAACTTTCCTCAGTTTGACAGCTTCACAATAGCCACCTTCCATCTAAAGAAAACTGTGATTTAGTAGAAAGGGAATGTGGGACAACAGCCTGATCTGTCACTCAGTCTCCAGTGAGTTCTCTTGGCATATAGTTCCCCCACAAAGCCAGAGGATGAAATACTACACGAAAATAAGACGGTCATGAGACATGTTCAGTTATATATTCTGGCAAAATCTAAACAGCAATCACACTTAAAAATACAGCCCTTTCCTGTCAGTAATACCTGGCGCTGGGCAGCAAAATAAATACTTTGACTGATTTTAAATTTCCATTTTTTACTCAATATTCCAGAGCAATGCTTGACTTTTTTTTTCCCCCACTCTTTTATTCACCTAGTAATTGTTCTCAGATTGATCTACAACAAATCCTAGTGGAAACAATATGTCAGAAGTAAATTAAAGCTTTCATTGGACCAGTCATTGGTCCTACTCCATATAAGACTACATGTAAAGATGTTGATGAATTAAGAGCCTGGATGTCCTCCCTTACCGACAATTAAAAAAGTCAAATTGCAGCTGCCTAAGCACAGCCTCAGAATACTTCCCAGCTCAGCTCCATGCTCAGCTTTTGAGTCACATGCAGTTTGGAAATACATCTGTAGCTGAATTTTTACTGTTGTGCATTTATGCCTAATGCTCTTTTGCAGTTATGCTTAAATTTGGTTTTATCATTTGGCTCAAATGACAAGCTGAAGAGATCCCACTATTAGATTTGCAGGCACCCTTTTTTTTCTAGCCATAGTTAAATAACTGTATTATTTTCTTGTCCAAAATCCTGGATCCCAGTTTGATGAATGCTTTCTTGTTAAAAAATGTATCTAGAAATTTAAATTTGATCAGCATAAAGCATAATTTATTTCAGTCCATCTATATTCCTCTCCTCAGAGCTCTCATTAACTTCAACCAAAGAGGAATGAGAAAACAGAGCTGGTACAGCTGCATGCTGCAAAAGGAAACCCCTAAACTGACTGCCCTGTTCACCTGAGGTTGAGGACCATTTCCAAGTATTTAAAATAAGCTACTCTGGTAGTGGTGGCTGATCACCGAGCAACATACGAATTTTTGTTTTGCAGCAGCCATTCAAAACTTCAGTTAAGAGTTTACCACAGCTATGTAGAAAGATGTGTTCAGAACTGGAGACAGAAAATTGGATGACAGATAAACTCCAGTAAAAAGACAGATAACAGTTACTAGAGAAGCATCTATTGCCCAGAGTTCACTTGTGAGAGAGTACCCACGAGGCTATAACTAGGAAGAACACCAGACCGCTCCACTGTTTCTAATTAGGGAGGACATCCTTCATTTTATAGCTCCTGTGGTCTAATTTGTAGAGAGCCATATCCCCTAAAGCTTTCTGTAAACCAAATTAAAACTCATTCCATCAAGGAGTTTTAGCAGTATATGGTCTCTGATCACAATACATACTCATGGTCATAGAGCTGCTTCAGCAGTCAGCTGGGGGCGTGTTCTTTTTTTTAGGGCTATTCTTTTTTCTTTTTATTAGGAAACAGCAAATTTCTTCTAGGAAAATACATTTTAAAGACCAGAGAATCTGGTTCTGTTTAAACAGTTATTCCTAAGACGGAACAGTACATACAGCTCTCTACTGATTTTCCTGGTATTCTCTTGACTTATAATTAAAACATTTTTTCCCCTACTTTTTTAGTTAAGACACCTCAAAGTTTCAGCCAGCTCAACAAACATTGCTAGCAATTTTTTCTGTGAATGAAAAAAAAAAAAAAGTTAGCTTAGGGCTTTTTAGGAGACTTAAGACTCCACGAATGCTTTTGAAGTTTGCAGTCGCTTCTCAATCCAGAAAACATTCATATCATGTGCAGCAGTGACACAAACATCCTATGACCTACTGTACTGGTCTTTAACCCAGCTCTGGACAAGGAGAGTAAATTCAGTCTGTATGCCCATTCAGTCCTTGGCCTCTATGTCACCACTATCAACAAGCGTGCCAATTAGGATTACAGCTTCTGGATTTGGACACATGTCCATTAGACTCTGATCGAGACCTTCAATTCACTTCACACAGGCCACTGAATAGCTCTGAGAGTGTAATGACTTTTGTTCACTACAAATCTGCCTTGAATTTGAACTGGTAACCTGAAGGTGAAAGGGTCCATCATCCTATTGTTAGTGCAACCTGTGCCAGCCAAAGTCCCATTCCCAGTTGTAAGAATAATTTGGTGTCACTTGGTTGCTAAACTTCTTACACACACACACACACACACACACACACACTTTCCTGAAAAATCTTCCCTCTTCCATCTCTGTGGGATCAAATATAAATGCACAAGTAACTACCCATGCAGCTGGCATGGCTGCTTCTATCAACCAATGGTGCAAACACTATCCGATGCTTATTTCCTTCCACACGCAAAGCGACTGAGCTAAATTTCTTCAAGTAAGATTTCAAGAAAGTATTTATCATAGCTGGTGTAATTACGGAATTACCTGTGAAAAAGCACAAAGGCTGAGGGATCTAATAAATAAGTGGAAAACTACAGCATAATATAGTATCAAACAAAATGTCTGCAGTGAAAATATTCCACCAGGTAAAGGTCACGTATCTCCTGCCTTGAGGAACAGCACAGCACACTTTGAATGCAGGCAAGGTGAGAGCTTTGTCTGTATTATGTGAGGGTACTTTGATAAACATTCCCAATTCGTTTTGACAACGGGTGGCCAATATGGCAAAGTCTTTCAGACTGGTTCACAGTAGCAAATTGATATTAAAAACTGACCAGTAAGCAATTTGATAGGCTGGCCTCAAAATGCTAAGAGCTATTAACCTTGAGAAGCTTATGAAAAGGGGATGCCCTGGGGTACGCACCATTGCCTGGGTGAGTCCCCAAATTCGCAGGACGGTGCTGCTCACCACTCTGCCTGCTACACCCGTGTCCTTTCTTTCCCCTCTGTATTCTTGTCTCTTTCATTAAGCCTTTATCCACTCATTTTAAATAAAACAAATATATTCACTGTTGTTTAAAGGCTCATCTACATTTCCTGTGAGTTATTTTCATCATCAGTACTCTATTAAAGTTATTTCAAAGTAAACTGGTGAGACAGCGAGCAAGAGACTGTAGCACTACGTCATGTGTCTTCTCAAACCAGTTAAATCTCAGCAAGAAGTTAAAAAAAAGAGATCTATTTAAAACCAGATTAAGCTCAAGCTGCTAAAGCATAATAAATTGCTCTATTTTAACTGACTGAACTGTGCACACTTAGAATACAAGGGCATATTTCATTTGGGTTTATGCAATTGTTAAGTCTACTTTTCTACCATTTCACCCATCACCAGATGAGAGAACTTGTCAGGCAAAATTGTAGCTAATGATGTTTAATGGTAGCTAAGCCCGACAGACTTGTTTATTTCTTTTCTTCTTTTTTGTTGCTTTACTCTCACTGAAATAATGAAAATATTACATGAACAACTTCTATATTATTTGCAGGAAAAGCTTCCATTACCAATGCTAGGTAACATAAAGCTTTATCTGATTTATACAGCAATCTATATAAATCTACTTTTATGTTTTATTTGATTCCAGCCATTAGGCTGTGCTAGGAAGTAATTCTAAAATATCTATCACAGTGGCAATTCACTGTACTATACCAAATTAATCTACATAAATCTATACCTGTGTGCAGGGAACCAGCATGGTAGCATCACCAGTATGGAGGAGGAACGGATGCCAGTAATTCTACTTGTATGCTTTCTAGGAAGTTCAAGTTTTTTCCAAACCACTGAGCAGAATACAGATGTCCCCTGTCGAAAAATTCTTCTGTCTAAATTAACTGTATCATCATTAGCATAGCTCTTACATTTTAAATTTCAGAATATGAAACTGCATATTAGGAGAGGTATTTCCTCTTTATGACTGATCTAAAGTCAGAGAGCTGGAGCATGAATGGGCTGTTTGGAACAGAATATCCTTTTAAAAACCTGTATTCCTTACTGATTTAGAGTTCCTTACATAGCTGAAGCCAGTGTGCTTTGTACAGCTGAATGAGGCCAGCTGGCAAAGTAGGAGCGTATCAGTATTCTGACTGCTTTTCTTTTGTTTGAATATTACCTCAGTGGCCATACACTAAACGATGTGAACTTGATGGGTTTGACTATGACCTCAGCTAAACTGAACAATATGAAGCTGGCACATCTGTAATCTCAGGCTTGCTATTTTTCAATTTACTTTTCACCTGATTTGTATTAAGATGTGGTTCAAATTTTAAAATCAAAATAAAAAGGGCCCTTCTGCATTCCAAATCAATCAGCAAATGCTGGCATGCCAGAAGGCAGGCTTCATCTGCCTCTTCACACCACATTTGGTGGATCCCTGACTTATGAGAGCTTGATTTCTAAATGTTTATGCAGAAAGAAATGCTTTACACATCCGTTCCTTCTCAGATAGCCTACAGGGATTTCTGGCAATGCTTTTTTTTTTTTTTCCCCCTGCCTTCCAGGTTTTCTCCCTGTGGACGCATAAAGACATAGTGACAGCAGGAGTAGGCTCAACTCGCAGTGAGCAGCATCCGTACATATTATTGCTATTGACTCCATGAGATAAGCTGGACATCTGTCTTTACTTTTAGCAAGTTCCACAAGGATAAACATGAACATGAATGTGGGCTGCCCACGGACGGTTTACTGGTGCTCTTTTATAGCCCCATCCCATCGCTGGGCTTCTGTCACTTTTGTCTGAGCTATATTTCAGCCTCGGGTCACAAGAGTTCAAAACATAGTCAATTAATCAAATGGTTTCTATGAACATAACTGTGGTTCAATAACTGTTTCCTATTCAACATAACCAAGGAAATGAAAGGAGGAGGTTAATGTGGAGATAGCTAGGTTACGTGTGGAGCTTTAAGCAGCAGTCCTTGATTAGCCATCATCAGACAGGGCGTTTTATCGGTGGAGTTATTTTATGTGAGACTACAGAACAAACCCAGAACATTTATGGCCTTATCCTGCTCTCAATAAAGTTGAGTTCTTCCATTGACTTACGCCTACTGGTTCAGGATCTATGATCTTGACAATAAAATTAACACAGCAGCAGAAAAACAAAAGAAAGAGATATAAAACCTCTCTCTTACAATGCACTGTGTTTACACTACGAAAGATATAGGATTCAAGTCTCTAAGGTGAAATAAGTGCTCCCAAGAGGAGGGGAACTGAATATGGGACATGGCAGGTAATATACTAAAATGATGGGGAGAAGGGTATTACATGAGCGCAACAGGTTTACATGTGTTCTATCAGTGGTATGAGGTGGGGTTTGTAAAGCTGCTGATTCCAGCTGGTGAAACTGGAAGGCCCAAATTCCTCGATCTCTGCTGCCTAAACATGACTTGTTGACTGGGGTGGGAAGCAGCGTGCTCAGCCTGCCAGCCACCCATTTAGGAGGGCTTTTTGCTGTCTCACCTTTATAAAAGTGCTGGGATTTTGCTTCACATCACCCAAGTCTGTTAAAAAGGGGCCGAAACAAGCCCTCTAAGCAGCATGAGAATTCTTCTTTTTGATGTGATAAAAAACCATAAATATGTGTTTCTAAGCACTGAGGACAGCAAGATTTGGAGGGCTTAAATGGAAAAAGCTAGTTTAGATTGAGCCAATTCTGGATATTGCCGCACATGTCAAATAGCACTTCACTTGACAAATGGTCCCAAAGAAATCTATGGGGCTATTCAGGGAGTAAGGTGGTGTTTGGTATGACTAAGGAGATTAGAATCTGGCCCCTGCTTTATTTTCAGAGAGATTTCAAACATGTGTTTCTTCTAAATTTCCCTTCCTTCTAGGATTGCTGGTATTCACTTGGCCTGGCTTTAGAGGCAGAGGGATGTGAAAAACAGCACCAGTAAAAAAAATTATAACCTCTCTAATACATGACCAAAATAAGTGTCCCCCGTCCCCCATCTCCATCCCCCCCCCCCGTAAAATATGTGGCATAAACAAATTCCATAACGATGCTATGTGTTATAAAAGTTTTACTGGCACTTGTTTGGGATTACCCGCATAACTTGCTTGTGAGTTCACTACTCATGGGTAATGCACTCATCCCAAATGCATGCTAAAAACCAGCTTATGTAAAAGTCCTATTAGAGTCTAACACAGATTAAACAAACATTTTTTTTACAGAAGCCTCTTATAGTACAGACGTTCACAGAAATGATAAAAACCTTAGTCTATAATTGGCAATGTTTTCATTAAGTTTATCCCAAACATCCTGTATTAAATTCCGTAAGTTCTTAACCAGTGACATGTATACCCACTCCGCAATTCTGCATTTTTCCCTTCCCTATCTCTAACCACACCTTTGTGTCATATCATACACAGAGAGAACATGGTCCCTTGTACTAGGTCAGTACAAAGACACAGTATAAAAGAGGCCTTGCTCTAGCAACTGTACTATTTAAACTGAAAAGACAGAGAATGGGAAAAAACATTATTCCTGTTTACAGACTGAGAACTGAGACATAATTTCCAAAAGGTCATACAGGAAGTCCCTGTTAGGGCTGGAATTAAAATTAAATTCTCCTGAGCACCAATCCAGTGCCTTAACAACAAATTCATCTTCCCCCAACATCTGTGTTTTTCTTCATCTACTGTATTCCACACTCATCCCTGTACCATTTCAACACCTCTCTTTTGTACTGTAAGTGACGTGATTAGTACCTGTATTGACTTAAAGCATCACACACACAAACTGCACACCTGGACAAGAGAATTTGTGAGGAGCATGAGTAAGGTTATCAGGCCATGCACGCTGGGTCAGGAAGTGGCAGTTAAGTTTTGCACAATAACCATTACCAACCAACCACGTAAACTTAGTCTAAGGCAACTCCTTAGCCCCACAGAGAACATTGCAACAGAAACAGGAACAGAGCTGATGCTAACTGGGCAGACTTAAGCTGATTTTCCTCATTTTTCTTTCCTACTTTCCCCTGCTTTCTTCTCTAATCTTCTGACTCATGATGGTGCATGTGAGGATTATACAGGCAACAGTCATGCCTCTTGCATTGCCACATTCAACCAGAAATAAGACCACCACCCAGAGAAGTTCCTCTGGACAATTCTGTGCCTCCAACTACACATGCTGCTTGGACAGAATTAGGGAGAATTTGTGTAATTAACCTAAGATTTCTTATTTTTTTCTGAAAAAAATGGACAGAGGCATGAAGACACCCAAAGTACCTGATTTTTTTTCTCTAAGTAAGTATTTCCTCTGAATTTTCAGGTGAACAGTCTGTGAAAATTTATGACAAAAATGAAAAATTTTAGGCAATGTTTTACAGACTATTTTTCTATTAACTTACATATGAGAGAACTCTAAAACTTGGTACAAATTAAGGTTAACCCTTAAAAGAAGCACCTAATTTGCCATCATAGCAAAAAAGTGAGATTAAGAAAATGCTTTGCTGAATTGCTAGGCGTATTAAGTATTAATGCAATATAGTTATTTCTAAGGAAGGTGGAAACATTAAACAAAGAAGAACACATTGTCCTTCTAATTTTCAGAATTATTTCCTACCTAAAGATAGACATATCACTTAATTTTCAGTCACTTCAGAGCAAGTAACTTTCTCTAAAATCCAAAGAACGTACCTGCTATTAACAATCTCAGCAGTGTCTAATAAAAAACCACTTAAGCACAAACTGTACTTAATTTATATGATGCATAGCTGTAAGTTATCAACCCCAGAATCCTGTGCAGGAATTAAATATTCAGTCTTTCTTTACTGATTCACGTAGGATTTTTATCCCTCAATTGTGCAGGCTTCACAGCAGGGGGGGAAACGGTCAAGTCAACCCTCCAGCAAGAAAGTCTGTACCATGGCAGGTGCTGGAAAGAGGAGAGACGCAAGTCTGCTCAGGGAAGTTGGACAGGTAGGAAGTTTACAGACTTTCACAACATTCTCTGTTGTCAGTGCAGGAATAAACATGTCATCTGTTTCACTATTTTTCACTGTTTGGCAAAGCTATCAAATTGCTGAAAAATACTTTTTTTTTTTTTTTTATAGCATAGGCAAGTACATTGCTGAAATGGGTTAGAGCAGGAGTGGCAACGCCTGAATCAACAGAATAGACTAGATGAGCTGGATAAATGCTAAGTGGAAAGCTATAGGAAGGGCAAACACACATATTCTGCTTAGAATATATTAAAAAAGAAATGTCAGAGGACCAGTCAGTCTGGGGAAGGGGACAGAAAAAAGGAAGGTAATAAAGCAATAATCTCAAACGCAGCTCTGGAATTACCCAAAGTCTGCAGTGCTCTGTAGGGATTTTAAAGAGCACATTTAGAAAATTTGTTAGGAATTAGGAGAGCAGGGTCAATAAAGTTAAACTCTGTCAATAATCACTCTGTAATATGTACAAGGATCTTCCACCACAGTGCCTGAGGGCTACCCCTGAACTTAGAGCTGAACTTTTCAAATTTAAAAAGACCCATTTATTGCAGCAAGTCATTTGAGCAAATCTTATTATGGAAAAAGTCCTAAAAATAGAGCTGGGTTTTTAACACTCAGGCCTGGCACACACACCCCGAGAGCATCTATGGACCAAACTTTGCCAAGAGGAATATTTAATGAGAAGTTTTTAAGTCACTAGCCCTGCCATAACAGCACCTCGTGTCACAGCAGGGATTTGGAAGGCCGAAGCAGGCCACACATGCAGTGACCAGGTTATCAAAACACAGGGCCCAACTCTGCACTTGGCTTGCTGGAGACCAGCAACCCGTGTGACGGCCAGGGAGGGAGCAGGAACCAGCCTCTCCCGTACCCGGTCGTCTTCACACCTCCGAAGAGTTAAGGCCGTGTGTCCAGTGCACCATGGTGCGCTGGAAGGGGATTTTTACCTCACGCTGAGCGAACCGGTGCCGGTGCTGGCGCAGAGGCAGCCCAGCGCTTTGCCCCGCTTAGCTGAGTGTGACGCGGCGGCGGCCATGCCACAGCACTGCTGGCCGAGGCCGTCGTGGACCGAGCAGACGCGGCAGCTCCTCAGCGCCAGCTTGGGGAGCTCTAATGAGGGGCGACACCCCAGCTGTCCCTGCGGCTCGTGTCCTCGCGGGCGCTTTTGAACATCACCCCAGCCTCAGAGGGTCAGCCACAAGCATTAGGGATACGTGGCATATGGCCTGCAGGAGGAGAAGGGCTACAGAACTTCACTGCAAGCTTAAATTTTACTTGAGTATTTACATAAAGCGTGTGTTCCAGTTAAAAAGCCCTCCACTCTCTCTTCTCTAATTCAAAACACTGTGGTAGTACAGGACGCTGTTAATGCTGAATTGCTACAGATACTGACCGCCTGAGACAACAGCCACTTGAAGCGTTTCACTCCTGTTGAAAATATCTAAGGTGAAGGGCAAGAGTTGTACGCTACACGACATCAAAGAGTGAAATAAGAAGTAGTTGTTTTTTTTTTTTAAGAGAACTACCTAAATCGTGGATGTTTTTAAGAGGGCTATCTAGGCCCTAGAACTGGATCTTGCTCTTTCTTCTCAGATGACATTCCAACAGTCTTGTTTATTGTTAAATGGCTCCATGGTGCTAATCTGCAACGGCATGTTACCAGAAATCAGAAAATGCCCAGAAGTAGTTGATAAATGTGGTTCTTAAAAAGGACCTTCACGTCCTTCAGATGAATGACTCTAGTAACTTCACTGAGATGACTTTTATGACTAAGCGTACTGGGATCCTGCTCCACTGTTAACTCATTCAACTTACCCAGCAATGCGGCAGGGCAAATGAATACACCACAGTTCATACTTGTAGCAGATTCAGCTTTTGGGCGTCGCATGTGAAAATATGCACTTAATTTCAAAACTTTCAGCTTTAAGTTAACTGCTACTTTTCAGGTCAGAATATCCCACAAAGATGCACTTTGTCACCCCTCATACCAAACAGAGTTTTGCTGCTGTTTTAAAAATGGCCTTCAGGAACTCAGTCCTAAAGGCACTCACCACTGAAGTCCTAACCCGATGAGGCATGAGATCACATGCACGTGCACATGAGATTACAACCAAGAGTTTGCAACACACCACACTTGGGTCTACCTGCAAGCCCCTTCTTTCTTCAGCGGGATATTCTGTTTCAGCACAATTTGAGGATTTTGTCGACAAAACCCCACCAGGTCTTCTACAGGTGCATGCCCGTGAGCACCAAAACACATCAGCACCATCTGGACTGAACTGAATGCACTTGGGAACTGCTAGAGTACCCTGAAGGCTGTCCTGGGCAGGCACAGCAAATCCCGGTGCACAGTAAATTAAAGAAAATGTGCACGTGTTTCTGCATGGGAAACATGACAGGTTTGTGACAAACCCACTGAATGCTGCTCACAAACTCTGTGGGACTCGGTGCTCTCAAGTGCTGAACAATCTGCAGCCTAAAACCTTGAATGTTTAATTCTGCGTCCCTGCTTCATTCTGCTTGCTTACGCTTTCCAAAACTCAGCAAAATCAACTGCAGTTTGAGGGATACTAAGACTAAACATGCTTTTCTTCTGAGTACAAGTTCTGGAGCTGTAAATGATTAATATTATTAATGGAAAAAATCTGTCATGTATAAACAATATAAACAAACAGTAACAACCACTTAAATTTGTTAATCTGAGAATTTCTTTTCTCTGATTCTCTTTCATAAACAAAATATTTTTTTCATCAGCCAGTATCCATTATGTTCATCCTTGGTGTAGTTACAAGGCAAAAAATGTGGATTATTGATGAAATAGATCATAATGGCTCTTTCCAAGCCATTATCATTTATCATTTAAATGTGTATTCAATGAGCTTTAATCTGCAAATTTGTCACGATTGGGAGCCATTATGATTTAACAGATTCATTGTGTTTGCTTTATTCTTCTTTTACTACGATGCATGGTGTGTGTTCTGTAGACTACATGTGAAGTAATTTTACCTATCAGAATGGACTTTTAAAAAACTTAGTACAGATGTACAACAGCTGTTTATTAAAGCCTTTGGTCTTTAAAAATACAACAATGCTGAAACACCATATTGTTATACTCATAAATGAGTCCTGCAAAATCTTCATAACCAGGTATATTGCTCTTCTGAAAAGTGTCAGTCTCCCATCACTTCTAAGAACAGCACCATGACCAGTCATATGTGAGATTTTAACCATATAAATTTTCTCCAGTCCCCTAAATAGGTACTTTTTCTACTGGTTGAGACAAAGCAAACAAAATCAATGAATGCTCCCTCACTGGTATTAATCAGTCTGAGCTGTGTACCATATATTTCCAAGGATCCAACCAATATTAATCCTCGTGTAGTTTTTTTTTTAATTCACAAGAATCAATTAATAATAAGAAGAATAGTATGTAACACTTTGGCTAAAGCAAAATAGCATGGAAAGTTCTGTATTTTGGAGAAGGAAAGTGATGTTGGATTTTTAGCTCAGTGTTTGCATAGCTGCACCATTTTCAAAACTGCAAGAAATGTCAGCAATTGGCAATACATGAGCTTTTACTGGTTTTTGGCTATGGCAGATTAATTCCATATCCAGTTTGTATATAATTCACTTAACACCTTTTCTTACTCAAGTTTTGCAATTTCCTGAATAAAATCCCTCTGAGAGTGAGCTGCACACCATCTGAACAAACTCCCCTTGTAGTCCTCCAGGAACATTGCTGTTTGCTTTGAAAGAAGACATGATGGGTAAATGCAGAAAAGCTTATTGACCCAGAATTCAGATCATCCTCTGGTTGTGATCTCCCTGTCCTTCTTGACATTATCCACGAACGCTGTGTGGTGGGAAGGCTCCTCAGCCACGCGGGAGGCAAGATACCAACAAGAGATCAGAACTATCCATACCGTAGCATGATTTACCTCATGCCTTTTCTATTTTGCAGCAGGCTGCTCTTAACTGGTTTGGGGTGGGGACAGTGAGGCAAGTGATATGCACATGATTGACAGCTGTGCCAAGATAAATTGGAAACGGTGGCCTCTGAATTGGCTGTAAGACACTGTGCTCCTCCTGGGTAAGCAGCCTACAGCCTTGCTGCGGTGTGGCTGCTCTGGAGCAGCTGAAAGCTCACCAAGCCACTGCAGGGCTTGGGAGCAAGGAGGCTCTGCGTGCCCTGGGAGGTGGGCTCCAACCGCCCCTCAGGCCATGCCTGCAGGCTGCTGAAAGAAATGACAGTGCTGACGGCTTTTCGCATTATACATCGCAATATCGGAATTTCACAAAAAGCGAGCGGATAGCTATAGTAGGACTGCGTGACACTGCTGCACTCTGACCACGTGAGGTGCATGTGGGCACTTTGATGCCACCCTTCAGCATTGTTTGCCCCATGTTCACATATTAATGAATTATTCATGGATTTTCCGAGGACGGCTGACTTTTGCCTTAAACACAAATATTTCCAAGCATTAAAAGATATGCATCTAAAAATAAAAAAAGGAATCATCTATTGGGCTTAACACGAAATAATCTCACATAAAAGGAAGTATTTTTTAACAGCACATATCTGCTTTATGGCACTGGTCTCTTAACTTTGTGCTTATGAGTTAGGGAAACAGCCCCTTGGTGGATTACTTTTCATAGTTTGCTCAGTAATGTGTTTACAAAGCCATTGTTACAACTAGATGCTTATATATTTTGATATACAGCATGCACTACAACAGTACATCTTCAGAGATTTCATGCTTATTTTAAAAACCCATTTAAATGTTTCTTTACCTTCCCTCCCAGCAAAACACAAGTTTATTGCCAGATACTCCGGGGCTCCATAGTCCGGTCTGACAGTAATTAAGGCAGAATTAGTGGTGCTTTGCAGGAAATGGTAACAGTGGCAAGTGTACAACAGGATGGGCCAAATTAATCTCTGACAGCAACTCCTCTGAAATAACTAACTTACTCTAGGAATTAATTTGACACTTGAAATTTCAAATAATGGCCTCTATTTTTAACTGTCTGACTTTACTGAAGCACATAACTCAGAGCCTGAGAAATGTTAAGTGGATTTTGTTTTCCTTTGTTAGAAAACCGCCCATCTACTCACCCACTTTCTGCCATGTATCAAGTCAAGAGTCTACTCCAGAAATCAGTGTTTTGTTAAGATGATGCGATGCATTATTTCAACACAACCTGCACTTGCTTAATGCTTACCTGCCCTTGACAATGGACAGTATTAGTGATAAACATTATCTCTAAACCAGGCAGTGAATGATACAAAACACATCACCCCCAAATTTGTGTTTATAAACATCTGAAATATTTCCTCTGATGCTATAATTATATTATAAACCAATACATAACAAATCCAATACTTTGGCAGTACAGTCTAAAGAAAACTACAGAAAGTATTTTTCTGTGCACGCCTTCTACTTGAACTCGGACCCCCAACATGGTCTTAGGATTTTGCGGTAAGTTTGGACACTAAGCTTTGACAAAACTCTCTCTTCCAAAAATTTAATGCCATCTATGTACAGTTGATAAACTTTCATCTAGCTATATATAGTACCTACAATCCAATCTGATTCTGCAGCTGTTATCTAACTGTACAGAGAATCTAATCCAATTCAATGGTATCTATTTGTCCATTAAGAAACCTCCTTTACCTGATATGTAAAATCTATATATGTTTACGATTATTTTTTTTGTGTGTGTGAAGAAGACAGCAATCCCTACAGGGCCTTTAGAAAGAAGGGCTAGTGGCTGCTAGGAGGCAGCATCCCCCTGTGTGTGTGTGGGGGGGGGTCGTTGTGGTCCTTCCTCGCCTTGGGAAGGGGAGCAGCGCCCTCAGAGCATCCTTAGGACCCTTGGGTGTTTAGGGAAAGCCACAGGTTAACATGAGATGGTGTTGCAACCTGATCTTCAAGGTTATTTGATTTTGGAATGAGAGACATTCCTGGATAAAGTGGAAAAGAGCAGGAAAACCTTTATGTGACTCTCAGCACCTTCTCCCTTTAGGTAACAACTGCATTCTGCTCTCCATGGGAAAAAAACAACCTCCTTCGGCAGTGAAGGACTTGCACTATTATCTCCCTCTGACTTGCATTGATCAGATTGGAAAATGAGTAACTTTTATCACACTTGATCTGAAATAGCACTATCTAGCTAATGTTTATCCCTTTACGTCTACAGAACAGATAATTGCATGGATCCTGGGAGTCAGACACGACACTGTGATGTCTCTTTTGATCCCTGGTGTCAGGTTAAAGGAGAAAAAAAATAGAAAGTTAACCTGTGATTTAACACTGACCACTGTCTGGCTCCTGCTACCAGTCTGGTCTGGGTGGTTTAGATCTTTGCGAGTGCATGTCTGGCTCCCTTCTCACCATGCAGGTTCGCTTGCTGCTGCCTCTAACATCAGAGTCTGTGCTGGATTCTGTAGCATGTGCTTTACTTTGAATTGCAATGGATTTTTGCCTAAAAAAAATCAAGACACAGTTTTCTGGTTTGGGGTTTTGGTTTTTTTTCATTTCTCTTTTCCTTATTTTTTCAGGTACAGGGAAAGGCAGATTATTTCAATTAAGAGCCTGTCACTGACAATTGTAAGCAACCTTTCTTCAGTTCACTGCAGCAGTTGCAGTTTTAAGTTTCTCCCTGTTTCTGTCAGGATCTAATTTTCAAGGCCCCGTTGCCATGGCAGCAAGTTGGAATTTTAATCCAGTACTAAAGGTCAAGACAGGTCACCAGTTTCAGTTCCTCTTCAATCTCCCCATAAAGAGCCACAAAAAGAAGCTGAGATAAAGGTCTGACCTAACAAAAAATTCCAGTCTAGCACACAGCTAGACTTGAAGCTATATGATTTGTATAGGCTTTCAAATTTGTCTGGAACTATTGAAATTCATGCTAAATCAAATATGGGCAGCACTGATTCGCATTCCTCTCTCTCTGCAGAAAAGCGCATATATGTCCTTAAAACACAGTTATGTGCACATAACTTATCAGGGATACCCAAAAAGCAAATACTTCAGTAGTCTAACAGGTAAATAGCTGTGAAAGCAATCCCCTCATTACTGGAGATATTTACTACTTTTGCAGACTCAGATGAAGCTGACAGCTGCATTGAAGTCTTTCTTGTCAATATGAGGTAGGTGAGTCAACATCTTTCTTTCAAAACCTGTAAAGATCTTTTTGTGAAGCATTTTGACTAAACACGACTTTCCAGTAAGGGACAATTTCCTAAAAGCTAAACTACCTTCAGATTTTGTTTACTATTTTTATCTTGAAGGATAAAAAGCTCCTGTGGAAATTAGGAAATAACTTTTTATTTGCCAATTTTCTAGGCCCCCTCCTGTGTTTTCCATAACATGGATTTTAATTAAACAATTGGTTTGTGCCTACCGGAGTAAGGCTACAGACATCTCTCTCCTCCTCCAGGGCTACATCATTTTTTTGGGAAGCTGCGGTTACAGCATTAGGAAAGTCTCAAAATGCATTTTTCTGAGATGCATGCACACAAGTGAGAGAAGCAGATCTTCCTCTAGGAATTTAGAACAGTAATTAGCCTGGCAGTGGGGAATATTTTCCTTTTTAACTGTTTAGGAGTATCTATTTGTAAGGTAAAGCTATTCTGAATCTGTGGCTCCAAGGGCTATCCAAGACGGAGGATAATGCAGCGAGCATGGCCTAGCCCCATGGGGTGTTGTGAGAACTTCACTTCATAAAAAATAAGCCCTCTGGCCACAAAATTGATAGGCTTTGGAGCCCTGCTGAGCCCTCAGCCCAAAGGATAATGGTAGCAATATAAGTTCCTCTGGATGGAGAGTGTAAAGCTGAGAAAAATGTAGTGGATTATTGGGGTTGTCAGAGGGATTCAGAGGAAAGATGCAAAGGATTAAGTTGTGATATTAGGAAAAGTGGCTGTTAGTCTTACCTAGGATATTTAGGACACAAATTGGGAGTTTCAAGCCCACTCTGGTATTATGAATGCCAAGCTTCCCGGCAAAATCCATTCTTCTTTCAAGCTTATCACCCATGTCCGATTATGACTATTTTGCAGCATGGTGCAGGTGAATCTGGGTGACAATTTTCTCAGTTTGTCTCAGGCTGCTGACGTCTACAAAGCCAGTAAGATATGACAGTAAGAATGAAAGGGACTGGAGCAAAGAGCATCAGGAAGAAAAAGCCAGAGAGAGAAATGGCTTGGCTCTGAACCTGAAAATTACTGACAGGTCAGAGTTAAGACAAAAGGGAACAGGGTGAGGTCCAAATTATGGTGGCCAGAAAGCCAAGCAAGAAGTTAGTTTATATGCATTTTATCAGCAAGTGTGCAGCTTGCAAAACAAATGGGTGGGAGAGGTACTGAGTGCGGTGGCTTCCTCTGCTCTATCCTGATTTACATTTTCAGATTTATCAAGTACACTTGTTTTTCAAAATGAATGTTTGAAGTTGCACTGAAGTTCAGAAGTGATTCTATCCCACAGAAATGTAAATTGGGAGGTCAGTTTGAGACTGGCCTTAAGCCATGAAGGCACAACATACGCTGCTGCCTGTGGGAAAGCTCTTTAAATACAAGGAAACCTGTGGCAGATTTGCAGTCTAACCAGTTTCCAAAATGGGAACTGATACATAGCGGGCAGCGAAATACATCCCGAATCCAAACATGTTAATGTGTCTCGTTTACCTGTCTCTATTAATACTGACACTTCAATGGTCACAGTTCAGTGGTTGCGTATATTTGGCAGTGATGCAGCAGTGCATCCTACTCGAGAACAAAGTATTTCAACTGCTACTCGTTAGTTAGGGCAAATAAATGTTGAATTTTTAATGGGGGGTTATACAGTATCCGAGGAAATTCAAATGGTTCAGTGCTCACTTGAGTTGCAATCAGCAACACTGGCAAGAATGCAGTTGGTTAGCTTGTTTCAGGCATTCTTAAAGGCAGTAATTATGTAAGTCTCTGATAGTCAAGAAAAATTATTCAACATTGATCAGCAAAATATAAGAGAATTAATTTAGTTCTGTTCGCACAATCTTTTAAACTGATTTATAAACATGTCAGGAGAAAAGAGATCATGGAAAAGAATGTATTAGGAAATAACTTTATTTTGACAGAGAGGTTAAACTGTAAGTGAGCCAGCTGAATAATGAAAACAAAAGTCTAATTTAGAAATTATTTTGAATAATGGGCTTATCTTCAAGGATACAGGGCTTTTAATTACAATGCTGAATTTTAACCTATTTCACAGCAGCTGAAATATTTTGCAAGTTTGCTTCTATAGGCAACTGTCCATAGCAAATGCTTGTATGTTTTATTCCCAATTACTTAGTACTTTGCTCAAAAGGAAAAGCCTGTGGCAGTTAGGAAGAAAATGATACAGTCTTGACTATCATTGCTCCAAACCCAAGAACTTATGAGGCAAAAGGATGCAAAGCAAACTCCTAACTAACAAAACAGTAAATATGAAAGATGAATGACATCTTACCAGAACAGCCCCTTCTATTTTCATTTGCTATTTGTCCCTTTAATATGGTGCACTGGAGCTCCCTAAAGATTAATGGAGTTCCAATTACATGCCACTGTTGTTTCACTTATCATAATTTGTAAATGGCAGTGCAAGTCCCTTGTATTCATGACTTTCCCAGTTTACCCAGAGGGAATATCTTTGCAACTTCCTACTTCTAACAAACAGGCAGTACTTAGTCTAATGATTAAAGCTTGCCACACTCGCTAAGTGAAAATTAACGTATGCTATAAAAGAAAGCAGGCTATCAACACTGTGGGATCAATCGACACTCTTATGCTTTAATATGATCGATTAAAAACTGTAATTAGAAATACTAGTATTTCAGCTTCTTCAGTGTATTACACCTTGGTTAGATTGTGACTGGAACTTAGATATAGAGTTGGATACATAAATAGAAACGTTCTTTCTATTCCAGTTGGAGATGAATTTTACATTTTTGGTTCATGTGATTGCACTGGAAATGATGCATCAACATTGAATGAATCCCATTTTTTTAAAAGTGATTCCTTTCAAGGTTAAGAATTCATCAGTGCTTCTTGATTTCAACATTCTGAGTAACAACATTACTTGTTGTCACATTATCCAATATACAATCCTTGGTGTAAAATCCTTTTGATGTCTGATTACTCTTCATAAGGACCTCATGCTGATTCATTTCAAACTGTGAATTACCTTTAATTCATAGCTTGAACATGCTGCCAAATTTTGTTTCCATGCTCCCAGGTGGCTGTCCCTGACACAGTGGAGAACTTCCAAAAAGCCATTAGATACTTATGAAAAGTAGTTAGATGTCAAGAAGCACATTTCCATTTTCAAACAGGCTTCCATCAAGTATTATGATAATCTTTGGGATTAGAAAAGTACTGGTATTTACTGAAATTTTTTTAGAACTGTGAAGTGAAATCCTGGCCCAACTGAAACCAGTGGTGAGCCCCCTTTGAAAAATCCTTGCTGAAATATCACATAAAAGAGTTTCAGCTGCCTGGGGTTTTTTTGAGCCCACTGTATTTAGCTGTTCTCTAGCCCCCACACAGGTTGTGTATCATTAAGTATGACGGATAACAAAAACTTATAAAGATAAAATAAATTGTTTTTTTCTGATCCATAAAAATTTGCTGCTCTAAGTTTTTAATGGTTTCCGGTAGCTCACTGAGCCCATGAGAAGGGCCTTTTAATACTGTATTAATACAGTAAGTATAGGAAGTAATTTTATGACAGGGGAAGAATACCATTATGATTACATTCTTCTTTTTAGCTAGGCTTTTATGGAAACTACCCAAGACTACTCTGCAGTATGATTTCGAAACACAGGATGTGCTTGATTAAAAAGGTTCTGGGTAGTTTCCAACTGGACAGAGGCCAAATGCTAACAACCAAAACAGAACAAAAGGACTGGATGTTTGAGGATGACATACTTGCAGTGGTAATTATATAACAGAAACCTAAGTCGCAGGCTGAGTTTGTACCCTCAAATTCATGGAAGTTGACAGAAAATCCTTCTCAGTGCAATTGGTTGCACCTTATCTGTTCCTGCTTACTATGCTTCATAATAAACTAATCAGAGTAGACTAGCTGAAAACTGACTGCACAATACCCAATAGAGATTTACAGTGAATATGAAATTTAAAAAAAGGGAAGCCAAGTGCCATAGTTTTACATAGCCAGATTTCAGCTATAAAAAGACACCACGGTATACAGACACATGTGTGCACATCAGTGTCCAAAATCTCATTTTCAAGATTTTTGAGTAGAAATTAGGTCCTGTGGTTAGTTACATGTACACGTACTCATGTACAACATAGGTGCAGAATTCAAACTCAGTCCCAACTACTCTACGTTCTATTTTACCTGTTGCAAAGCATTGGGGATTGGGTTTCTCCAGCATGTGGATCTAATAAAGTACATTGAAATAGTATAAAAAGGATGAAACTCGTAGTTCAGAAAGCTTTACTTAGACAAGAAGTCATGAATCTTGCATACTCTTAGAAAAGCAAGACGTTGGTCAATTAATCTACCTTGCAATATGTTGCCTCCATTCTTTCCCCTAGAAACACGCACCTGAAAACTTATCTTGCAAAGATCATACATCCCTTTGGTCTGATCTTCCATGATACCAATGTTTCTACACCTGAATTCTGTAATGGCATACAGGCAGCTTGGCTGCTGGAGCAGAATATAGCATGATGAAGTTAAAGCATCTTTGTTCTGCACGCATCACTCAACTATTCATGCTATATCTCAGCGATATGGTGAATGCAAGCACATTACTACCAATTCCTAGGATTTCTAACAAAGCCAATGGAATCTATAAGACCATCGCTAGGACCAATGTAAATGGAAAATATAACTGAAGTTTCACTGGAATTGCATGTAAACTTAAAAAAGCTGGGGAATATCTAGAAACATGTCCAGGTTAAAAGGTCTCTAACAAAGCGTACAGGTGGACAAACCCAAATTCAGTCAGATTTGATCAAATAGGTTAACAGATCCGATTGACAAAATATATAAGGAATTGGTGGGGGATACAGTTTTGAAGCCAGTTAAGATCATGCTGTGTGGTTGAAAATGTAGCAACAAATGTTACTGGGGGTAAGTTCGACTGTAATTTCACTCATACACTCCAATATCCCTGAAACTGACCCATGTCAGAAAGATTGAATCCTTACACAACTGCAATCTGATAAATACTATGTTATTAAAATATACAATGACTGCAGGAGCTGTCAATCTCTCAGGGTTTATTTGGATTGCACTATTGAGCTCTACTTGATACCACTGCGTCTTTCTGCCCCACTATCTGCTTTAATTTCATTATGTCCTCAAGTACTGTAATTCCCAGAGAAGGTGGTGGTAACTGCACACGCAGATCTAAAGAAACAAATTGGCCTCGTAATACCAAGTCTCACAGTGGACTGCCTTCTAACCTCCCAAAGCCCTATGGAAATTCTTAGAAGCTGCCTTAACAATTTTTCTGTGGTAAAAGAGAAAAAGTGATAGTAATGGGTTAGCTGATCTTCATTTGGAAGCTAAAAATAAAAGTAGCTTTATTGCAGCTCTGATCTCTCATGTGTAAAATCTATCACCTACCATAAGAAGGCAGTTCATTGCAGCAGAAATCTGATTGATAGTACTGGAACTTCAGATCAAGCAGCAGAACAGAGAGCAACTGGTTCATAAAATGTACTCAGTGTCTTTGGTTTTTATATCAGGCTTCCTATAGAGAGCTTTGGTCCCATTAAAAGCACTATATACCACTGAGCTCTGAAGTACTGTTCTTTTGAAATTCAGCTTATAACAATAAACCATGATTGACAAGTCTATTACTGTTGGTTACAAACTATTGAAATATTGTATTTTATGGTATACTCACTAAAATATTTTTCACAGTGGAATCCAAATACACTTGCTTTAGGAGAAAAATAATTTTAAGATGTAATAATATTTTTTTACCTTTTTTTTTTTTTACTATGGAATGTGCTTGATGTTAGGTTTGGATCACTTAGATGTTCTGAAACATGAATGCACCCATTCTGTTACCAAGATCAGTGGGTATAGTTGGCTAGATTCTTTAAAAAAACCAAGCCATTACTGGAAATCAAAGAGCAAAGGGCAAAACCTGATTTGTTACTATGTTTCATAAGTAAAAGCTATTCATGCAAATTAATCTGTTTATCATTAGCATTCCTATCCGATTCTCATTCAATCTGAAGAAAAATCCATTTCATTTTAAAATTGAGTTAGTCGTTTAACCATTTAATTTTGTAAAGTTTTGCTCAACAAACTTCACTTGAATGAGTACTTCCATGACTTGAGTTTATGAGTAATGAACTGGACCTTCAGAGCCTGGTGAGTACATCAATGGATTCGGGACCCACATCTAGTCTAGTCCCATATCTCTTACACGGTCACAGACAAATCACCGAACTCCAACAAGTCCTTTCCTGTACACAGACTTGCACTAAGAATCAATACATTTAAATTCATTTTAAAAACATATGTAGGTATCTCCACATTGATTTTTCTTCTCCTATAGGGATTTACTTAAAATCGTGTCCTTAGTAGATTAAGGGGAACCACTAGAATAAATTTGAAGTAATTTTAAATGAACACATTGTATTTACACAAACGTTGAGTTAAGCTAGTGCAGTTCTTAATTCAGTTGTTTAAAACACCTGAACACTAAAAAAATATAGCAGCTGTGAACTGAAACCAGACCCACAAATTTTTGTAAGTATAAAAACAACAACCTACTTTTCAAAGTTATTATTTAATTCCTGTTTGTAAATTAGTTTGAAATCCTAGGGTAAAAGCAAAAAACCAGTTCAGTCTCAACTCACTGCTACATTATCGCAGCCTTACACCAGAGAAGCACCAAAGAAAAACGGTTTAACACAATGGAGAATTAGCTCTTCCACAATTTTAAACTGTCATATTTATAGATCATCTGTGATTTTCAGCTGTTTCAAAGTGTATGAAACTCATGACCAGCTTTTCAACACCAGCTAGTAGAATCATTCCGTATGATGTGTTTTACTCTCTCTCACTGTATGAATGTTAAAATTCCTGCATCATCTGTTCATTGGGTTGCATTTTCTAGTGTAAGAGGCTTAGTATCTGATGAGAGAAGCATAAAAGTGATTTAATTTTGGCAAGCTGTACAACTAAAATCAGCATTATTTCTGCTTAATAAACTCATCTTTCACACATACCTCTCTTAGCTAATGCTTTAAAAGAAGAAACAGTAATAAGCACTGAAAACATAAAACTGGTTTATGGCTAATTTTTAAGGACTAGTGAGAACACCTGAACACCAGCACAAGATTATGAGCAGAGCTAGATTTTTGTTACCTTTGGAGAAATAAACTCATTCTTTATGATAAATTTAAAATGAGATTTAAAGCTGGAAATAATAATACTTACGACTTTTGTGGCACTGACTTAGTTGCAACTTTCCCTGCTGGATCACTCCACTCTGCAAACAAAGGAAACACATTTTCAAATGTCAAAAGATTACTGTAGAATTAAAATGCACCCAAAGCTGTCAGCCCATCTAATTATACTTGGTTTCACAACATGCCACAATGCATAACATGCAATAAAAAATGGAACTGATCTGCTTTAGCACCATAGAAATTAATTTTTTAGCCTTTGTTTTAATGATGTTAAGCAGGAGAAAAAAAAAAATACCCAACCCTGACTTTTAGGACTAGGATGATAAAGACCTACTTTGTACATTGTATCCTGAGGTCAGATGTTGGGAGTCCTACAAAGAAGAACACACAAAATGTCAGCATTAGTTAAATAAGATGAAGAAGGTAAGATATATCTTGGCTTGCTAGATTAAGGGCACTAGCATTACACAAACAGAGAAGGAGATGGTATAGGGAAGGGATCATGTGATTGTTAAGGCAGCACCAGTGACATTAGTTTAAAAAAACATTAACCGTGGAGACAAGGCACCACTGAGGGACCCCTTCACAGTTCAGACGAGAGCTTGTCCTCAGCTGCTGTAAATCTAAATACCCACCTTGTGGAGACACTGCATAGATTTATACCCACAGTGGTCCTAGCCTTTTCCAGGCCTGGGCATGGATGTGTGTATGAGCCATCTATGATGTACAATTTAGACTGCACCATGAATGCAGCCATCCATTAAATTCAGCTCCACTGCCTGCCTTTCTTTGATCTCACTGCTTGGAAATACAGTAACCTTTTATTGATAGTCACTGTTTTTATTTGGACTGTGACACACAGGATTTGATAAAGACACAGGACGCAGATCTTTACCTAATGGAAACTGGTCCAAATCCAGTGAAATCAATGGAAGTACAACAACATTAAACCAGCAAAGAATCTGGCTTGTAACACTGAGCATGCTAATGCCGGGATTCTTGTTGGCTCACAATAACTAAGCTGCTTCCTTAATGTTTTCTTGCTCAGTTTTTCTCTAGGCTTTATAGTCCACAGTGATTGTAATCAGCTTTCCTTCCAAGCAGAGTTTCATCATTTGAAATTAAGGTGTTATTTACAACCTCATCTTACAGCCAGGCACTACTTTGCTGGAAGTGTTAGTTCTGTAGGATGTTAAAGTCATTAAAACCCTCACTGCACTTCCTCTTAGGGCATTATTAGTTCCTAATATTATACTTTGCTGTCAGTCAGTCCCTTGTGAAGTAAATCATGCCCTAAGAGTAAACATGGCACTTTAAATTTGAATGTCAAAGGGATAAATTGTTCTGATAAGTTCCGCCTTTTTTATCACACTTTTTTATATACGTTTCTCATGAGAATACTTTTTTTTTTTAATAGTTAAATTGAGAACTTCTAATAGCGCCCGTCTCTGGTTTATATGGCTGTAGAATCTAGCCACATTATGTCTGAGATCTATAATTTGGCTAGCTATAGTTGATTTAATGTGGTGTTCTGAAGTGACGTTTCAGATGTATTTTTTAAAGTAAAACTAGCAAACTTGGAAACATTTATATGCTTGCCTACTTCCTGAAATGCTAGCTCAAAAAAAAAAAAAAAAAATCTGATTTATATTTTGTATTGAAGTGATATGGTCAAGAATTTTAGGATCAACATTTAACGTGCCCAGAAATTAACTTTGATGTGGATCTTAAAAGTTCAAAGCAAACTTAATAGAAACAGAAAAGGAAAACAAAATTTTAGCTTCTCTGAACCTATGCTTATACTGCTGCCAATGGAGATATTGGCAGTCTGCAGGACTTAGACCAATCTCTGTAGGGCCCATCAAAAAACAGTGCTAAATTAAGACATGGTATAAGTTAAAAAAAAATACAGCTTCCAGTGGGCAAACCCCTCTACTCTCCCTGTATTCACACAGGTCAGACTCCACTTTCACCTAAATGGGTTCAACAGACTTTAATTCAATTTGCAATGAGGATATACTCTTGTATGATTATGACCTATGATGCTTAATGCTGCAGCAGTTAACTGCAGTGACAATGGCAGTGCTGGAGTGGTAACAATCACATTCCATTAAAATAAGGCATTCTGGGAACTGGCTTTGTTTTTTTAAGGAACCACAGATACTGCTAATTTCATATGATTTCCAGTTAAGTATGGTGGCTGCACTTCAGACAGGGAAATATCTGCCAAACAGATAAAATCAGTAAAAGGAAAATCACATTCCAGGTTCTAAAACAGGATATGATTGCTTGAACCATGATGTCAAGCAGTACCAGTTTTATAAGCTGTTTTCCAAGGTCCTGCCTTCAGAAAGAAACTTTTAGGTAGCTCCATGTCAGACTGGTGTAGATTTCCTGCCCTGAGAAAGTTCTCCGCTTCTCCAAACATCATCAGCTCACAATTGTGCAGGTCCCAGCAAAAGATGCCTCCGGCAATAATTGTCCTGGGTATGAGCTTGATCTCTAACAGTGCTACCAGAATCATAGCTAAAAGGCAACGGAATTTGGGCTAAAGGCATGTTCAAATCATACAACTTAATGACACGCTGTGTGTTAGGTGAACTGCAGGTAGTCTCCAGGCATGTGCTTTTGACGTGGCAAGTGCTGAGTGCATCCTTTTAACAAGGCCAATACTGAGGATCGCATTGTGCAACTTCGTGTGCCCTTCGAGTACGCACAGACAGATGCCATAGCACCGTTCACATGCCGACACATTTTAAATCACCGTAATTTGACCACGCAGCCTAAACCTCATCATGCAGTCAATCACTAAGTAGGAACACATGACCATTTCAGCCATTGCACTGCACAAATAATAGTGGAAGAAAACCAAACAAATAAAATATATTTCCAGTACCTAAGGGGGGACTACAAGAAAGCTGGAGAGGGACTTTTTACAAGGGCATGTAGTGATAGGACAAGGAATAATGGCTTTAAACTGAAAGAGGGTAGATTTAGATTGGATGTAAGGAAGAAGTTCTTCACTGTGAGGGTGGTGAGGCACTGGAACAGGTTGCCCAGAGAAGCTGTGGATGCCCCATCCCTGGAAGTGTTCAAGGCCAGGTTGGATGGGGCTTTGAGCAACCTGGTCTGGTGGAAGGTGTCCCTGCCTATGGAGGGGGGAGTGGAACTAGATGATCTTTAAGGTCCCTTCCAACCCAAACCATTCTATGATTCTATGATATTTGTACTTGAAGTAGAAAGACTCTTATAACAAGAGAGATAAATTTCACTCTGCTTCCACTGGAATTTCTGCAGCTTTAAATAAGCAGTCCTACTAGTAACAACAGTCTGATTGGGAATTTCCAACTAAAAATAGTCTTAGAAATTTTTGAAAATGGAACCAATTACAAAAATAAACTCTCCAGCGAAGAACACTCAACAGAACAGAATGTTAATCAGGTCACTGGTAATAGCCTATTTGTACCTTGCTTGGGATAGAAAACTTGGTCTGCTCAGCCTTGCCAGGAGTGTGAATAGCAGTAAGAGGAGGAGGCCAGGAATGGGTCATCTCCTAGGGAAGAAAATAGACATGTTTTTGAAAACAAATTCATGTACATAAAGAAGAAAGAGAGGAAAAAATGATCATGTGTTCTCCACTGAGCCTGGAGATGCAATTGCTTAAGGAAGCGTTACCACCCATCCTTACATGGTAGATGAACACCTTAACTACCCAACAGGCAGCACCTCCTGGGAACGAGGGTGAGGACAGGTTTTACTCTTGAAAATTTTGACCGTCTGTGTCTTCATCACGTGGCAGCTGACTCCATCTCTATGGTCAGCCTGTCAAGCTGTATGAATGAAGGCATCACAGGTATAAAACAGGGTTTTATCTGCAAAGCCCAAGCAGGAGGTGGATCCCTCCGGTACTGCAGTGGATGCAACCCTATAGAAAATTGCATGGTGGCAAAACGTAACCCTATTTAAGATTGCTTAGTGGCAAAATAAACCAGAGGCAGGTCTAGAAAAAGGTAGAGTGGGCTTGCAGCATGAATGCGTGGCGTAGAAGAGATCAGGGACAGTATCCTATGCACCAAAGCATCTTCTCATAGCACTGGCCATAGTCACTTACTGTGGTATGCAACGTCACAGCATCAGAGCACTATCGATTCCATTTTAAAATGCGGGACTGAGAGATGAGGTGATTTGCACAGGGTTACACAGAAAGCCCATACTTAACTAGGAAATACAAGTCTCTGGTGAAGACCTGCCTACCAAACCATCTAAGCACCACGCTCACTTTCTGTATCAGTGTGTTCATCATCTATACACACATGGTCTAACTATCTTCAAAGAAATCTCCTGAATGCCCATGCCTGTGAAATACAAGCAGAAATGACAGTGCACACCTTGCTTTTTCATACTGAGGCCTAGAATCGCTGTCCCACCGAGCTCGGTGGGAGCAAACCGGGACTTAGGTTCAGAGTAGGGGGAAAAAAATCAGTAAAATACAAAAACTGCAAAAATGTTGTTTTAGGCAGAGCTTGTAAATGCCCTTCTAATGAGTGTGTTTTATGGTTGATGCTGCTCCATTCTCTCTTATCTTTGTTTTTAATTTAATAAATATTCAGAGAGGCAGTAATACTTTCCTCTAGTAATCTGTTATATCTTTGTCTTGGTTGTTTTTCTTTGCCTACAAAGCTCAGGAAGGATTCTTTCTTGAGACAAGGGACACAAAGAGCAAAAGAAGGTCTGGTCTAGGAAATTTTGCATGCAATGGCCATAGCCCTGACTGCAGTAAACTAAACTTCCCAGCTGCTAGTTTACACTGGTCAAGCCCAGGGCCAGTCACAACAAAGCTTATGAACACACAAATTTCTGTAGGTAACGTGACAACCACTGGATACACTCCACAAATAAAAATATAACATAACTAAGAAAATACAACTTGTCAAAAGGGCAGTGTGGTGGGTCCATCTGGGCTAAAGACATAGCCTGGGTGGCTACAGCTAGATGCTAATGTATAATTCACTGAAGATACAGCCAGCAAGTTTCAGGTCTCCAGTTGTCTCTCACAAATCATGTGTCATACAGGAGGTTGGGAGAGAGAAAAGAAAAGAATGCATCACGGTCCTCAGTCAATAGGACAGGCGGACACGTAAACTTCCCCCAAGCTCCTGTTAGACACTGGTATTTTATTGAAGCCCATCAAATTTCCACCCTTAGCAATGCTGCTACTGCAGCAAGGTCTGCCTGAGCCCCGCAAGGGACAAAGCCCAGGTACAACCACCACAGAGGGAAGCCCTCACCCAGTCCTGGCAGAGGCAGGAGGGCAGGGCTGGCCGGCAGCTCAGCCCCACTGGGCTCTGCCGCTCCGCTTCCACCAGCGCAGCATACCATGGACACACTTGCAGCTTATCTACAGGGCCACATAGCTACAGACAGTGCAGCCTGGGGCCAAGCTTTGCCAGTTCCTTGTGCAAATGACCCAGGGACAGAGGAGGGTGCAGATGTCTCTGCACTGCTGAATGAGCTTTTGGGTTTCTGCCTGTGGAGCTCAGGGCCTGTTTTCATTGCAGAAAGCACAAACGGTGGCAATGAGGAGGAAAGAGGCAGCTAGTGAACAGCTCATCCCTCCCAGTGGGTGAGGCCGCGGCAGCTCAGCGCAATGACGAGAAGTACACTATTATATCGCATTGATTGTTTGACCTCTGCACAGAGGAAGGCAGAAAAAGACTTAAGCATCCGGTGAACTTTTCTGTGAGATAATATAATCCAAATCCTCCTGCCTCTGCCAAATCCTATGCCATAGAGGATGCTTTGTGGCATATCTCTTCATAGCAAAATGATGAAACAGAGGCTATATCACATAATTAAAAGAGGGACAGGCAGCCTGACTGAAGGCAGAAATGAAGCAAATTCTAGAACAGCAATTATAGGCTTGACCTCAGTCTCTTCCTGCCCACACATAAAAGCCTGGACAGAGAGCCTAGGATTCATGGGAAGGTGATGCCAGCAAATATTTCATAATATTCACTGTCAGAATGCATCTAGTGCCCACGGCGTACCAACTTGGCAGGCTGAAGTGTAAGCAAATCTAGTCATCTCCCTGTTAGGGGACACCTGAGCAGAAAACAGCAGGAACAGGAAAAATGAGTCTGCTATTATTTGAGGAAATTCAATTACAAGGTAAGAAATCCTGACTCCACTGAGGTCAGAGGCAAAAGTCAACTTCAGTGAGGTTAGGACTATCCAATCTATGTGTTTACAGCGTGACCTTGAGAGCATCAAAGTCTATTACAAAGGTACAAGCTAGCTACATTGAAGCATTTCACTTCAATTATCACTGTAATAAAAATTATTGGATAGAAAATTCCAGATAGGACCACACATGCAAAACACCACAGGTATTTAAAGCTCAGCGTATAAACAAACACTGTGTGTGGAAGTCATAAGGAAGCATATAGTTACTTAAGGAAACATACCTACATCTACCTACAGATAGGTGCTGCAGCACTGCTGACCAAAGAGCCTTGAATGATCGTAGAGAAAGTTTTGAGTTTACTCATCTGAAAAATGTCACTTCAAAATCTATAGGCAGCAACCCCACACCGACCACCACAGCTGCATAGTATACTCACACAGAGCACTACTGAGCTACAGAAGGACATGCAAAAATGGCACTGCACTGTTTTCAGTGAAGGGTCAAAACCCCAACCCCACATCCTGCAGAGAGGTAACTGTTTGCTTAACTCTCTCCTACTCTGTTCCTTAAGCACATGCACATTACTTTGGAGAATCAGAAGAAAGGATGTCATTTGTTTAATCATCCACATGACTTCACCATTCTTTGCTATGCCCCGGTTTCTTTTGGAGGTTCCCTCATCTCTAAGTACTTGCTAAGCTCTATTTTGTTTAACTTTTGAAATCTGATATATCTACCTTCTAATATGTTATGACTATAAAGAACCACACAGACGTTGTGTGTGTTGTGTATGCATCTGTCCATTAAGATGTATATATAAACATCTTGGTTTGTAAATACCTGGGAAAGTAGGCAGGGAATTGCATTTTTTTTTCTTTTTTTTTCCAGGAAAAGTTAAAAAACTTTAATCAATCCAAATTTGGAAGTATTTAGAAATTCCTGGAAGTAACAATAATAAAACCAAGCATATGAAATGCTTTAAAGAGGAATTTAATGGAAACAAAGTAATCCCACAAAATTGAGTTAGGATTTATTTTCACATGGTTTGGACTTAAAATAATTCCAAAATCATGTTAACTGTTGGAGTGGGTAGATGACTGCTATGGAAGCATGCATTTTTTTATAGACCTGGAGATTAAATGAGAAAGCAAACCTGCAGAGTTTGTTGGCTTAAAAGTCACTGTGGTCCTCTGATGTAGTAACATCAAGCATCCTCCTTTCTGAAAATTATTTAAACATTGTTTTAATTGACTCCATGTGCTTTATTTATTAGAGCTAGGCATGCTCGTCTCTTCAGCTAAGTCTGCTTTTTTCGGCTATAAAAGCCCTCAGGTAAGTAACTAAGAAGGATACATGCAGATGCGATCTAACGAATCACCAAAAATACAAATACTCCAAGCAAATGTTTTAAGGGCTGCAGAGGTACAAGGCCCAATCACGGTTTAAATGGAAGAAGAGGACTGGGGAAGGATTTAAGCTTGCAAGTTTCTAAGGAAAAGGTCAGAGCAAGAGAACCGAGTACAGGGGATATGGGGCAGATGGTAAATAGCTTTACAAAACCAGTCCCTAAAATTAATAGCCGCCTTCAAGATTTATTTCCTTTCTCTGTATTTCAGTTTTCCATCATTTCCTTCTTGTTCAAAAGAAAGTGTGCAGTGTTTTTAAATACAGATAAAAGCACTGAGCCAGGCTCTAAGAGGTCATTATGGAAAAAAGCAGCTAGGCTGTGTACTCTGCATTCCTACTGAGGCAGCTTCCCTTCGTACAGTGCACTCTAAACTGCTTACCCTGATCTAATTTGAAGTCTCCCAAGATATAGGGCTCATGCTACTTCCCTTGGGAGAATTGAAGGGAGACATAAGAACAGTCTTCAATTACAGAAAGAGCTGTTGCTAAAGGAGAGAATAATCTGTTCTCCAGTTTTATGGTGGATAGGAACTTAAACTGCAGTCAAAAAGATTCCAGTTAGACATAAGAAAAAGCTCTCCAATGGTAAGGACCGTGCAGCACTGAAACAGATTGCTCAGAGAGCTACACAGACTCCATCTTTGGAGGAACACACTTAAGAACAGATTAGCACACATCAGTCAGGAATGGCTTAGGCAGACTTGATTCCTGCAATGGGGCAGGAATGTGTAGTAGAAGATGAGATTTCTAAGACCCTTCCCAGCCCTCTTTCTTGTTCTGTAGTTTGATAGATCTCTGTTGGCCCAACGCTACCCTTACTGCCTCTCTTGGAGACAGCAGAACCACAAAAAGGCAGAAGAAGAAAGCAACAATCCCTGTGTTTTTCTTCTGTGGCATTAGAGTCCACAAAGGCAGTTTCAGGACCGACACTTTGCCCACATCATTAGAGGGCAGCCAGAGGAGCAGGAGGAGGAGCAGCCCTGCACACTTTGCTAGCAATAAATGCAGTCAGAGGCCACTACTGCTGGAGACCTTATCTGTGGTATTCTCTCTGTCAACTGCCCTTCTTAGTCCTTTTAACTTTTAGCTAAATCTGTTACTTTAAACTTTCTCCAATTTTTGGTTACACAGTTATGTTGAAGTTGCATTCAGAAAAAATTAATATAGGATGAATAGATTGTTCTAAGGTTATTACAAACTTGATGTTACAGCTGGTGCTAAGCAACCTACTGCCTTGATGAAATAAAGATAACTAAGTGATTTACCATTTATTAAAGACTCTATTAATGATTTATTAATGTTTTATTAACTATTTATCAATGCAACCTTAATAAAAAGCATGTCTTCTTTCACAGTATCTTTCTGGTTTCTGCATTCATACAAACCTGATCAAACTCTCTCTGCTAGAAAGCCAGTAATGCATGAGGGGCAGCCACATTTTATGTGTGTGATGCATACTGAATTAAAAAAACATCTCAACCTGTTTCATCTTTGGGGAAAAGGCTAAGGAAAGAATGAATATATAGATATTTATACACGTCCAAGCAAATGACACTAAAGCCTAGAGGAACACAAAGGCAATAAACCTACGGGGTTTTTTTCATTCATATTCCTTATGAAGGAATGGAAAATTTGCATGAGCAGTTGGGAATATCCTAACCAGTAGTCTGGCCTGCTTTATACTGGGCCAAAGGCTTGCTGAGAACAGGATTTTGATACATTGTCAGTATTGACAGGGACATGATAGATAGATTCATGGATATGCATTTGATTATCATGTTTCAGCACTTAAAAAAATTCTCAGCATCAAAGGGATACCACATCTTTTTTCCTGTAAGGGGGGAAAAAAAAAAGACTTCAGTGATGGCCTGATGGCCTCCAAGAGAAAGTCAGTTTTCCTGGTATGGATGTTAAGGCAGGAAACTTTTCACTCATGCAAATGTTTTAGCAAATTTATTACCAGTGGCTAGTGCCCAGTACATATTTTTGGAGGAACAATGTGGCGGCATCTGTAATGATGCCTTTGTCGTACTAGAATTTATCTTGCTACTGTACCAAAAACTACTAGAAAGCCATTTGGAAATACAGTGCATACACCCATGAGTTTATTATTGAAAAGCTAGAGTTTATTCTACAAAAAGCAACCATTTCCCTGACCATAATCTGGGACACATTGTTCACCTTGTGGGTTTTATCAATGACAACAAACAAGTTCCCTTTGCCCAGCTGGGGAATGGGATGCATTCCATATCCTCCCATGGTAAATTAATATTCCTTTCCATATTAACATGAAGGAGAAAGACAGACAAAAATGATAGTCATTGAAAATGAATATAGAAATTGCTTTAGAAGCCAATAGGGGTTGACTATAAGCTTTACAACATACATTTTTCTTTCCTACTTTGTTAACATTTGGAAATTCACAAAGAAAGTGATAGCAATATGGACTGTTTCTGTTGAGCTTCTCAGTACTCTCTGACTCCCATATACCTCATGCTTTTCAATGTATTTTCCTCATACTGTAGCTTTTATAACTAATAACACTCATATTCTTTGCTTAGAGCATTTAGAAAACAATAAAAAATAGCAAATCATGATTGATGTACTTATTGCTCTAACCAACCTTGTGTATGTGAAGAAAAACAATGCTCCATTACAGTGAGAAGGTATCTCAGCTCAAGAGGCTGTTTTAGGGGGAGAGTAATGAAGCTACACCACATGAACCTACCACTGGACTTCCAATTTAACAAGTCCACCACAATCCTAAAAGTAACCACAGCCTATACAATAGTGTGTCTACACTGTCATATGATTTAGCTCCCTGCTGGGTCCTGGGCCCCAAATGGTCCATGCTGTGCATATAATAGTTCATTCCCAAGGCTCCTCTGTTAAGCAGGTTGGATACTTCCCTCCAAGGTGGATGAGGAAAATTTTCTTCAGGGTCCACCTCAGGAAGATTAGATGGTCAAAAACTGTCCTGAATGTGGCTCACACTGCCCAGGACAGTCTTTCAATTCAGTCTCAAGGAGCTTTTGTGCCCTCGAGCACCTTCTCACAGTTCTTGGCATTTTCAGGAACACGCAGCACAAGCCCCTAAGGGTCCTGCTGTAGAAACATCGTTACGGTGAACTGCAACAAAACAAGAGATCCGCAGCAGCCGTATCCCTGCTCTTGTCAGGTTTAGGTTACCTGGATGAGTAAAGTGCAGGAAGGACATGGGCGGTTCACAGAAGATAACCGGTGAAGTAGAATCACACAGTGTAAAAAATGAAACAGCACCTTACAGGAAGCACGTGGAAGAGCTCTCTTGACAAATTTTATATGATGAAACAGAATGAAGAGTTCTGTGGAAAAGCGAGGCCTGAGAAATCATGAAGTCAAAGGTAGATGCATGCTGCATGTATGATTGCCTCTCTGACCCATGCTGTCTTTGTCTCAGAGCATTCCCTAAACTTTCTAGTGAAAGTCCAAGAGATGCGCGGGAGCCAGTGGTGGTGTTGTGACAGGCCATGAGCCTTCAGAGAGTCCAAAGACAGGCATGTACTGACCAGGAAGAATGACACTGAGGTAACGCCACCTCCCATCCAAGAGAGGCAGGAGGCCTCTTCTCTATTTGCAGAATATGTGGGGTTTGTTAAGGATAGGCCATAATGGCTGCATGCAAGGAGAGGCTGATCGAAGCTTTGAAGTTTTGCCAAGCACATGTGAGATGCTGGGCCATGTGAGGTATTCCTGTTTCCATATAACTGTTCTTTTGGACAGATCTACTGATGGGTCAGGAACATGGAACAGCCAGAATGGGTCAGACTCGAGGTCCCACTCATCTGGGGTGCTGGCGGGCAGTGGTCGGTGCTGTGCCTTTCACAGAGCACTTCGAGAACACCAGAGCAATCATGAGGGTAAACTCCTGATCCTCCATTCTTATTAATTCTCCGCCATGCTGAGATCCTATCTGTTTAATACTGCATACAGAACTCGATGTTCAGTTAACACCAGCTAACACCAGTTTGAGAGTCCTGAAAGTTAATGATACTTAATGATACGCCCATAAATATTCAGGTACTTGCAGTCACGTATACTAAACCCCCTTCCAGAAAGCTAGGCATCCTTCATCTGTCACTCCTGGTAACTAAACTAATGGCTTTGTTGCCCAATATGCAGTACCAGAGTCTTGCTGTGGACAGTATGGCCAATGCAGTACCTCCTGTTCTTGGCAGCTTCTCATCCCCACGGAGATGCACAGCCATATCCCATTGATTTTATTTATTCAAAATGATACTTGTTGGTAACCATCTCCAGGGATGGCACATCTAATTTTCATGAGGGCCCCAAGAGATAGGAAGTATGCATTGAACTGTTAAATACAACATAACATCCTGGCAGTACAACAGTATAATATAAACAAAGGCCACAATAAGTAATAAAAAGCTAATTCTTTCAAAAGTTACTAATACCAACATATAATTTCATCTCTGCAATTTAAAAAACATTGGCAACATTTCTCCAAGTAAATAAGCAACTGTGTTTTGAAACTATTCACTGCTGGCACTTGTTTAAGGGAATCTGGTAATTTGTTCCATCCATCCTGAGCTTCACAAGCAAAAAAGCATGTCTTGAATCGCCTGTTTTCTTCTCTGAAACTTAGCGTTCACACCAAGAGGAGAGCAGAACTATAATTTACAGTTACAAAACAAGACTGCACCTACCCTGAGGCACTCCACTGTGCACATTCATACAATACATTACACCATCTCCTTTACGTTGCCAGATGTAATCAATTCATGGTTTTTTTAATACAAAAGACAACAGTGAATTATGTAGTCACATGACAAGACCTTATCTATGTAATTTATTACAAAATGCATTTAATTTCTGGAGCCACTTATGCCAACATTGTAAAAAAATAAAACCTCCAAATTCAGCATCAGGCAAAATTAAATTACTAAACTACAAGACTTCTCGGTCTGTAGGCTTAGCACAGAAACTGTTCAAGTTTTACATTGTGCACTAAGTTTTAGACCCATGTAACCAGCTTATAACCCACATCCTGACAATATGATGAAACCGAGTCTAAAAATCACTAGGAATTTGAAAGCATCAACTTGTGCCAGAAGACACCAGCTTTAGTCTTAAAACAGGAGCATCAATTATCTGAAATAGCACATAGGGGAAAATTAAGAAACCAGGTTAGGCAACTTATTTGAGTTTAAAGCTGAATTCTTTTGCGTAAGCCATGATTTGCTTTCATTAAAATTGGACTCCAAGTTGTTACTCATCAAACACAAAGAAATGAAGCTACCACACACTGCTGTACAATACACATTGAAATCTTTTACAAAAGCTGGGGGTTTTGCCTTCAAAACCAAGACTTTGCCAGATCTTTTTTATTCTGCTTACCACAGGAGCAGTATTGCAGCATGGGTTTTTCTGAGTGCATGTGCCAGGGTAGCATTTCTTTTTGATGTTGAGTGTTTCCCTCTCACATGGTCTCATCAACACCTCAACTGTAATGCCATCAAGTCAGTGGTCTGAGGCTGGAGAGAAGACACAGTGAACACCTAGAAAAGCTCAAACCTGCCCTTATAGAAGTTGTCCTTTTTCACCATTTCCTTTTCTTCATCTATGTGATGTTCTCCCTGCTATACGTCCCAGTCGAAAACTTGCTGCTCCCTTAGTATATGAAGAATGCACACTCTCCTACGGAGTATGATTATCTTCCCAGTGCCTACATCACAGACTATGAATGCTTTGAGGGCAAAGACTGTCTCATTTTTTGTCTTATGCAATGCCTAGGGCAGTGGTGGAACTTCTGAATACAGGCTGGAAATTGTGAAGAGTGAATATTGGCTGGAAAATCCTGGGTAGACAACATAGCCAGCTTTATCAGCAGTCAGTGAGCCCTGGATGGACAGAAAACTTCAAACTGAAGCCTGATCATTGGATCCTCTAATTTGACACCCTCTTTTTTTGTAACGTTAAAAGCTTAGTATGTTTGCCAAAAAATATACTAAGGGTTCTGGCCTGTAACAGAGAGGTAGTGTCCTTGCTGCCTCTCACAGTCAACCCTTTAATTCTCTTCTCTTACAGAAAGACCTAAGCAGCCACCTGAAACCCTATCGTGCGACCTGGCATTTATTACAGTAATTTTAGCCTTTGGAAAAGAACAAACATTTCAGTCTGGATTTCCTTTTCCTCGCTTGTGCCTTGAAGCAGGTCTGTTCCTGCATCTGTGTGTCCCGTAAATCATGCCAGCACTCTCCTTTGATCCACTCCTGCTAAGCTAACAGGTGTAGAAAAAAATGGATGTATGTTATAGAAGATGTTTTGATACAACATATACTTTTTTGGCATGTCAGTCTTACCCAAGTAAGCCAGCTTAAAGAGTAAAGAAAACTGAAGCCAAAACATGCTGAGGTCTTTTTTGATCTCCCTTAAGGTACGGAGGCTTCAGAGTATTTCTGGTAGACAGATTCCCACTGTCACATGCATGCATTTGATTCCTCATTTCCCAGCTCGTTCTTTCTTACAAAGCTACTAAGTCTGAGGTTGGAAACATTAAATACTCAGAACTGCCACTAAGACGTATGACAGCTGAGGATGCTTGGTCCCACAGAGAGCAATCCTAACGTCTGAAATCAGCATGTACAGACTATACACCAGATTAACATATCCCCCTCCCATGCCTGCATTTTTTAAAACCTTCTGACAACAAACTACACTGAAACAAACTAAATCCTAAAAACAGGGCAGAAAAAGGGCAAAGTCCACAACCTTCCCATCTCCAAACACTACACTACTTTTTTTTCCCACAGGAAAACCACTGGATAGGACACAAAAGCCACAGCACTAAAATGCAGTGAGTTTGGTGCTCCAGCATTTAAAAATTATATATGTACATTACCAGACGATGACATGTATTGTCTTTGTTGCCTGTAGAGGCCCAAAAAGGAATAGCAAACTGTTCATTAGTAATAGTTTATCAGGGGTCATATGAGCAATCTGGAACAAACTTGGAGCAAGCCCAAGAAAGGACCACCCAGTAGACCCATGGTTGTTAGTTAGCTCTAAGCAGTTAGTGCTATTTGCAACTCCAGCTGGTGTCAAACACTGACAATTACCAGTTATCATACAAAGATGAACTGGAATAAACCTGCCAAAGAATACTTTTTTTTTTTTTTTTTAATAGTACAAAGTGCAATGTATTATCGCATTCAAGCAATTACCAAAAAGGAGTTGTTGATCTCACTTTGCTGGGAGATACAAAGGCTAGATGCAGTAACACAGTATTCTTTTTGAAGCGTAACTTGTGTTATAAGTGAAAGACACTATAAAATGACAATGATGCTGCAAAGGAGACAGAATGATACATTTAGTCAAATTCCCAGTCTAAGCCTTTTCAAAGAGCACAAGCAGTTAGTATAACATTCCTTAGGGTTCCTGTATCCTTTCAAACATGATAGCTTTCTTGTAGTTTACACTTATCATATTAAGAAAAATGGTAATGAGGAGATCATGACAACTTCTTTTAAAAGCAACAATGACTCAATTGCCAAGGAAAAAAGGAGTGATAACTATTTTCATGGAAAGAAGCCTCCAGTGAACGCCTCACTGTTGAAGCTGTGTTCTTTGTTTTTGTCTGAACTCAGGAACGACAAGGGGCTGCTGTTCAAAAAAATCTGAGCACCAGTTTTCATTTGATTGGTACGACACTCCTTTTTCTGATAAACTGGCAGCTCAGACCTCTTATTGAAAAGATTAGGGACTCAAGAGGTTACAAATGATAAAATACTGGAATAAGTGGGAAGGGATTAATTGGCTTGATTTTAAAAAATTAAAAATCACTACTGGGAATGTTCTCCTGCCAACCAAACACCAGCTTTTTTTTCTGAGACTCAGAAGAATATTTTTAAAGGTTACTGTACCTTGGGGTACACAAACAATGTACTCTTTAGCAGGATATACTCATGGCAAAGAAATTAATGGACTACAAAGCCCAAAGGGTCCTTTAACAGTCAGTGCTTGTGCAATAATTCCATTGGAAGATCTCAAAGCATTTCTCACAAGAGATCAGTACCCGCCATTTTCCATCTTGGCTCCATAGGTGAAATTTGGTTCATGCCTTAAATCACCCACTCAACCAGCAGCAAATGCAATGAACACTACCCTACCTTTTTTTTAATTTTCCCATTAGCAAACCATGCAAGTCTCCTAAGTCCATGTGTGTCCATGTTGTTCCTGTAAAGTACTAGTAGGTATTATTTCTACACCCCCCTCCCCCCCCCCCAAATATTTGCTTAGATGTTGCACAGAAATTGTGGAACAGAGGAAATATTTAAAGAAGAGCTGTGAACTGTTGAGAACAGGGTTTCTAGTGACACCTACACCAGAGCCCTCGCCCTGGGAGCCCTGGAAGGCAATACAGTAACACTTGCAGCAGGTAGAATAAACAGTATATGCAGAATGTTGAACAAACGTAAATCTGGGCACTTAGGTCTGAACTTCAGATTCATGTTTGTAGTCAGTTTTTATCTCTTGCCTCTGAACAATGGTCAACAAACACATCAACGCCTTGAACTAATAAAATCATCTTCCTTTCTAATGCTACAGCCTGACATTTTCTTCAGCTGACTTCTACAAAGCTGGGTGCCTGTATGGCTGCTTTTAAATAAAAAAGAAATGTGAGAAATTCCTTGGCAGAAAATAAAAAAAAAAAAAAAAAGAAAGAATAAAAAAAAAAAGCATTCTGGTCAGATTTTCTGGCTATCCAAAGAAATTGTTACACAGCTGACATAAATCAATGTGGCAGGATCTACAGGCTAATTAAACAAATCTGACAATTTTACTGTGACAATTTGAAAACGTTTAAAAGTGCCTCCCATCCACAGTGTGCATTCTTCTCAAATGTGTATTAAAACCCATGTACTGTATTAAGAAATTGAAAGGAACTTACATATTCAATAAAAAACACAATTATAAGCACAATTTGAAATATATGGCTAAAATAGATTGGAAGTTCATAAGGTTTCTCAGAACATTAAATTCAATGACACGCTTTCTTTAAAGAAATGTTAGAAATTCTCTATAGAAATGGATAAGCCACAGTGTGTAGCATAATTTTAAATATCTGATTGAGCCTTGCTTTTGCACAATTATAACACCAGTAATTCCAGCTGAGGACCTCAATGCATTTTGCTAGCAAGTAATTTAACTTCGCAGCATGATGGCAGTGTGGGTGAGGTTCTATTTCCCCATTTCATAGAAGGAGACACTGTGGAGCGAAGAGGCATCTCAGGGTTATACAGGAAGATTAAAGGTAGGATGTTTTATCTGAGTCTATGTATTCAAAGATTTATTCAGAGGATGTTCAAAGAGATGGGAAGATGGACCATATCTGTCTTTTACTGGCAGGTGTGAAGTGCTATATTCTGACGACTTTGACAGCTGAAACAATGTCCACAGGTAAGAAGGAAAACACCTTCAGAAAGAGCTCCACTGACTATGCTGCATGACAGTCTTAAAGCCTACGGATCAATGGCAAGTAGCAAAGACATAAACTGCTCCCCTCAAAAAGGCGGATTCCGGAACTACTCTCCCTACAGAATGTGGAATAACTTGAACTTAAAGACAGATGATGACTGCCAAGACTGCCTTCCCATGTTAAGCTGCCTCCACAAAGCCCATGGAGGCTGGCAAGGCTGATAGCGTGTCACTACATGACTCCTCCAAAGGAAAAGTCTGCCTGCTCATCCAGGCGGTGTCTCAGGAAGAAATACTTCTTGGCCCATAACTCAGTTGGTGTCTGTATTCTTGCTTTAAGAAGAAGAGATTAGGAGTGATTTGGGTTAAATTTAGGCTGCAGTACATGAAGAAAATGGCAACAAATATTCCTGGTTATCTGCTGTAACATAACACTTCCGCCCATTTCCTCTGACAGCAACAATGAGATTCAAAGTTCTAACTTCACGTTTACTCCAGGCATCATCTTTGTCCTGTTTTCTTTACTTTCCTTCTAAGAGCACAAGAGCAGTGAAGCATCAAAGGTTGCAACATGGCAGGTATAGTTAAAGCACTGAAACTGAGCATACCTCAAGTATCTGGCCTGGTTTTGGTTCATTTTTTTTTTTCATTTCTCTAGTTCTTTCCTTACATATCTGTTTTTAACCATGAACCAATTTTTTTAGGTTTTGATCATCATGGCCAGCTGAAACTTCAGAGGAGAATTTCAAAGAGAAGAGCTCTTGAAACTCTTTCTGAAAATTCGTTCAGTTACATCTTCCAGCCCTGTCTTCCCTTGGACACTGCGAGTCTGTCTAGCTTTTTCCTAGCTCTGTTTCTCTTGACTAACCACATATGGCCTACTTATCCTTCGTGGGCCCCACCAGCTTCTTCAGCAGTGCTGACTTATGGGGAGGCTTCCTACTGGGACTTAAAACCCGCAACACTTGCCCTCAGGGCTGCAAAAATGAGCCCTTCCCTTCTGTGAGATAAAGAGCCACTGAAGATGCTACAGACTTTGTCATTTCAAACCAGAATTGTTTCTAAAGCATGCATTCATTTCAGAAAGCCTAACTCAATTTTAATATGTTTTCAATGTCTTTATTCTGTGCCTAAAGCAATTTGTTATGTAGAGTACACATTATTAATCTACTTAAATGAAAGGTAACATTGCTAGCAGTTTAAACACTCAATGCCCATATTTAACCATGTTTCATTTTGACAGGACAAGATGAAATAACAGAAATGATTAATCTGAGACCAGAGGAATATTCTACTACCTACATTTCAAAATAGGACTAGCTTTTTTGTTTAGTACATTGGCAGTAAGACGCGTAAGTGGAATACAGGAGCTTCAGATGGGTTTTCTGCTTGACTGCACTGCATACTGTGCCAGCAGTAGTTGTTACCGGTCATTTTGGAATCGGCAGCAGTACTCCAGGACAGGCACACAACAGGCTCTGAGGTTCCTAATACTGTTTTTATACAACATAAATTTGTGCAGCCCACAAATTCCTTAAGGGAGGATACCTGGTACAGCTAGAGCCAAACACTACAACAGTATAGAAGTGTTTAAAATTTTCCATTGAGTTCAGCACTTGGGGCCTTTTTTGTTCATGGGAGCATACAAAAGGTCAAAGTTAATCTGACATCCCAGATTCCTTGGGTCTGTTTTCTCTTGCACTTTCACTCAAAGATAAGGACTTACTCCTTATTTACAATGATGAAAAGGGATGGGAAGTCAGGTCCCATGGGTCTGCAAATCTGGAGTAGGAATCTTAGTTTTATGATAGTCTCCACTCAACTACAAGACCCCATCAACTCGTTTTCCCACATTTTTTGTCTTCCAGCTATTTCTGGAACTACAAAACTTAGAAGTATTTGAAAAAGTAGTATATGAAGTGACCAAAACTTTCAAGTGCTGCAGAGGGTGCACCTGATCTTCTGCAGAAGTTGTGAAACTTACTATCTTTTCCTCCAAGAGAATGAATTTGCTTGAATTACTTTCTTGTTTTAACTGCCTTTTAAAAAAGTATTTTGTATATTCTTATAAAATATGATTATTTTTATCATAAGAGAGTACTGAATCAGAGTGAGGACGCCAAGCATGTAACATGCTGCAATACACAGCGGATCATTTCTGAGGTCACTGTCAATGAGGAAGAGAAACTAGAAGTGGTTGTTTTGGTGCAAAAGAGATGCTGAAGAGCTCGGAAAATAGCTAAGAATTAACACTTTTTCATTTAGTCATTCATTTCTCATGAGAGTGCTTTCATTCTCTTCAGGAGCAGTAATACGTGTCCAAACTCTTGTGATGTCAGCTCACTTTACAGTAATTTTAGTAGCAACAGTAAATCTAGCAATGATAGCAGAATTATATAATACTACTGAAATCAGCAATATTTCAATCTGGCAGTACAAAAATATATGTTAAAATATTATGGTTACGGAGATAAGAAAACAGAATTGAATAGTGAGTTTGAAATAGGTGCACTGCAATCTCTCTCTCTTTTCCTGAATACCTTTTGCAATCTTTTTTTATTGTTGCAGTGTAGACAGGCTGCAATAGACGCAAGTAATGATCAGATTTTACATTTCAAAGTGCTTTGCTAAATAATTTCTTTAATACTGCTACAAAAATAAAACCTTTATTTGATAAATGTGCCTGCAGGCTGGAATCAGACCTTGCTTGTCTGTCCTGACAAAGGTCTAATCTTTTGCTGCCTTACATCTTGAAGAGGCATTTATCCCTGTAACAGGCAGGTGCAAAACACCACCTTTCGAATACGGGAAACACTGCACACCCACACGCATTTGTCAGATCAGACAGTCAACCTTTTCTCCCCGTCACCTCCCCAACAGCATGAAGTCTGCTTTGCGTTCATCTGGCAGCACAAAGCAGATTTATAGTATATATCTACATCACAAGTGAACTCCTCTCATACCTAACTTGTGCCATGCCAGCAGTACAACAGTGGCCCACGAAACCAACCTCATAAGCGAAGTACCTGAGCACTGACTCATGCCAACTTCCTACTCAGCTAGCCTAAAGTTAGCTGTGCGTTTTCTACATTACGTACCTTCAAGTTAATATAGGCAGCTTTGGGATAATGCTCCTGGGGTGCCTTTCTCATGTGTGGCACCCTAACGTCACTGTAAAGGTGAATGGCCAAAAACTTGAATAATCCTGTTCTGCTGCATTTGGGGGTAACTCACAGTGGCCAAGGTGAGCCTCCGTGTTAACCGTCTGCTCTAGACTGGGAAGACCTAAGGATGCATTCTCCAACTCCCAAAGAGCCTTTTGCACTTCAAGCCTACACCAGGCTGTCTTTGAATGACTCTAACTATTGACCTCACCATGCATGCGTGTATACAGCTGGACAGTGCACAAAATGCTGGGAAAATGCTTCTTTTGACCTTCCTGGAATTGTGGTGGTACTGAGATGAGAATTGAGCTGATCACCTACCAAAGCAGGAATGAGCTATTCTCAAAGAACTACTCGGCATTTCCATTTTCTGGAGTGAGACTATGTCTAAAGAGTCATCACAGCAAAGGACTAGTTGCTGCTTTTATGTATACCTAAAGTAATGCTGTGGTAACTCCTTTTTATTTAATAACAGCAGCAGCAACGTAAGTGGAGCTGCTGCCAATTTATACAAGTGTGGGAGGAAGAAGAATTCAGTGAACTCAAATGAGATCAGAGGTCAGTGGAATTACCCCTTGATTTATTTTGATGTGAGAGCAGACACTGGTTCTGCCTCCATTGAGAAAATGCTGATAAAAAGCTGAAAATGCAATGGCTTGGAAATTGCTAAGAAAATAATTGTTTTTATCCATCCAAATCTTCATGTACATAAGCAAAGTCTAAAGAAAAAAAAAACCCTACAGTTCTAACACTTTGCCATTTTCAAAGCAGGCTATTACCCTGTTCCTTACGCGCTTCCAAGGGCTGCACGCCAGTTGAGGGACAAAGGCCGCAGATACACATTTACACGTGGGTTAACTTTTCAATCCATTTTTTCATTTCAATAGAAATAATAAATCACCTTATCCTGGAGAAAGAAGCAGCTTGACACAAAACATACGGTGCTGGGCTATTTTTATAGCACACCTAAGACATATAGGGATTCATTTATTTACTCAGCTATTTAAAAGTGGCTACTCTTACTCATTCTCTGGACAGCTAAATGCCAGGTTGCTAAGTTACTGTTACTTGACATCATCTCCTCCCCAACGTGTTCCCACATTTGACAGGTTCACATGATTTACTAGGCCAGTCAGCTCGTTATTCACTTGTCCAATGACGTCTGGATAATCATTTTAAATTCACATCATGTCCTCCCCAGCAAGCCCCCAGATTCCACATGAAAATATTTAAACTGCCTGTCAGCTACTAAGTGCATTTGTAACCACAGTGGACAGCATACCTGTGTTTTTCAAATTACAGTTATTATAATTAGGTTTAGCATCGTTCTTCAGTGTTGGTTTGTATTTTAGAAGAGAAAACAATTACTGAGGGGCAAATAATGGGCTATATCTGTTACAGTCTAATTTTGCTCTGTGAACAGCTCACCTCAGCTATGGATGATACATATTAAATCCGTTAGTGCTTTCAATTGGCATGAGGAAGGTACTACTACACATAATTTGCCCAGTCAAGGGCATTTTCACCTGCTGATCAATTTACATATTCTCCAATGTCATTAGACATGAGCTAGTCATCAGAAGAATAGAAGACCATACAAATTATAGACTTTGCTCATCTAACTCCAGTCATTTTTATACTAATTACAATCTGAATTGTATTTAGGATTTGTTTTGCTTCCAGACTAGAAAGCTTTTAATTAGTATCACAGCTGTCCACATAACATCAGAAGTCCATCTAGTTTCTTGATGGCTTGCTACAGCGAATATGCACCTACAAGAATTCTTTTGTTTCTCTAAGCAGGGACAGATTTTTAGACATAAGTGCCTGCCCAGATGGTTAGCAACACAGACACGAAAGCTTTATGTGTACAGACCAGAGCCTCACTTCTGCGGGATTATGTCTAATCGATTGCCTAAACACCTAGCCCAAAGTTTCAATTTACACTACAAGTCCTCAAGAAAATTTAGTTAAATAAAATTTCCTTTCTTTCCCATGTAATGTGGTATGCTTATCACCTCTTTACTCAGAGGTAAAGCGATGCTAAGGGAGGTTCCTTCTGCACTCTCTATAGGCAGAAAAAGGATCACTGCTGGTTTGCACTCAGTGTCACACCTACACGCACCCCTATGCCTGGACCAGCATGACGGTGCACGTAACACTCAATGACAGCAAGGCACACTGATGTAAAGCACTGGTACAAGTGGCACAAGTAACAGCTCCAGAATACTGGTTTAAAATGTCAGTTCTCCCGCCCCATCTGCACTTCGTATCACAGCATTTCAATGAACTCATTTTTCAATGGCTGCACATAGCAAGTGACAACTTAATTTAAATCCGTATTAATAAAATGTGAATTACACACACACGCTGTTGATTGCCTGTGTTCCATGTTATCCACACTTTCAAAGCCATTATGTTGGTTTAAAAAAATAAGCCACATTTTGGAACAGAAAAAAGTGTACCGACCATCAGTGTATTTGCCTTCATCTTTCGATCTGGTATTAATGCAAATCTCCTGTACTACCTTTACAGCTTAGCCTTAGCTGTACAAAAGAGATTATTTTTCTTTAATAATTATTTTTAACAACCTTTTCAGCCATCCTGGTTAGAAAAGCAAAATCAACAGGAGACTACTCTGCCATTAACCTTTGGTTGTAGTATCAGGAACAGCCCTTGAAGCATTTACACAAGATGACATAAGTGGCTAAGTGTTTCAGGAAACCTGAAGGACTGTGAAATTTTGTCTCTGAAGACTCAGAGGTCTGAATGGACTCAAGACCTTTCCCCTCACTTGGTTGGAAATTTTTGACCATAAACTCAATTAAACCTTTTTTTCTATGAAAAGAAAAAAAAAAAAAGGAGACAGAGATTAGGAATTTCAAGTCTCTACAACTACAAAAACCATTAATCAAGTTCAGCTTGAAAAAAGAGCTCTGTAAAATCAGAGGTCACAGACCTTAGCTTGCATCCTTCTTCCTTGTAAAGTCCAGCAAAAAAACCTACAAGAGTTACTGTGTCTTTCTGAGGGACGAAACTGAATTAAGTCCCTTAATTCCTTGACTTAAACAAAAAAAAGGAAAAAAGCAAACTTCAAGACATGAAATGCTCTCAAGAGAGACTGGCGGGGCTGGGGCGAGGCAGGTGGCAGGACCCTTCCTCTGGCACTTTGAGCACACAGCTCAGCAGCGGACATGGCCCAGAGCAGAAATTGCCAGTCGTTGCCAATGGTTTGGTTGGTCAAAATGCACGCTATTACAGCCCCATCTGTCTACCTTCGGGACTTGACTGTCTTGTAATCCTCCTTGTTTACCTCTGCAACATCCCCGACAGGATGGAAATGTTAATAGCCTATTTTTTTACCTGGGAAGCTGCCATCATGGAGCTGAGGCCCACACTCCCAAAGGCTCTTCAGAGCCTACATAAATGGCCCCGAAAGGCCAGAAAGTATCTGTCAGGGCTGGGAACTTAATCCAGGTTCTCAAAGCACAAATTGCTGCTGAAACCAAGGGTCATCCTTTGATCTGAAGCAGATAGCCTGAATCTCCTGACACAGGGCTTCTACGGGGAGCCCGAAGACTGGATTTTGACCACTGCTGGGCATCACATTCTCTTACTTACTTTCTCTCCATTGCCTATCAAGTAGAATATGATACTCTACATGCAGCCAAAACACACTTCCCGCTAGCTTATTCTGCACGATAAATTTGAGAAGAACAAAGTCATTGACAAAACTCAGGTACTTCTACTTCCACATGGGCTTTAGCACCATATGAAGTTGAAAGCCTAAAATGCTGCCACTGAAAACAACCAGTTGGGACTGGCGTTTGCTGGGCCTTTGCTGGACAGCCCCACAACCGTCTCTGTGATCTGCTGCTTTCACACACACAGGGCCTTGCTGGCAGCCTGCAGCCTCTTGCAGACAGGTTACAAGAAGGCTGCAGACAGCCTGTCAGCGCCCAGACCTGCCTAATGCCACACCGATGGCATACTAAGCCACCCTCACCACACAAAAGCATGCAAACCCACCCAGCTGTACATGTGGTGAGGGACTGCACACCCCAGATGAACCATGGCCGAGGTCCCATGCTCACCTGCGGCGTGCTGAGCCCATACCTGCTCCCCGGCACAGGCGGTTTCATATGCTCAAGATGGCTTCTGGCTGACAGGTTTGCTCCATGGCTGGATGGCAAGGCTGGGTACTGGGGGTGCCTGCGGGCATCTGCACCCAGCAGTCAAGAAAGATCTGCCGGTTTGTATCCCTTTTTTGGGTGCCCATTACATGCCCCCATGAGACAGATTCCCAGAGATGTGGAAACGTGCCAAATCCCTGCTCTGTCCACCCCAGAAGTCCCTCCAAGTTTAACAGCCTACTGGTGGCAGGAGGTGCTGCCTGCAGCCGCAGGGATTCTGCAGTTCATCCCCATCCTCTGAAGACAACAGAAAGTCACGCACCGATCTCAACAGGTTTCAGAAGGAAGCGCGGGACATTCTGCTTCTGTTTGTTGACTCAAATTACAGTCATGGGGTAGGAAATAGGATCACCTCCTCTTGATTAAAAAAAAAGACATTTCTGCTTCCTGTGATGTATATGAACTGTTCCCACATTAAAACTGTCACCTGGATGATCGATCCCTGAAATTCACTACATCACATTTCCTTCTGACGCTGTTTACTGAAAACAACTGCTTTCCCCAGCTAACAAGTCATTCATTCCAACTATAGTAATGAACCTAATTGAAATATATAAACAGGGGAAGAAGACATTTAAAATGTACCAAGTATTTTGCACAGCCTTTCAACATTTTCTTTGCTTTTGCTCCTTTAGTGTTCTATAAGTAATAAACCCCTGCTCACTTTGAAGGTTGAAACTAAATTTGTTTACTGCCTTGCATTCATTGCTGCTTGGGTGCACATGCAGATGCATATTCCTCCGCTACTGTAGGTCTGCACATGTACGCTTGCCTGTTGGTTCAACATACTTCTACAGCAACATGGGCAACCCACAAGGACATCAATAGCATCCCAGGATAATGTGCATACACAAAACAGGAGCAAGTTTCCCAAACTATTTAACTCTGGATTACAATGAGTACAGAGGAGCTTATTTTATTTTATAAGCAAGAATAAGTCCATGTCTTTGCAAGCAAGTTGGCAGGATTGTTACACATCATTTCAGGTCTGGGTTAGTCTGCACCAGTTGCTCCTAGTGATAAGGACATGGCTGGCACAAATTCCCACTGAAATTCTATCCCTTCTACACCGAGGTGTTGGCTGGCAGTCCCAGAGAGGTAGCTCTGACAGATGGGAAACTTGACCCATGAGGATAAAAACCTAAAACCCAGATAGGGACTGGTGTGTCACAAACCTGCCCCCAGAAAAAACTCACTGCCGACAGAGGACCCCAAAGTTGGGGTGTCTGAAGAAAAGCCCATCTTGCACTTAAAGTAAGGTGGATTTACACATATACAACTTGTTATGCACACTCCCCTTTTTCCTGTTATATGATGTTGTTGCAACTAAGCCATGCTCAGTTTGGAGTGGTTGTTTTAATTCTCTGTATTCAACCACTGACCAGAGCTCCCAGAAAAAAAAAAGAAAAAAAAAGCCTGTAGGTCTCTAACAAACCCATGAACAATGAGCAACTGTAGTCTGGGGGAAGATGATGACTATAGGTCAGTCTGTGAGTGGGAGAATTAAGGCAACACAACCTCAGGGTAGGAGACACACATGTCCTGGAGAGACTCACAGAGACTGAGAGCTTAAAAAAGAACAGAAACGTGTGTAAATCCTGAGTGAGACAAGCTGGCAGATGCAGAGTACTAAGTGAACTGACCTTACTCACTAAGGAGCACCCAGGGCCTACCACTTGGCTGTGTCTCTTTAACAGAGACCCAGTAATATGTTATTATTTAACTACAGTATTAAAGACAACCATATAACCCTTCTCCATGAAAGACGAAATAACAGCACTACAATTATACAAAAGATACAAAAGCAAAGGGTATTACTTACCCGTAATATTTCTTCCACACAGCTGGAGTCATTGGGAAGAGTAACCTAGGTTTAAAGAAAAGAATAAATGTTTAGTCAGGTGCTGGATGCAAAGTTCAGTGACTACAACCACACAGGTGAACAGCTAACAAGCAACAGCCTCTGAATACTGCTGTATCCACACTTGCTGCCTATCAAATTTTCCAGTTCAGATCAACATACATCATCAGCAGGACCCATTTTGTCAAAAGTTGTTTTTTTCTTCTGTACTGCTTTGTGCTACTAATGACACTTTTGAAGCAATAAAATACTCTGATTTCCTCACAGTTGAGAACTGGCAGTAGAATTGCCCGAAACTTCTGTAATTGAAGAAGATCCCACTGTTACTCCTATCGGCAGCCTTCAGAGAGAAGGCGAGGTTTGGTTTAACTTGCCGCACGCTGCAGCGAAGGACAGAGGTGATAACAGTTAGGAAAAAGCTGTTATCATCAACTATCTTATCCTACAGCTTAATAAGCTAACAGCCAAGACAGCTCTTAAAACTTAAAACATATACTGTAGTAAAATACTAGTTGGACTGTAAGGGTAGCTGCTGATTTTGTTGTCCCTCACTTCATCAGCCTGTTGCAGGTTAAGTACCCTCTGAAGACTGAACAGCACATAGGAATCCACCTTGAGAGGCTTGACAGATATTCCTTCTCCCCTTAGAAAGATGCAATATACCTACGCACACAACCATACCCACGCACACACCCAGTGGTGCCCTTAACATCTTACAATTGAAAATACTCTTTTAAATGGTGCTTACACCATTTGCCACAATCGCTCACTCCAAGGACACAGAAGAACACAAAACCTCTAAATACTGTGAACAATTACAGAAACAGCAGGCAGACATGACCCATACATACAATCATTCTGTAGCACTTGCGGTTAGATATGATGGGTTCTTGTCATGGGGGTACAGCAAAACAGGAAGAGACAATATTCAGGAAGGTACCAAAAAACAGGTAAGTGCTTTGTACCATAAATATTCAGTGAGACTTTTCTGTCCGATGCTTCTACCTTATTGCCCTTGGTAACTAGTTTGGTAAAAGACACCCGTGACTAAACTTAATCCCTGTCATCCTAATCTGCTATAGAGCTTGACCAAAAGCACTGACCATGGCTTTCCTCCTATATTTCAGCCAGCACTAAGCTTCAAGAATAAATCCACACAGCTACGAAAGTCAAAGACCAGAAAGACCTATTAGATCACCAAGTTCACGCTCTGCTAATGTAGCACGTTTCCCCATATCTTCTAGTACTGTGGCTAGTCTGGCCCCAAAACTGTAGGGAAAAGCATCTCCCATCTCTTCCCTTAATAGAATACAGAGCAGTGTTGTAAACTGTTTGGCCCTTTTTGTGATAATTGTTAAAATTTTGCTTTCAGTGTCACCTCAGCCCTTCTGTAGAGGTCTTCCCACTACTTTAAGTAATTCATTACTTCCCTTCACATTTACACCATGCACAGACATGCAGAATTATACTCCACTTTTCTCAAATGCTGTATGTTCAACTTTTACCTTCTTTCCTGATAAACAAGGTTTTCCATCCATTTGGCTTATTTCATCACTGTTCTCTGAATTTCCAACAGTTCATCAATATCTTGGTAAAGAAGTATTCCAGTCAATATGACTACACTACAGGGATATTAGTGATTTTTATCTACTTCAGCAACTATAGATTATAATTTTCCTTAATAACACTTAAAAACATTCAGCCAACCAAAAAAACAGCCTTACCTTTTGTCCTCAGTTTCTACTCAGCTCAAATTCTACCTAACAAACCTAGGCTGAGAACTTCCAGTGGATGGTCAGCATTAACTGCAATAGGCATGCAGTCCACCCTCATACCGCATGACCTGATATTGCAGCACTTTCATTGGCCTTCCTTCATCCTCCTACTTCCCATTTAAATCACTTTTTTCCCTCTCAATACCTAAGTTCTTTGCTAATCTGCATTTTCCATACCTCATACCAACTCTCCATTCAGCAAGGAATATAGTTAACTTTAACCAAAAGATTACCAAGCACGGGTATTACTGCAATGTGCGGTAGGACAGTGGGAGTACATATGTCTCTAATACACTCCTGATTTTTTTCATTGAAAAATTAGTATGTTGGAATATGAGAAAACAAAACAAATACTCCCCCAACAAGCTTGCAGTTTACACACCAACCACAAAATCTCTCACAGCAGTAACAGGAGCAGCCCAAAATCCAGCTGAGTGAGTCAGACTGGGAAGAGTGAGAGCAGCAGAGGTGCAGAGCCCTCTCTTTATTTAACACCCCTCCCTACCACCACACATGCCATTTTCAATGGTTAGCTGAGATACCATGTGTACTCCTTTGTTTGGAAATGTCTTAATTGTGATAATTGTGTCCCTGACTATTAACACAGGGCAGAGCATGTTCTCACTTGTTTCACAGTCCTCTCCCAATTCACAGCCCTGTTTAAGTTTATGTTACTTCAGAACTAATGATGATAATAACAATAAACATACCATTTTCCGTTAATAAAGCCCACTATATATTATGCAATCACAACCAGCTTCTGCTGGCAGCACTTGCTAATAACTTTAAATGCTCATGCATCAATTTAATTGTGTTAATGGCAAAGAAGATTTTAATGGCTTGACAGAACTTTTGTTCCCTTTGGCATTGCTTTGTTTTGAATCACTGGTATTAAAGTAATGCAAGATGTCAAAGTGCTGTGATTGTCATATAGGGAGATCCAAGTAGGAGCTAGCACAAAGAGGAAAACATTTAGATTGATGCAAACATTAAAAGAATAATTATTACAACGTGGCTATCAGAGAGAAGATCAATGTAAGAGTCTTTCAGTACATTACTATTAATGGATTTCTAAAGAAATGAGACCATTTTTCTAAAATCATGCTACAGTTGCACATTCTCAGAGACCTGAAAGGCACAGATCTATCTGAAACTTAGTCTATCCTGGAAAAAAAAAGGCAAAAAACCCAATCTCTCAGCCTTTCAAAGTGTGAAACAAAAATTGCAAGTTTAATTGTCCATAAACACTTGCATTCAGCTAGCAAGTGCAAGCAGGCCCACACGGCACACCACGGCATCCAAGCATAGATTTATCAGGACAGAATGAAACAGAGCAGATACAATATTCATCACCTTCTCAAGTACTAGTGCTATAGCAAATTGTTATTAGAATTGCCATTAATAAAATGCCACATTCCTCCTGTAGTTTGGTCAAGATTGGACATCCATCCCTTACTACTACTTTCCTAATCTAATAAAAATCAAGTAGTTTAGGACCCACCATGTGATTCTCCACCCCCTCTCCTCTTCAGCTTTTATCAGTAATCAGATTCTAAAAAGGAGGGCACAGCTTGCATTTGTGCATGCTTTTGGTGCTTTTCTTCCTTTGTGAGCAGCATGATCTAACTCAGCCAAAAGGACAGATTCCAGGAATTTGGCTTCCATAAGACCGAGTAGTTGCATTTCACATCATGAGCTCTTCTCTCAGCCGGCAGTGCATTCATGAACCCCAGACTGAAGAACAGTGAATATTACATAAGCTGCAGACAGACATCCTGAGGTAATAAAATTTCAATCAAAACAAAAAGATTTCACAAAGGCTACATGCTACACTGAACTCATCTTCCAATTTCATTTTAATCTGGCAAAACTCTTTTGCATCAAAACGCTTCATGTTTACTTTTAAATATTGCTTGCTAAAAGAAAGAAAGAAGAAAAAAGGAAAGGTCAGATGGTCAAAATATTCCACCTAATACAAGCCAGTATTCTAAGGCTCTCTTCACATTTTGGTCTCACAAGAGAGAGAACAGAACTTAAATGATGTGGAACCAAAGGTTTAATGTATGGCTTGGATGGCTCAGTGCTAAACTTTAAAGGGAGGGAAGGAGGGCAGAAATCTAAGAGTGAGGGAATAGTAGCCTTTAATGTTATGCAGATCAAATGACACTGGGTGACTGGTTACAATATCTGATGAGTCATGTTGATCTAACCTTCCATTTATTCATTCAAGAGTTCCTTGACCACTCTTACCTCCTGGACAATTTATAACCTGCATGAGATCAGATTTTGTTTTTGCGGCAGAGAAAAATCATATAAAGTCTCTTTTCCCTGTAATTTACACCCGACAGCAGGCATTTCTCAGAAATCTTAGCAACAAAATCTTCCAACAGACTTGTCAGAATAGTTCTGAAAATTCAAATGCAGTGTCAGAAAGCAGAAATACACAATGAATAATGTCTTTGCCAGAACTGACCAACTACATTTTCATCTGGATAAACTCTTCATGAACAATCCCTCTGGCTTTATTGATGCACAGTTGGCATTCAACAAGTAATCTCTTCTTCCTATCTTTGTTTTACCGGAAAGATAAATGTAGCGTGTTAAACAAATGTAGGAATCCACTCTCATTTCTTGCATATGAGCACCTATGTGCTTATACATCAAGAACTCAGCTTTCATTGTCACCTCCTTCATCAAGGAACCCATTTTGACTCTGGGGAGATGAAGCTCATACTACTGTTTATTCCTTTGAACACAAATTGATTTTTCACTTGCTAGCACGAAAAGATCCTGTGCACAAGCCTTGATTGATCATTTCCACTGTGCACTACACAGTGGTAAGAGGAAAACACTTAGAACACCAGAAGCAGCAAAACCAGGACTGTCAGCAGAAGCCTTGTCCTATGAATGCCTTCAGCTCCTGCCAGGCTTCCTATTAACAGAGGCTGCTGCTTTTTTTGATTAATACAAGTGGGAAATGGATCAGGCAGTACTAAGAATAGCAGGGTTTCCAGATACAAGACGTTGGACTACATGACCTTTGAACATCCTTCCAACCTATATGAACCTGTGATTCGATTTTTGCAATACGCTCACTACAAATCTAAGAAGATGCAGTACTTCACCTGCACTCGAATGGAGTATACACCCACGCCTTTCCAACACCAGCTTTCCTTTGATTGCCATCAGTATTTCCTTGCATGCCCAGGCTTCATTTCCCCTCTTCAGTCATTCCATAAATCTCTTCTGGACTTGCCCCTTTTCAGACAGCAGCCTGCCCCTCAGCTGCCATCTGACTACACGTTTCTCCTCCTGAGGAAGACTGTTTCACATTTACTTGAGGTAAGCTTCACACCACTGCTCAGAGCCCACTGTTCAAACCTCCTTGGGTTGTTTCACAGTTCATCCTTTTGTCCGTTTCCTATCTCACTAATATTTTGTCCCCAAAGGGTCATTCATGTTAAAGACACCTGAAATAGATGTCAAACTAACCCCACTAGTTGGGAGGGTCTTGGCCCTTCCTTACTAACTTCCGTGCAAATGGGTAAGAATGGAAGCAGCAAAAGAGCAAGGAATGAATATTGCAACCGGAGCGGTATTTTTTTTTTCTGGTGTATTTGATATTCATGAGGTTATCACCAACATATATTAGGACTGTATGTTTGGGCTCTGGAGGAAACTGAACGAAGCCAAACATGGTGGTATTCAAAAAAACCCAAATAAAATTGCTCCCTTGGTATTCAAATACATCTACGTGTTTTTCACAGGGTTATTAATTCTCAAGGGAGCCACTTCTGGGTCCCAAATAATGTATAACCACTGTTTTCTTTTAGTACCTCCACCATCCTGGAACCAAAATACCATGAGAAGACTACATTTTCCATTATTTCAACCCCAAAAGTATCTCTGGGGGCTTATTAAAAGGTCTTTGAAAATATATTTTATATATATATAAAAATCAAGAGAGAAAGAAAAACTATTGCCTAAACCAAAATAGAGAGCTGCTCCTCTGTTCCCCCTTAATACAAATACCGCAGAAACAGTTGTGTCAAATATGCATTTACTGGAGAACCTAAAAACAGGAAAAAGTTTTAAGGAGTGGACCAAGTTAATTCATTTGTTAAGCTAAGACAACCTGGCTTGCAGTCAGTGCTGCTCTTCCAGTGGTGGATGGAGAAGTTTATGCCTCTTCCCTCGAGTAAAGCACGTTAGCTAGGAAAAACAACTTACTCGTGTGGTCCAAAACGTGACTGAATCAGACTCCCACTGACTTTAGTGAACTTCCCCACAGGTCTCTAGTTTAGAAGCCCAAACTGCCCACAACGGGTACCTTTAGTTTCATACAAAAGCCAACTACTATAATATGCTCCTCTCCAGTCACCTAAACACTAGACAAAACAGTGCAGGTACACCACGTTGGGGCACTTGGGCACTAGCCCACAAATCAAGAAGAATTATAGTTTGATTTCCCTACAATGAACTCAGCTTACAAAGACCTCGCAGTCAGAGCAATCCCAATTGCAAGGACAATGTTTTTTCACCGGCATTTAGTTCTGCTACAGCAACTTCTAAACCAGACTGACCTGGTTGTGACAATTATATTTTTCCTGTTCTTCCCAGTGCATGCTGTATTTAGCCCATTTCTTCTTTTTCATTTCTTTGATGTTTTCTTTTAACAATACCATTTCAGTGTTGATCAGCATGAAATAGTCTCCATGAAAGCACAATATGCTGATGTTCAATTTAAACTCAATGGTTCTCCATTATTTTCATGCAGTAAATTGCCAAACTCTATTAGAGAGAGAAGCCTGATAAAGTGATCTCTCACTTCAAGGTCTCCTGGGAGTTTTTTAATGTAGGTAAGGCTGCACATTTTACTTACGGAATATTCTGTGAATGTAGTATTTTAGAATCTCACCATGATGATAACACCAGAGTAACTGGTAATGTCAGTATTCAGCCAGGCCCCAACAAAAGTGGCATTTGCAGTACTTAATTTGTGACCAAAATACTGGCTTGCATAAAGGCTGTTACAACCATTTAATTCTGACAAAGAGCAAGGGAATTTGAACCACACATTTTCTTTTTTTCATTTGTCCTTTATTCCTTCCTCTCTCTCTCTGTCCCTCCTCCTCCAATGACTGCAAGTACTTATTTACTTATATAAAGTAAGTACATTTTCTTATGTGCCTTGGTATTTTCACCTTATTCTGGGAGAGGTTACCTTATACATTTCCATTAAACTGATGATAAAAGGAACCCTGACCTAAAATGCCACTGTGCACTTGTCCACTTGAAACATCAAAGCCTGCCTAACAGACTATGCAACCCTCTGGTGCGGTGAGATATATGGTGTGGCAGAAATAAAGATCAAGTGCCTGCTTCTTGTCTTACTTTTACCAGTGTGAATGAAATCTAACTCCTCTGAAGACAATGAAGCAGTATAAAAGGAGCGTGAAGGGAGTTCAGCTTCCAAGCCTATTCACCCTCAGTTAGGGGGATGTAAATTAGACTCCATATTTATTCTCAGTGTAACCCTTTGAGTAGAACCTCTCGGAAATCATTCAAAACCCCTTTGCTATACCGACGTCTAAATTTAATCCAACTTGGAATTGGATCTCCCTTGAATCTATTTTACATTAGTGGATTTTGGTGCCTGTTCCCAGTACGCGCCAGCATGAGAGCAAGCAGCGTTGGGCAGGAGCTGTGTAACTTCCTGCTAAACTAGCAGCGAAGTTGCCAGGTCAGACCGTGGCCTTGGTGACACGACTAAAACTCCGCTGATCTCAGTAAAGTTGCATCAGTGTAACCTGAAGCATTATTTGACCTCATGAATTCAGACTGTAACATTTCTTTTGAGGTTTTAAAGAGGAACCTTTTAAAGCATCTATTTACATCTGACAATACCTTTACTGTAGCTACAAGAATACAGTGGGCGACTGTGCCGGTTATCTGTTCCACTTCTTTTTTTAAAGCAGGTATGAATGTCCTCTCTGAGAAAAGGTACTTCTGGGTTTAAATTGTACAGTAGTTTGCATAGCTGCAAGGCCAATGTTGAGACACAAACTAATTGCTCAGAGCTTGTTTGCAAATTAGTTGTTTTCATACGTCCCTCCACCGCGGTCACAACTCGCGGATGGCGTCCTCAGACTGTCTTCAAAATAGAGGGCCAGAATTCGAAGGGCAAGGACATGGTCTTGCCCGGGGGAAACAAAACAAATGTATTTTGAAATCTCTGAGGGTTTAAATACCAACTCTACCTGTTAGCATAACTAGTCCACACAAACACACTTCTTTACATAAACTTCAATTGAATAAATGAAATTCCTTTATGAAATAAAAGACATTTTCCTTTTATTAATAGTAACAAAATAGCATAATGAATGATTATGTCTTTATTGGGAGTGGATCCGAATTCAGACTAGATTAAGAGCCAGATCTTACGCTCATTAAATAGTAAGACACATGATTATTCCAACTGCCACTGAAAGTCATGGTTATCATACAAAAGGGGAGCTAAAATAACACTTTTTGGACAGTACGGAACTTAGAACAAAGAAAATCTGATTTCGAATGGGATCTTTATGGCCTCTCTTTTAGTTACATTTCTAATTAAAATGCTTTGATCTATTAACGCCAAGGGACGCTGCTAAATGTATTCAATGCAGAAGTCGCGTACTTTTCCTGAGCTCCCAAAATCTCTTAGATCTGTGTGCACTTATGCTGCATGCAGTTAAACCGCTCACTAAAATGAAAAGATATCTAAGAATAACTCACTTCCATTAGATTTATAAATCACATTAATTAATTCTACATCTCCAGTGGTGTAGAGACCAAACTCTAATGCGAGATCTAATTAAAGAAAAGGGGAAAAAAAATTGGAATTGAAACACAGAAGTAACTGTTTAGCCTCAAATTAATGAGGCGCTATGCTAAGCAAGAATGTCCATAAATCCCTAATGAGGATTTTAAACACATTAAAACTTCCTAATACAAAGTGTTTGCCTTCCTTTTATCCAATAACAAATAAGCCAATAATTTTCTGCCTCTAAATGACACTATTAACTGTCATGGCATGTTTTATTTGACAAACCCTCCATTCAAATACAGTAAAACCAATTAATTTGCCTGCTGTGAAATGTGTTTCTTGATAGCTTTTATGTGATTTTTCTTCTCAAAGAAATGTAAATAGGAGGTCAATGTAGGTGCCTGATTTTGCTTAAAAATACGCTGCAATAACTATAGATTTTCTAGTCAGTTTGCATTTCAAATGAATTGAAAGATAACCTCCATTTTCAGGTCATCAATCACATAATGGTCTCCTGATAAGTAAACAGTTACAGAGTAATAGTTTTATTACTAGGGAAATGGTCCCATATTTGAGCCGTGATAGTTGCAAAATTACCACTTTGTTCTGTTATAAATAACGGTTCACAATCAGGGTGCTTGGCCTCTCTGCCTTCCCTGGCAGCCCGGCAAGGGCGGCACCGCCGCACCCACCAGCGCTCAGCAAAACGCGGCACCCCGCGCCAGAACGCCCTCGCAGCCACGGACGGTCGTTAAACTCCGCGTCTTTTAAGTGTGAGGATGGCGAGGGGTTACCTTTCTTTTTGCTCAGAAAAATCCATAGAACAAATAAAAGATAATTCTGCGGTTTCAGTGGTCCCCCGGGCCCCACTTAGTAGATCTTGGCAGAGAAAAGCAAGACGGCGTTACAACTGCCCCACAATTAAGTCGTATCTGAATCTCCAAAGATCTTCTAAGGTTTTGTCACTGGGAAGGTCAGCCTGCTAAAAAGTACACGTTTTATACTTCAGAAATACCCTTTTTTCAGTCTGTGCCCACTATGTGAACTGAACCTCACTGTAAATTGAAGGCAAAATAGAGGATAATGCATGGCATGCCATGCTTTATGGGGCCTAACTGAATGCCAATTAATCTTTACAACATATGTACGGTTCCATCAGCTCTTGCATTGCATCATGATGACATGGAGACTGTGGTTCCTTTGCCTTAAGACGGAAACACAAATTGAAAAAAACCCCCACGACACACCACATACACACACACACAGAGAAGGAACAGGGAATTAAATAAAACAAAGATGCCTACCAGTGCTGAAAAGGACATAACTGCTCACTTATTTAATCGTCTGCAATAGATTACCAGCCAGAACCAGATAATTTATGTAGCATACCATGACAGCTGATTTCCAATTTGCACTATCTTGTACGTGTGTTTCCTATTGAAATAAGCAAAGAAAATCTGCAACCTCACTCGGAAGAGCAGTGCCAAGGCTGCCTAGCATGTGAGGAGGGCTGGTGAGAAGCGAGGCTGGGACAAATCGAAGGCAGCAATAGGGCTCTGCAGCTCTGTTAGCCACCGTTCCCGTCACTGAGACATGCGGCCCCAAACCCTTATTCGTTCCTTTTTCCCAACAGAAATTCCTGTGACTATTGCTAGAAATTTTTGCCGTAGTGACCTTTCCGCAGGGATGTCTGGAGAAGCAATTTATATTTATATATTATTATCATATAAAATTATATAAATATGTATCCAAATAAGAGAAAAATGCATTCTGCAAATACCCGTATTTTGCTCCTTAACCACAATCCTATTTAATAAGCCTAGTAATTTAATTGCAGCAGTTTCAAAAAGTAAATTGAAGAGACCCCTTGTCTTGCCTGAACAGTGGGAAAAACATGTTCTTTCTACACTCTCAGCTAATAAAAATTCCCAAATTAAACTTCAAAAAATACTTAAGTGAGAACTATGTTTGACACAGTCAAAGATCAGGAAATCAATTTCATCATGGATACAAGCTTTTGAGCTTAAGATACCGCATATTGTAACCTGTATTTTGCTCACTTTGCAATCCAGTGTTCCTGAAGTCTGAACTAAGCTCCACCTCTCCAGAATGCAGCTGTCTGCATCTAATTTTGCTGATAAAATGTAAATAAAAAATTGTTTATATTTTTGCAAAGGATCTGATATGATATCCCACATTAACAACTTTTACATCTACTTCTTAATCGAGACATTGAATTAGGCTAAGACCACCTGACATTATTTCACTTCTGACCTTTTCAACTGTCAAAGCAGACAGATTTTTATCCTACAAGATTCGAGCCAAAGCCTCAAAGGTGCAGTGCCAGAGCATTAATCCATTTCGCTAGACAGTCATTGAAATTATAATTGAAAGTTCAACTTACTTTAGCATTTTATGCTGAAATACTTCTGGCAGCCCAGGGCAGAAAGTCGAAATCTGGTTTCCAATGGAGACCATTTCCAATGGTTTATAAGTGTTGGCAACAAAATTCCTTATTGTCAAAGAGATCAGCACATGCCGGCTTCCATTAATTTACTTTCTGTGACTGCTGTTCACTTCAGGAAGCCTTTCTTTACCTAAGGATGCTGACCTGCTGCCGGATCCCATCAGAAACAGACTAGGAAAGAGACTGATTTATTAGAAGGCTGGGGACACTTCAGGAAAATTCCCTACAACAGCTGGGGCAGATCCCATCCCTCCATTTATTCTGACTGATGCCATAAGCAGAAAAACAAATCTGCACAGAAGACACAATACAGATCTGTAAAAGCTCCAAACTCAAGCTAAATAAACTAACCCATGTGTATCACACTATCAAGAGTAACTCCAGAATCCGAAGGATCAGTAGACAGCTTTTCCTCTTCACCAAAAGGTTGTCATAATGGAAAAAAGACTTTTGAATCGGAAAATAACATCACCATTTTAAGTAGTCAGTGGGCTGTAATTCCTTTGTTCTGGTATTCTGGAGCTGCCCAGAGGTCTTTGGCCAGGAAGTTCCCTATAAATAACAGTTTATTATTCTTAGACTAATCTCAAAAGCTATCTAAACAAACATTTGAGTTAACTTGGAAGATATGTTTCATTAAAACCTAAACGTCTTTTTTCTGCATTTGTAAAGTTGAGGCTGAGTAGTAATTCTTGGCATCTTATCCAGAGGCTAAAAAGTTTCCTTTTTGGGAAGGAGAAGGGGGAACAGGGAACATGAGATCTAATACCTATTATGCAATGATAGGTCATTTTACCAGTATTTTCAAGATTACTATTGTATTTGCTCCATAAATTATACTGTCTATATCTGCACAAGGTCCCTTAAATCCTTAGTGCCAGGATATTAGCCCCTTAATTCAAAGCACTGAGAAATAATGCTGCAGCAATGCATGAGCAATGGGAAGAAAACAGCCCTGAAGCCCACATTAACTGGGCGTGTGTTGGGTCTCCTTGAGGCGTAGTGATCTCAAGGCTCAGCTCTCAAAGTCAGACTGTTAAGGCAAGGAGAAAACAGACCGCCTCCTAGGCAATGCAAATCTCACAGAAGGGCATCTGAGACAAATACCAGAATTGCATGATACCTTAGGGACATAAACAGCGACATTAGCAAACCTTCTGTAGGCTTGGAGAGGGTGTCTTGGCACTTACTGCTTCAGCACCTTTAATTACTTTTCTGTTACCAGCCCTGAGACGTCTGTCTCCTGCTCTGCATGTGTGTACGTGCACACGGGTGTATGTGCATGTGACTGAGCGTGTATGTATTTCTCCTTCCTTTCCTTCCTACTTAGATCTTAATGGTAAAGATGATCTACGGACTGCTCCTAGTGTTATTTTACACACACAGTGTGACCCCTCCTACAGTAGATCTGTTTGCGTCCCAGTCCTGATGCAGCACAGGTAGCAATCGCTCTTTGTCCTGTCTGGACTACTACCTTCAATCTAGTTTACTGCACTGTACTCAATCCGCACACCCGGTCCATGATCCAACACAACTGCTGTTGCCTACAGTAGAATCAAGGACACAGGCCCTTTAAGAATCAGCTTTCATAGAAAATGGAGTTAATTTCAAACAGTTTTAATTTACAAACTTTACAGTAAATATTCTGACAAAATATTAAAGTAGAAAATAAAAGAATTTTGAAACCACAGACACAGAAAGGATTTGGGAATTTACATCTTCATTTTGCTAGAGGTGTACTGCAACTTCGGGCAAGTTGATTAACTTCTGTGTTTCTTTGTTTTGGCATCTGTATAAACACAGTAAGCAATATATAACTAGCCATCACCTAGTTATAGCAGGAAAGCAGTGGTTTGGAGATCCTCAGCAGGATGGTGTCATATAGGAGTGACATATATACACAAAGCCGTATACAACGGGTGATTCCTGACTGCTGTAAATGTCAGTCCTCAATAAATGGTTTGACCTTTTTTATCTATCATTTCCATTTTATAACTGAAATCAGGTCTGACACACTGAGCATTTCAGGGGAATAAATGCAGCTTGGGGATGACTTGGCAGTCTCATGTCTCACATCACACCCTTGAAATGCAATGATCTCCCCAGAAATACAATGCTGTCTTGGTATTTAAGCCCCAAGGACCTCCCAGCATCCGTTTGCTGGCTGACCTAACAAGCCAATGAGCCCATTATCAGCATGTCTCTAGAAGCCAACGAGGTTTCTTTTAGTGGAACTGCTTAAAGCATATAGCAGCTTGATCTTACAGAAGTTATTCTTTAGGCATTTAATTGAGATCTTCCATGGGCAGAGTCACCTTCTGGATGAACCCACTTCTGCACTGACTACACAGAGAGACTAGGGTCACCACTCTGCTTAATCGGGGCGTCTCAGTTAAAGACTGAAAGTTAGGTGAATTAAATATGTATCACAAACCCCACAATTGCACTGCAGCTCATGTGCCAGGCTGAACTTGCAGTGTAGAAAAGGAAACAGATGGGGAATAAATTCCCCATCAGACAGTGGCTTGGGGATCCGAATGTAAGACCAAGAGCCAACCACTCTTGTTAAGCTAGACAATGAGCAATTTGTTGTCTAATGATAATTTCAAATTGGAGGAGGAAGGGGAATTGCTTTGATTTGGACTTAAAACAACATTTTAAAAACTTTTCAGAAAGCTGAAAATTTCAAATTGTTCATTTTGTGTTGATTTAAAAAAAATTCACTGTAACAAAAATGAATATGTCTCCTACCGATTCCAACCTGGTAAAATATACTTTCATTAAGAAAATAAAACAAAACAATGGCAGGAGCTCCAGAAAGAAATAACATAGAATTTGCTTAAAAATATGGAAATGCCAATTAGGGAAAGGTCTAAATGTCTGCTTCTGATTTTCACTATTTCCCAGAATTTGTAAAACCCAATAAAATAAAAAAATACTAACAGAAGTGGCAGTGCTGTGAAGTTTGAACTTCCACAGCAGAAACTGTTCCCTCCCAGTTGCAGAGCTGTATGGCTGAATTTCAGACTTCCCTCACCCACAGCTTTGTCAGTGGGATAACAGAAAATCCAGTTTCCCTTCCACATACAACTCAGTTCATTAAAATCACAGAATTGTTACAGGGCTAAGGTGGGGGTTTTTGACACAAATGCCTCTGTTTGCGTGCTACCAGTAAGCTCAACAAAATGAAATGAAGAAATTCTCAGAAATTATCAAACTGCCAAATTTTTCTTATTGGCTTTTACAGAGAACAGCCCCGCTTTAATTGGCTGAAGGGAAAAAAGCTGTCATATCTGAAATGGCCAGAAGAGAGAAAACACTGGCAGAATGATGTCTTCCTAGGTGAGGGTAGTCCAAGACTTAATTCCATGTGTCAGGGCAAGATAACACACAGTCATACGCATATGATCTCATCAGCCCTTCAGGAGACAGGATTTTACTTGATGTTTGGTAATATTATTTCAGAGACTTTCTTAATATGTTTGCAGAACACACAAACAAGGAAAAAATGCGATGTAAACCTCAATCTAGATACCACTTAAAGGGATATGCAATCATTATAATCAGAGTAATCACAGCATTATTAATTACAAGAGGAAAAAAATAGATAAACAACCACGTGTTGGCAAAAGCATTCGCTGTCTATCATCAGCGTTCGCATCTCTGCCTCTCCGATGCTTATGCGCACTTCCATGTATATATGCGTGCACCACTTGGGCCGGCAGCATACCCAACACGTATCAGCCTGAGGGTATGATTCAATCTATCAGGGTGAAAAATATCTCTGCTGCCACCCCAGCCCTGCCACCGTGAGCTGCTTGGAGAGCTCCTGCCCGTCCACCCCTCCTGCTGGCCTCCAGCACGCAGGCATTTCAGACTGCGTGATGGCTCCCATTATAACAACGCTGGTTCATGTTTTGCAAAAAGTCATTCCAGAGCTTTGTACCAACTCAAAGGGAATTCAGGGTCAGTTACCAGATCAATTCCCATTTCTTGAGAGGACTGCAGGCATTTTCGGTGCTCCTGCCCTGAATCTCTCTCTGCAGGGACCCCAGGCAGGGGCTCCCTAGCAGCCTCAGGGCAAACCTGACCCGGTTCCTGTTGCCTTACCCAGCGCCATCGGGGTTCGCAAGTGCAGCAATACAACCTGAGCCGCCTCCAACGAATTGCCCTTCGGCCCCAGGTCGAGCAACCTGTGAGCCCTAAGACGCAGGAGCTGGCTGCACCAGCAAAAGGGGTCGTGCAGGTTTGGAAAGTTTCCTTCTGAACAACAAAGGCTAAAAACTTCGGGCTTGATTCTCTGTTGTAACTTGACAGCTACAAGGGAGGTATCAAATTGTGCTGGAAGAAAACCCCTTCTTAGAGAGTGGCCTGGCCAGGCTTGCGGGAGCGCTGGCTGTTGGTCCCCTCTGCGCCATGCGGGGGTTCCCGTCCCTGCATCCGCAGAGGGGGGCTCCTACAGCAAACCAGCACCCCAGGCCGGCCCCTGCTTGGCCCCACAAACACCAAACACAGCCTGAAGCCACCCTCAGCCTGCCTTCACACGGGGCCAGAAAAACTAACAATCGGAGCTTTCTTTTAAGCCATGAAAGCTTAAACTCTGTAAAGCTTGACAGCAACTTGTGCTCCCAGCTAAGCCATCAGCATTTTCAAGCCTTAGGGAGATAGACAGATACTGGTGCGTTTTTATATATAAAGCCATATGTATTTGTAAATACTCAGATGATTTCCATACACACCCACCAGCCACACAATGCAATAATAAATTATTCCAATAAATGGCATTACTCTAAGAAAGCAACAAAGATAAATATAATTGCACAAGGTTTAAACAGGATGTAAATCAGCATTAAAAAAAAAAGAAAGGGCGAGTTAACGTGAAGCTGTTTACTCCTAGAGAATCTCTACTGCTCTAACATTTCAGCAATAGCCTCCAGTCGTGAGTGTGCTGCAGGAAGTAACAGAGAGCAGTTCAGCAGATGAAACAAAGAGGACCTAATTACCATGCGAAGCACAACATCCTTCAGATGTGATGAGAAACGTGACTGCATGAAAAACTGGTCCTGGGGAAATTTCAAAATATGACCACCCAAGCATAAAGAAGAGAGTGGTGAAAACCAGCGAAACTGCAACATGAGGGTATAGTATTTCTATACAAAGAATATTAGTTTAAACACATGCACATACAGATATTGCGTACATACACACATCTATATGCAGACACACCAGTACAAGGAACTATGTGATTGTGGATGAAAGCTATAAATGTATAAAAGCTTTCAAACCATATGCTACACATTAATAAAAAAATCACATAAATTCTTTGTATGTTGATCCATGGAGATTCTTGAGGGAAAAGCAAACAAACAGCCAAATGCATGAAAAACAACCAAGCAGCCTGACAATCCACCGCCGTCCTTCCATTTTCATCCTACTTGGTCATTTAATATTCATTTTTGCCTACAATTCCACAGTTTGAATGTAAATAATTTATGAATATTGGTCATAAATTATTTTGGGGGTTATGTTGTGGGGTTTTTTTGTTTGTTTGGTTGGGTTTTTTTAAAGAAGAGGAACGTGGATGATAAGCACTGACATCTTCTTGAAGCAAGGGAAAGCCTGATTCTCAGTTACAGGTAGAGAAGTTGTGTCATTTGCAAAAAAGTTCAAGGAGGTATTTAAAGACACAATGGAGAAAATACTGGCTTGTGCTGCGGCTGGGCTCAGCACAGGGGCCATGCTGCTGGCTCTGCAGTTAGCCTCTGCCAGCTGCACAGAGCTCACACTGGTTTGGCACCAGAGCAGCTGGGGGGACCAAGACCCTCATCACCAGCATGATGTGAGACTATGCTCAGGAATGGCCGTTACTCCCACCAGGGTGGAAGTAGTGTACCATTTCTAATTTTGATCTACCAAACAGCATGCCCTTTTGGAAAAGAAATTGCTAAAGAAATTGCTAAACAATTAGCATCTCCTGAACACCCTTTTGATAGAGAACCTGAGCAAGGCAGATGTTAACCTATTCATTTATTACCCCAGCCTGGGGCGGGGGGGGTGGGTGGTGGTGTATGCGTGTGTGTGTGTGAAGCTGGTGGTGCATCTTGAAAGGCTGTTCAAAGTGTGCAAAAACTGAGAAACAGAGTTTGCAGATTTCTCAGCACAATCAATACTGCTCTGCAGCTCCAGATTCCCTTTATCGATGACAGCCTCTCTCATTGCAGTGATTAGAGATTCTACATCTTCTAATCACAAAGAACATGACAACTACACCTACCTATAGCTTTGTGATTTACAGCAAATGATGCACTATCATAATTGCATTAGTGCAAAGACAGCTTTTGGGTGTTACCCAAGCAGCTGAATTTAAATATGGTTGAATTTGTGACAAACTGACAAGGAAAATCTGATGTTTGAATCCAGCACTGATTTTAACCCGTTCAGCTTCCCTTGTCTCCCTCTGCCTGTTAGAGCCAAGGATGAACAATTCTTTTCCTGCCTCACCAATTCTAACCATAAGAAAATGGAAAGCTGATCCATGGACTAAAAGAGAAGCCACTTGATGGGGCTGTCTTGTGTATATGCTAACAGACAGAACGTAAGTTTTGGGAGCAACATCCCACTCTTCTAATAATGTATCAACTCCTGTTGCTATGAGTGGGTGGATTTCAGCTTAGCCAGTATAGCCCTTATTTTGATTTTTTTTTTTAGATGACTCCCCAGTTTATACCATAAAGTAATTTGAAAACTGATGCTTCTTTTTAATTTAAGGGGATTTGTTTGTTTTATTTTTAGCCTGATTGCTGACAGAAATGAGACACCCACAGACTGCAGTCATGGGAGTCTGAAATAATGCATGTGTTTGTGCTCTCGTACAAAAAGGGTGTTCAACTCACCCCTGCTGTCCAGCATCAAGGTCAAAAGATACAGAAACTCTTCGGAGTTTGAAAAGAAGGCAGTGGGGGAGAGGAGAGGGACCCTACTGCTGTCCCATTAGAGGAAAAGCTAATAAAGCTCGCCCTTTGTAAGATATCAGAGGATCCGCATGAGAGAGAGACATTACAAGCCAGGCTTCATTAGCTCCTCTGCTCACAGAGTGACTTCTTTTTACAATAGAACAGAAGATTTCAGTCTCCTGAGCTGAAAAAAAGCACAGGCTGGCAGGGAAGAATGAGACTAGATGAAAAGCAGGTTCTTCTTATCTCTTTCTAAATACTATCATACAAAGTATTGGCTTGCATCCCCCCAGCAGTGTCCCACCTAACAGCACTCAAAACAACAAGCAAGGGCCAGCGCTGGTGCCTGCTACTTGCAGGCAATAGGAACAAATTCAGGACAGCTTGCATCTTTTCCCAAAGCCTGACTCAATGCCAAAATGGCTGTGGCAAATGTCACGGACTTCTTGGAAGACCTCAGTTCAGCTCGTTGCTCAGCCAGACGCTTCATATGCAAGTCCAGGAGACTGCACTCTCTGTCTGACCCTCAGATTCTACCCACAGGCCAGGATGGTGGCACAGCGACTCTGGGAAGACCACAGCACACCTGACAGGGGGAAGCCATTTCACAATTCTCTACACCAGCACCTCGGTTACAGGCACACAGCCAGCCACAGAGCATTTTATTTTTGAGAGCTTCGAATTTACAGCAAGAAACCAAAAGCTACAAGTCTAATATGTCACGAGAGATCAAGGACACTACCGATGGCCTAGATCTCTGTAACATAAGTATCCCAGCACAACCCTGCATCACCTCCCAGCGTCCCCGTTTATGCAGTTAAGTGCTGGCAAACACAGCACTGGCACCAGATCTAGCAAGCTCTGCATTTATCAGAACAACGGGCAGGGCTGGCACCGCTTCTCCTTTCGCTTTGAACACAAAGAACAAGGCCCAGAGTGACCAGCCTGTTCACCAGCCCAGTGGCAGGGCAGAGGGGGAGGACACAGGGAGAACTGAAGAGCTAATTTCCCTTACATCAACATGAAACCTCAGAATTAACCTACAACATTTTATTATACAGTTAATTTACATACAACACTCTGGTGATGTTTCTGAGTACTTTGGATCGCTGGGGATTAGTGAGGCCTCCAGACTGCAGGCAGTAGTCCATGAAACAGAGGTACTTGCTCGCTCTCCTCCTCAGCAGAGACCTCCCGACCCAGGCCGTCTGTCCAGCCGCTACGTCCTCCTCAGCTGCTGCCTTCTAGGAAGGGCTACTGAGCCGGGTGCAGCAAGTTGCCTGGGATCAGCCCCATTAGTCTGGCTGTAAAGTTGGCTTTGCTGCTGGAGCTGATCATTTTCTCCTGGTGACAGAGCACAGCAATGGACTGAACTGCCTGTTTTCTTTGGGAACGTTTAAATAGCTGGAAGGATGCTCAGCGCCAGCGTGCGTAGAGTGTTTATTGTTCTAAATCGAAAGCCAATACATAAACACACATCTTTTTAAAAATCCATTCTTTTCCTTAAAGCCCTGAAAACCCACCTAGACTATTAACTTTCGTTTCTGGGATAAAATCTGTCTATCATTGCTGCATGCATGGCAGGACCACGGCAGTGCTTGAACAGACTAATTTCTTGTGTAGCTGTACCGCGCTTCTGCTTGTTCCCTCCGTACTGCTTGAGCTGCAGTTTCATTAATATCCAGGTACACACTCTGAGGCACAGGGTTATAACCATGTTGTGACCCAGCTGGATTGGCGGACTTGCCCAGTCTGTTGTCTTGAAGCTCTACTGACAAGTATCAACTGAGCCACTAAGCATGGATTTAAGAAACTTGTTTTAGGCAGCTGCTGGATATTCTGCTGGATATCCAGTCTGGGTATTCTGCTTCTGGATACAGCTCCCAAGAATAAACAACTGTTGTAATCACAGTAAAAGAAATACTTTATTACAGTTGAATAATGTTGGTTCTAATTACAGTATCATTGATGTATTTTCCTATTAGAGGAAGATTTCCACTTATTCTTTTTTATATTTATTTACCCAAAACATAACACTCAGTGTGATGTTTGCAATTGAGCTGCTGCCGCTCTCTTTTTCTGCCAGTTTTACAGCTGGGTTGTTAGGCAAAGTTGATCTCGCATCCTTCCAAAAACCAAACAGGTATCAGCTTAGCCCAGACAGCTGCTCTCAAAAAGAGGCTCTTCCTATGCCTTCTAGGGGTTAAATCCCTTACAACTGCTCTAGCATCTGAATAGGAGGCTTTTCCAAGGAATTAAAAAGCCTTCTGGATCAGACCTAACAGGCATTTAGCTTTGTTCTCAATGCTCAGTTGGCTGTGTTAGGAAACTCAGGTTGATATTTTGGTGTAACTGGATCTTTTTTGCCAAGGAGATACCCTTACAGATTAGCACTTAGTAGGAAGAGAAAATTGCTACGAGTATTGTTCTTCCAAGTCATTTTTCTCATTGATGCTGCAGGTGAAAACTGCAACTGCTTAAATATGGGACAGGCTAGGAGTTAAATGAGCAATGGCTTTATTTCTGAGTCTGCTGCCAGTTACCCGCAAAATGTCAATAACGTGCGACTCGGCTGCAATAATATCATATATGCTGTTAAAAGTGAAAAAAATAGCCGATACCCCTGTTCTTCCTCCCTTGTGGCTCCCTGCACCTAAGCTCCTACCAACTGCTCCTTCTCACCCACCTCCCATGCATTTGATTGTGCAGATGCTCTCCAAGAATGTGGGTAATCCAAAATTACAACCTGAAACCTTTACAAATACTGCTATGTCAGGAGTGGGTTATATGGGAAAACTGAGCAAGTGTTACTATTTATTCAGGCAGTCTATACTAAAACTAAGCTCAACAAGAACAGGATGATGACAATAAAACTGGAAAGCGCAGTTTAACAAAATAACTCCTTCAGCAATGATGGCAACACCACACCATAACCTCAGCAAACAACCACAAAAACAGGTCGGCGAACCATTATGCTACAAGGGTCATCCCTAGAAACATGCTCAAAACCTGTCAGACCCTTTTACACAAGATTCAAGTTCTCCAGGTAAAAAAAAAAAAAAAGGGGGGGGTCGAGAAGAGATTATTTATTGATCTCCCATGGCTTTGAGAGCACACCCTCTACATGCCAGGACTGACATTTATATTCACTGAGAGAAAGCCTTAATGTCTTTTTTTTCCCCTCAGCTTTTCTTGGAACCATTGCTACCCACAGCACCAATACGTGAAGGGGCCTCTGGATGCACAGATATTATGTATTAAAACACCTCCAAACACTAAGAAGTTTGCCTTGTGCTCGGACTAGATTCCCCGCAGACAAATTGGGACAGAGGGAGAGGTTGGAGACACGGGAGTGTGGCAATTGCTGATCCATAGAGTGGAGACAGCAACATTCAGGGACCAGAGAGGACCTGGAGTTTTCTGGAGGTTGTATGGGAAGCTGGGAATTGAATCCAGGGTCTGACACCTCCAGTGGTGAAATTGCCAGTGACTTCAAACACCATTGACTCATAACAGCTACGACAATTTACACCAGCTGAAGACCTGCCCCCAGGAGTCCTGCCTTGCCGCCCTCTGCTCTTACTGCTAGAGATCGATGACTCTTACAGGTCAGATTTTTTGTTTTGTTTTGTCAGGCTTAGATTGCTTCTTTGTACACTGCTGAGATCAAATCAATTACTTTCCACTCCAACCATCTGACCAAAGTAATTCTAATGGAGCAGAAAGCAGAAACTCAGATAAAAGAAGGGACAACATATTTTTCACTGTTATCTTTGTGCTGAGCATGATAAAGAAGGAATGAAGGCTGAAATAAAGATCATTCTTAATAATTCCCCCTCACGTAAGAGTAATGATCTTAATTCCCACCCTTTGTCTTTGTTGTGGAGATTGGGGACATGAGTTTAGATGGAAGATGAACCCTGTAAGTCTTCAAAGGAAGAGCACTTCTAACAGAAATCCCGTTTCCCTGATAATCATATCCAGGAAAACTATTATTTTGGAACATGATTGCATTTTTCAGCTACCTTAATACCATTTTTACTGTTCAGCTGCATGAAAAATTACCTAACCTGTTGGAATGGATTTCTTGACCCACACATAGCTACATTAAAGGGTGTAATTTAATGCAATCTAACTAAATTAGCACCAATTAGACAGGCTAAATTAAAGGGCATGTCACTAATAAATTTTATGCTAAACATATTACTGATAATAAGCTCACTAAAAATTGCATAATGGAATAAAATATTCTTTTTAACACTGCTCAGTCTAAATATGAATATATAAAAAGTCGAAATAATGAAATACAGTATGCTAATTCCCAGTTGCCTTTCAGTATAACAACACAGCAATATTAAAATGCACCGATTACAGTGGTGTTTAAAAACAATAGGTCAAATCCTACAGGGAAGCAGAAAGGCAGGCCAAATTCCACGCAGTATCTAGGATCCTGATCCTGCAAACATTTACATATTTAAGCCCCGCTCCTTTGAACTCAGCAGGTCTGCTCTTGTACATGAAGTTGCTGGGTTGCTGCTGTGTCTGCTCAGAGAGCCGAATTGTAACATGGACCAGGGGGTGAGGGAGGACTGCGGAAAGTGGTTGGGTTTGCATCTGCACGCTGGAGAACATTATCTGGAGAATATTTTCCAGAGAACATTTTCCAAGTTGTACTTTCCAAAATACCAAGCACCAAAGCTTAAACACTACACTCTTCCTGTGTCCCATATGTAAAGGTATCCCACAGTACAAAAACTAAGGTGAAATGCTTATTCAAAGCTTTAAATAAGCAGTTCTTTGATCAGTGCAAGTAAGGTTGAATCTTACAGTTCTGTGTGTGTGCGCATCTGTCTGTCCTCTCTTCTGTGACTGCATTCTCTACTGTCTGATGGCAGTAGAGATGGGCTTATACTATGTCCCTTTCTCCACCACAGCCTCTCTCTTTCCTCACTGACTGCTTGTTTTCACAAAACTTTCAACTTTGAGAGTGCTACCATCTCTTCCAAATTTGGTGGAAATTGGTCAAGAGGTGCTGAGTGGGCAAAAAGACACACTGAGACACCTTCCCTAATTGCATAAGCCCTGTTTCTACCAGCAAGTAGTGGGAATTCGGCTATAAGCGTGGTTTAAGAATGGGATGTTCAGCAGACTGAACGCACTGGTGTCCACATTTTCAGCTATGCCCCAATAAACAGCTGGGAGAGGTGTAAAAGCCATTTGTGACTCCATTATTTTCATCCTCAGGGAAGCTCAAAACTCTTGGATGCCCCTCGCTCCCAAGGGCTATTAAGGTACTAAATACGGCCAAGCAACCTGGTTGCATCCCCACTTAATGCACACGTCCTCTGCTGGGTAGACCCAGAGGTTTATGGCCCTTTTGCATCTTCTTTCTGACACAAAGTGATCAAAAGGCCAGACAAGCTCTGGCACTCTATGTACGATTCATCTATCAGATATTTATTAATCCGTAATAAAGTAAATCAGAGATAGTAAAGTGGAAGTGACATCTTTATTAAGACAGACAAACATGTCCTGAATAGTAACGAGAATAGGCTTATGGAGCCCATTCTCTGCATTCACACATTGACTAATTAGGGCCCTCAGCAGGGTCCTTGCTCACATGAGTTGTCTTTTCTCACACAGGTAGACTAAAGTTAATAGGCCCATTCATGTGAGTAACATTTGTACAAGCATGTTCTAGCCTCAAATTCCCTGTCTTCAGCTCCTCTAAAAAAAAATCAAAACCCCCAAAATACTTTGAGGCAGAAACAGAAGTACTGTTTCAATAAACATGAATAATTCTGCAGAAAACCTGCATTAAAGTCCACCTGGACAGTTTTAAATGGCTTCCTGACACCCCCTGCACAGGCTGTGGCTGATGCTTGATGCAGAATTGAGCCTTAAATCAGAGAGGAAGAGCAGTAATGTACAAGTAAAACTATATAGGGAAATTCTGCAAGTTAAAAAATTAACATACATGCCCTGCACCCATGTTTTGGGGCCAGAGTCCATTCTCAGAAAACAGGAAGATTTCATATCAGAGCACGGTTCCCCTCCGCCCCTTCCTAAATACATCCTTCCCCTCTCATAAATAAACAAACAAGATTTGCTGGATTCTGTTCAGGACAGAGAAAAAGAAGAAAAAAAAAAAAGGCAGCGTCCATTAAAATCCTGAAAAGTGCTAAAGGTACCTACAAACTTGGCTTTTCCCACTCTAGTGCTTCCACAGTTCAAACAGATTTTTAAAATAGCTAAGAAATCATGCCAAATGACCACTGTTAATCAAAGACTCTTTCAAATTGTATGAAAACAAACCAGCATCGAAAATGGTGAACTGCCATCTATGCACACTTAACTACATGAGGAACCGAAAAATGACTGAACTCACATTGCTGCATATTTTGAGGAAAACTGTTGGCTTTGGAATAAAAGGGCAATATTGAGGGTTTTTTAGGAGTGCTGTGGTTTTGTTTTTAAAAAAAAATGAATTCCTGATTTTAGAAATTTTTTTCCCATCCAGTCTTTAGGTCAGCACCCATGTGGTCGCAAATTGCCATCATTTTATTTACTTCATAGTTAAGATCAGCTTTCAGGGTATTAGCCTCTCTAGGATGTAGCCCATAGGAGACAGGAGTACCGTTCCAGGACACTTGTGCACTGTGCGGTGCGGCATAAAGCCCCAGATGGTGGCTGTCTCTCTTCAAAGTGTCTTGCTAAATCAAAAGCAGCCCTCTAAACATACAGCTTCACTATCATTTCAAAAACAATACACAAGTGATTTATTCTCTTTAAAAAAATTATCAGTTTGGTTCATTAACCTATAGCCGTACAAAAGCAGGAGTCAATTACGTTGCCACATCAGATGTGTGTGAAGATAATTACCCTGAAAAGAAGATGTAAAGGTGTCCATAAAGGCAGTGAAATGTGACCTATTAAATCAAGCTGTAACCTATTATGGGTCAAAAAACACATTTGTAGGGCCAACAGGCTCATGGCAATGGCCAATCTAGCATGAATTCTGCAGGTGTCTTTTTCAAATAAACATGAAATCTATTCTTTTAATTCCTGCAAATGTTACTGTCTTCTTACCTTCCATACACAGTTTACTCCACAAACATATACAAATGACACACACAAATATATCTTCAAAATCATGCAGAAGAACACACCATGTATGAGCAGTTAGACAGCAAATAAGACACAGAAAATAAGCAACAGAAAATCCACAAAGAGCACCATTACCCTGCTGTTTTACTGGGCATTTCGTAATGCTATTAGTCTCTCTGTCATCTTACACAAAGTACCCTATCCTTAGTAGGGTAAATCTGATTGGAGTCAATGATCCAACTCAAGATCTGACCCAGCTATCTATGAAGACTGATAAAAATCTTACAAATGTCCTGACAATCTTCTTTTGTGAAATTTTCTAACACTAACTTGAAGTTATTTTTAAAAAAAAAAGCATGTAACTTTAGTTGGCTGTGAATAACTTCTGATTTATGTTCCTTTAGATTGATTTAAACCATTACCAGTAAGCACCTCATTTAACCAGTTTAGATTGTATTTTGCCTCATTTGTACTCACTGCAACAAATGGGTTGAAAAAAATCTGCTTAATGTCACATGCCAAAATATACAGGTCCTATTGAGACTTCTTGGAATGCCTCTCCTTTGCTTCTTGTTTGGGATCACTCAGAATAACCTTTTGGGTTATACTGGGCTTGATTCTGCTTTCACTTGCACCAGAGGTCTAATCAGAAGTAATTAAATGGAAGTCACCCGAGTTCTTTCATGGCAATCCCAGTAGAACTGAGTCTGTAATTAAACTTGCAAATTTTTAAACAGAATATTGCATTAATACAGGTGTACAGAACTGAGGTAGAAACACTGATGGCTTGCAAACAGTTTTACCACAGTGCTGAAGACTGTAACAGTGTTAGTGTGGGAAGCAGATGTATTTCTGATTTATGGAGCTGCTGGGTCAATGGTCCTAACTCCAGTCACTTCAACAGAGCTAGGCCAGATGATCACTGTGAAGGGTCTCACTCTTGAAGGGAGCACAGAAATAGACTGCAATCTATGCAACACAGGAATAAATAATGAGAAACTCATGCTAAGTCACCAGATTTATTGGTGTAAAATCCAGACATTTAGGTAAAGAACCAGGGCCAGAACATTTCATTTTTAGAAGTATTTACATTATTAAAAATACAATCCGATCAAGTTATCCATCAGGGAAAGAGCGTATACTCTGAGGAAAACATCTATATACAGATGCTTTCACCCTGGACTAGGCAGCTTTGCAGGTAACACACAAAACCCCACCTCTGCCTCCTTCAGAGTTATTATATTTTTATTCTTATCTAACATACTCCATACTCCTTTATATCCTTCACGCTGCATAGCTGGCTTTTAACTGTTCTAAAAATAACAGTCATTAAAGAAGGCACAGAGATGTTCCAGTCTCTTTGTTGAATCTGAATTCACACCAGCTCTGTCAAGGAAGGCTGGCCACAAACCTGTCTGCAGCAGGTGTGAGGCTGAGCTCCTTTTTGGAGAATTAGTCCCATCTATCATATACATTTGTTTTGGGTTAACTGGTATGTTGCTCACAGCAAAAGAAATTGAGAAGCCTCCCACCCAGTGCAGGAGAAGCTTAAAGTATTGGCCAGTAAAGTAAAATGATTCTGCAGAGATATCTGTGGAGATAAATTGCCCACTTATCTACCTTAATTTGTAAGACACATCAGGTGTCATATAAGACTATTTCTAAGGGAGTAAGTCACCTTCATAATCATCATAGAGGTGAGAATGTTGGGCAAACACTAACTAAATCAAAAGAAAAAATTATTTCCTTCAAGGAAACACAATTTGTGTAACACAGAAGCCCAAGAAATAAAGGCTCAGCAAATCCAGTATCTATTGTTTACTTTCCTATGCATATCTATATCTGCATACATCGTTTTTAAGAAAAACACACTTAATACGGTTATGATGATGGCAACACTACTCTCCGTGTTCCTTCTTTTTCTCAAGCAATTCCAGAGAAGAAATTAGGTATTGATTCTCTCCCTACCTATGTCATCTTTTCTCTTTAAAAGACTCACGGCTTTCAGGCTTTAGTTCCACAAACCAGTAGGTAGCATCTAAACAACATTCACTTTTCTGAAAGGAGCCCTGATTGCTATTAATTCTTTTGGTTTTCTTTTTTCTCAAAGTATTTTTGAAGTGCATTTCTAGAGATGGAGGAAATTAAACATTTTCAAGTTTCACAGGACAAAGCCAAGAGAGTTGCTCCTTCACACTCACACCAGACCAGTCAATGATGCTACAACAGTCTCCTACAAGTTAGGCAACTGATTTCAAACTTCCACCCCCAGCTGACATTTAACTACCCTGCACAGAGAACACACTCAGCAAAGAGAGACTTGCACCAGAACAACCAAGACCACCCTGGTGTTTATGATACTGACAAGGTATGTGACACATTAAGGTTCAAGCCTCTGAGTTGAGTTCAAGGAGTGGGAGCATGAAGCTTTGCCAGCCACATCACAAGCGAGTGCTCTGATTGCTGGATGGGGTACGGTTCCTCACCATTCCCCACCAAAATGGTGGCCCTCTCCTGGCCAAACAGGGACATGTGTTACAGTGGAAATCCCTTGTACTTTCTGAGAACATGCTAATCTTCTGTTCGATGGATTCTTTCAAATGGGTTGCTGTCACTTGCTGATGCAGAACACCAAAGTGGCATCAGTGGTTGGAGTCTCCAATCTGAGACTGAACGGTCAGAATCCGCCAAAGGAGTGTGAGCAGGGGGGAAACAACACCTCTGGTTTGCCCCAGGTTTACCTGTAAACGATAAGAATTTAATCCCCCCAAAATCACTTGTGCTATCAGGAAGTCCTGTCCTGCAAAATGAATTCCATTGGAAATAAAGAGTTTATTCTTGAGGCAGATGTAAACTGGAGTACCTAAGCCGACTTCAATGGAGGTGGGCTGATTTACATCAGCTGAAGATCTGCCCTTGGTTCCATTCAAAAAAGACAAAATGGACTCTTCTTTTGATCAAGAGGTGCAATTTTATAATTCACTTAATAAGGAAGAGCTAAGTCCATAGAGACACTACTGGTTAATATCAGATGTGTCAATCAAAATCTATTAATGTTGAGTCGCTAATTTGATTTGTGAAATACTGTAACAAAGATTCATATAATTTTTCCTTAAGGGATATTCGTTGGATATTAAATTAACCTACTAGCTGTTTGTCCTGTTTTCCAACTGAGAAGAAATGCGCTTACAATAGCTTACTATACAGGGCAAAGTCACTGAGTACAGAAAGAAAGAGAAAGGTGCTTTGGTTTAACATTCATATTTACTCTAGCTATGCTTCATTTAAATTTGTCTTATCTTCCTCTGCTCTTTCTAGAATACCTTAAAATATGAGTTCCTGGCAAGGTTAATTTAAAGAGCCAACAAACTTAAGAGTTCTGCTTTAAAGAAAAGTAGGTACTTAACAGACCATTCTGACCAATGAACTCTTTTGCTGGCATAAGGATATATACATTTCGGGTATCATTTGTGACTAGGCTTATGCTTTAGAAAATTGCAAGATGACTTTTATCAGAAATACACTGTCGAGTCTACAGTCCTGTTCTACACTAAATACTTCAGAATCACTCTGAATCTTATGATTAAACTCCTCTATCTAGTGCAACAATAAAAGGCACTGAAAATTAACTGATCGGTATCACAAACAAGTATACCTAGATATAGACCTGGGTTTTATAGCTACAGTGAAGTTCTGTATTTGGGAGGAAAATATAGGGAAATGGGCATTAATTGAAAGAACAGCCCTTCCTGAAGCAACTGTATGTCTTTACATGTGGCCATTTCTAGGCTTTAGGCAAATGAATACGTATGCAAGAGTGAATTTTGGTTTTGTGCAGAAGACCAGCACCAGGACTATGCTTCACTGTGCCCGAGAAAAGCCAGACTTTAGGTGAGCTAATACTATTGTGTATACTTTGAGCTGACCTCCTTGAACAAACCATCCTATGGCATCAGCTGAATTAAATTCCTAGTTGCTAGATTATTTCCTTTAGCAAAGCTTTCTTCAAAATTACAGAGCTCATATTTATCATTTAGGGACTACATTGTACAAACTGCACCAAGTGCCTTTGCACTCCCTGATTTAAGTGGGACACTCCCCAGGAGAAAAAGCACTAATTTATAGCAGTTGTGGCAGCACAGGGCCCATAGAAATGCTACAGTTTAGATTTATTTTAACCACACTGGTTATTTTTGTTACAGCTAACATAAAAAACTCACTTCTCATTCATATTTGTATTTTGTTTTTATGTAAAATAATAATAATCATCATGATAATAATAATAATAATTCCAGATGTTCATGTAAAGGCAGCTCATTAAATCACAGTTGTGCACTCTTCCATGTTGTAATTTTCTCAGATAAATTTCCTTTTCTTTAAGCAGGTAATAAATACATAAAGCTTTTCTATCTATATATCTTTTAATCGACTGCAGTCATTTAACCTAGACCCTCTAACCAGATTAATAATAGAAAACGTGTCATAACAATTCCTTACCACAGGATGAATTATCATTATTGTTTTGGCATTGAAAATCCTTTCTGCTACCTCAAATTACCCTTCTTTTCAACAGTGCACAATACATGAATCACTTCCCTAATCCTACATGTTACTAAAAATCACATCCCAGTACAATAGAGCCATCTGACAAGCTACTTTCTGACAGCATGCTAAACTATTGTGGTGGTGAATTCCCAGAGACCCTCTGGATCTGTTTCATTAATAAAAGTTGCAAGTGAAAGCCAAAGGAGGAACCGCTCACAGCCTGCGAGAATCCACCCAAAGGCTGAACTTCACATCCCAGCTTTTCCCATCATCCTTAATGTCATGGAAACAACTTCCCTTATGCCAAGGAGGTGTTAAGCAGACAAACATTGTTAGAGCTCCAGCTATACCTCTTTTGAAATCTAAAAATCTAAACATCTGGATTTTTTTAACAGCTGGGGGCAATTATAGTGCTGTTTCCAAACACCATAAATGTGTGTGCATCCGTAGCACTATATATACACAGGCTCTGATCCTCAGCTGCCTGGTAAATCAGTCAAATTTGATGCTGTCAAGTGAGGCGTACTGGATTTACAGCGACTGAGAATCTAGCCCTCCAATTTGCAACCATATGTAAAAGGATGAGCGAACTATAGAGCAAGGATATAATTGAGAACCAATGAATTAAAATTTTCAATGTTGATTTTGTTCTGCTACTGACACCCTCCATGGTTTCAAGCTAGTTCTTTCTTAACAGCAACCTCATAAAACACATCTTCTTCTTTGGGACTTGAGGAGCAGCGAACTCTGCATTCACAGCGAAGCCAGGGGCGGAACTCCCAGTAAGGTAAATGAGCAGCATCTTCCTCGCAAAGGGGACAGGTTTGTGTATGTAAAATGCTTTCGAGGTATATGTACTGAAAAGTAAATTAAAAGTAGGTTGCATGGGTATGAAATGGGCACAATCCTCCCAGATGCCAGACACCGTTAATTTGCTGCTCCAGACTGACAAAAGTGAAGCTTGCTCTTCTCAAGATCAAATCCTGGTGTGGCAAATGCTTTGCTCAGTGACTGGTGAACCATTCATAATGCACACTTACAATTTTTAAATGACAGTAATTAGATGCCTGGACGTAGGCCCTGCATCAAAAAAACCCTACGCTTTCAAAGATCTAGAACACACTAGACAAAATGTTACCGAGACCATTTCTATTATTATTGGTTTTGAAAAGCTATTAAACCATCTGCCCTCTTTATGATCTTCTAATCAGAACCAACTTGTGCTTCTACCAGACAAGTATTTAGGCAACTTTTTATTGCAACAAACCAGCATTCATCAAAAGTGGCGTATTTTTAACACTAATTCTAATTATAACAAGCAGTGCATTTTGTGTGCTTTCCAATTATGCATGAGAAAAGTCAGCATAAGTGTCCTCTCTTATCATAATTATCTGTTTCTAATTTCAATTTTGGCTATGACTTTGCACTCAGTGATGTAAATGTAAATGTTCCTGTCAGATAAAGATTAATTTGATTTAAGCCCTCTTTGTTCTAATTATATATTCTATTTCTGCTCACCATGCAAGTTTCGTTTGAAGCCACATCTGTATTTTATCACAACAATGAAGAAATTCTGTGGTATTTAAAAAGGTAACTACAGGATTTCAGTTAGTCCTGTCAGGCACTGTTATGACAGTGTATGCTAGGACTGTGCCAAATGAATTAATATTTTAGCTGACTAATTTATGGATTACTATAATTATTACTTGAATATTAAAGTATGTGAACTTTTATCAAATGAAATAAAACTTGTTGCCCTAATTGCTCTCTTTACTCCTAAGGAAACATGACCTTTATGGGCTTTGAACCTGATCACACTGAAAATACTGAATGATACCCCGTAGGCGGAATAGGAGATTTAACATAGAGAGAAAGATAATTTTATCTCTGACTAACATAGAACATATCTCCCTGATATTTTCCTGTCTGAAAGTCAAGGTTTTGGGGATAGTCTAGAGACATTTCTGTCATCAAGCACATCAGCGCTGTGTGGGCATGCCGGGAAGAAGGCAAGATAGAAATAGTGGGTGAGTAATTCTGCTGTATTTGTCCAGACCTTGAGTGGAGTCTCACACTTACAGGCATCTAAAACTATTTCAGTTATGAGGTTTGCAGGGCCTGCACTGCAGGGAAAACGTCAAGACCATAGGCTAGTGCTGGCTTTGACCAAAATGGGACGTGACCCACCAGCCATGTCTTCTGAGAAAGCTCTTCTAGAGGTAGCAAGAGAACATGCTTTGGCAGAGGCATAATTCAAATATTGCCAGGACCACTGTGCCTAACCTTGCTTGCATTCGCATGCTGGAACAACAGGTTTTTCCACCAAAACCATGACAAGTGAGGGCTAGCTGGCTATGGAGTCAGGTCTCCCGGCACAGCTCAGAGAGGTTTCTCATATGTCTAAAATAAACTGAGTTCACATTCCAGCCCTACTGCTAGTAGAGCTGGTAAAGTCTTTTATCCCACTGCTTTCACAAAACTTACAGCTACTTTAACAGTATTCAACAGCTTCACTGACATTTGGTTGAAATTGCCCAACAAAATCAAAAGCCTTGATACATATGGACACAACTACATACATGAATCCCTCCTTTTTTAAAGGAGTGAATAATAAGACTTGAAACTTTGAAGGCTTCACTGAAGCATGCAGACGTTGTGGCAGTTCCTTTTCTGCAGTTGCAGAAGTCTGCCTTTCCATTCAGAGTCTGTTTCTAGCTCATCCTCTCAGTTGCTATCTCCTCCCAGACCTCATTTCTCTCCCCTCTCCCCACAGGAGCGGCCATACACACCTATCTGCTGTAAGACAAAGAACAAATGATTGCATCTGATCTTCAAAATATAAAATCTCTAGGATTCATTAGAAAGCTAAAAAACCCCATTTTTTATTTGAATACTTAAAAATAAAATTTAAAAAAATGCTTATGGCAACTTCACTGTCACAGTCAAGACTCAACAAGGCTAACTATTATCCAATAGGTCAGTGGTGCAACATCTCTTTGAACAGTTTTCTCCTGACATTTCTGTCCACCTCAGGGGGCAACCACTCAAGTAAACAACCTAACGACTTGAGAGATCAAGATTTAGACACTTACCACTCACTGACATTTAGACTTCCAACTCGATCTGTGCCAACTGCTGTCCTAGATGCTGACTTCTGAGCATGTCAAGGCTGCAAGCTGGCGTGTAAGTACTTCCGACTGGCCACTGTCTTCAGAATATACCTACAGCGTCTTCTGACTATTCTATGGTGTTGAGTAAAGCTAAGCCTAAAAGTGTTTTTACACAACATCTCATCACTTCATTCCAGTATTTATAAATGAGACATGGGATGCACACAAAAGCATTGTTTGGGTTGGTGCTGTTATAAACAGTTTTTCAATTTTTTTCATTTATAAGAACATTGCTGTTTTACTTGCCAAAATAAAAATACACTGCTGGAATATTGCTGTGATCTCAGCACAGTGTTTCTGGACAGGGGGTGACCTTCTGTACCTTTTATCTGGAGGAATTTGGCCCAGAGAGGCAGAAATCAAACAACATGTGATTCAGAGTTGCTGCAGAACCCGTCACCTCTCATCAGCTTGTGATTTAGTGTAACCTGAACAGGGACAGCCCTGTTATTTTGTATAGGAACCAACATGACATTATCCAGAGCCAGGAGGTCATTGGTTTAAATCTCAACTAATCTGATGTGTCAGACCAAAGGCTCAGATTAGGCAGTTGGAGAAAATGGAAACATTCCTCTGCAATTTAATATCATAATTAACTACGGACAAAGGATACAACTACTTCAAAAGAAATAAAGCTTTAACAACAAAAGATAATGGGTCAAATTCACTGTTCGTATAAACTGCCGGAAATATGCTGATCTCGCAGATCTCTGCCAGCTTTCACTAGTGGCAAATTAAGCTACAATTAATGAATTTCAGTGATCAAACTCCAATTAATTGTTCATTGCTGAAATAATCCAGCTGGAGATGTGTGTGTGCAGACAAACACTTTAAAATATCATTGCAGTACTTCAGTTATCAAACAACAACAGACAGTAGAGGAACTGCAGCAGTAGTCTGGGAGTAATAGGTAAATTTACCTATTAATTTTGTTTTAGTTAATGTTTTAAAAAGAGTCAGATGCTTACTGCTACCAGAAAAACGTTCTGCAGATTGGGGAGACAGAAAGGATATGTATCGTAACATTTTACCTACAAGCCCAAATATTCCTAATAAATGAATGACTTTTATTGAAATGGGTTGGACTGCATCCATCTGCAGATGAATATTGGCTGCATGTGCTTTCCTGGAGAGCATGCAATAAAATGATTGAACCGGTGATTAAAAGAAACATATTAGGAAAAAATGTCAACCATAAATTTATAATGTACATTTTCAAACCAAAATATCTCTGAATCATTATAAACATCATTAAAAAAATGAACAGTGGGAGCAACTTCAGGATACTTGCTAGCTTCTCCTGCAGACCCGATTACCTGAGCTCTTGCCTCATCAGAATGGCCATTAGAATTCGTTGGGGTTTATCTGTTAGAAAACACATTCTTCAAAAACAAGGTCTTGATTCAGGAAAGCATTTAAACACAGGCTTGAGTGCTCTTCCAAATATATGTGGTTTCTATGTTAGGACCTTGATTTGGCAAGCACTTGTAGACTTTTAACAAAAATATAGTTCGCTTGAGTTCAATTCAACAGCTTAAATACTCAAAGATAAGGATTTATGTCAAGTGTTTTACTGGAGAGGGGTCTATTTTTTCATTTTGCAAATGTTTGTTTTTTGAGGACATGAATAGATAAATAATAATTGAAACTTCAGCAAATGTGTTAGTCAATTTGTATGACAAGATAAAATCCAGTCATCTATAGAGCCCTCCGTAAACCCATAATTCAAAAGCAGGCACTTTTGTTCAAGAGAGTACCTCTGGATTGATACGAATATAATGGGAATAACATTGACATGTTGCCCCTACTTCCTAAATATATTTCGAGGGGAAAAAAACCCCCACAACAGAAGTATCTGGGACTGACAAAGGTTGATTGCTTCTGAACAACTTTAAATGCCTCTTCCTAATTCTACAGCACTGCCCCCTGCTCTGAACTACTGAGTTGCCTCTTTAATTCATTCTTATTATTTGCAGCAGCAGACTCCTCTGGCAATTTATAACCACACTTAAAATTTACCCCATAGTGTGTAATTTTCTGTGCAAAAAACATGAACTACAAAGCAGCCGCAGAGCTAAAACAACTAGCAAAATAGTTTCTACTCATAGTTTCTCCTGGAGAATTTAAAATAGTGTCACCCTAAGGCAGCTTTTTTTTATAAATCAAGAAGTAAAGAGTATCTTCCACGACTTCCGCATACAAAAAATATAATTAAAAATGCATAGTATGAAAACTGTGGAAATGAATGAATTTTGTCGATTTCCTACTTATTAAACCCTTATTATACCAGGAGCTAAAAGCTACATCACCACCACCTCCCTGATGTAAGCCAAGCAAGATGGCAGAGTTACTCATTCCCTGAACTACTCCTTTTGTGGATTAATAAAAAGAGAGGAGACTGCACTTCCCAGGTATATGGGTGACAGGACAATTGTTCTTGAGATGAATGATATTAACTGCAGCACAAGGCAAGGAAGAAAAAGTGGATTTTAATGCTGTTGAAAATTATGGCCTTAAGAAATGTAGTGGATGACTAAAAGTCCTCTATTCAATGAAGAAATCATTGAGAAGTTCTTGGCAGGATGTCAAAAACTGCATTTAAGAGGACAATTAAAACAGTATAATGCAAACGCTATAATTAGAACCATATCTGGTTGAGCAACATACTATTTGTCTTCCAGGCTGTTAGAAGAAAAATTCCCCATGAACTGTTGCCAGTGTTTATTGGGGTATTTACCAAATAGTACAGATTTAGCAAGAAGATGAATTTTGTTACCATAAAGATTAAGTGGAAAATTGCATACATCTTTGTACTTTGAAAGATTCTTCTCTGATACTCATTTACCTCCAACAAATAACTTGACTTACACATCCACATATTTATGTTATTTTACAGGGACAATGACCGAGGTCCCTCTTCCAATTATGCAAACTCATGCCTGCTCCCGTTAAGGTGTCAGAGTTCTGTGCAGTTTAAGCCGGCACAGCTTAATTTGCACCAGTTGAGAAACAGCCCAGAATTTAAAGTAGAACATGGGAAACCTGCCAGAAGTGCTACAGGGAGCCCAAATTTCATCTACAGAAAACAAAACAGGGCCATCCAAATCATGCGTTACGATGCAGAAACCATGGAAGTACTAAACTGAGAAGAATTTGCCCCAAAAATAAAGTTTACACTTCCCAATTAGTGAACACAAGCTTTAAATGAGATTTTCATCATCTAGGAAGACATGTAAAAAGAACACTTAAAATCAAATGCAAATTACTTTCATGACAAACCTCACCCTTTGGGAAGCGGTAAAGCCCTGATTCAGCATGACACTTAAGAGTTAACCAGGTGGTTGAGCAAGTAACTAAATCGAGGACTTCCAAAACTGCCAGCAGTGTGAGCAGCGTCAGCACTTGGAGAGGACCTTTCTACCTGCTCCTCTGAGTAGTCTCCTGGGGGCTGACACGAGAAGGGCTGGCACTGACAGAGAGCAGACGGCAGCCACGCGTGGTCACCTCTGATGGAAATGAGCCGGATTCTCCTTTCACAACCGACACTGTCAGAACAACCCCGGAGCTGCCCAGAGCACGGTGGCACTCTCCGATTATTGCCAGCCCAGGCGGGAAGATCCATTACACGCCGCAACGTGTGAAGTACCTATAGAAGCCCACAAGCCATTGAAGCTCCATGTGCTCTAGGGCATGACTAATAAGGGACTTCAAAGCTTTGAAAAAGCTGAATTTCTTGACGATTATCCGAACCAAATTTCAGAATCTTTTGAAGATGGTTTGTCTCCGCTCAGGGGGTCCATTTTACAAGGCACCGGGAGAAGTTGCAATTGCTTAACCTCGTTTTAATGCAATAATTTTACAGTGTGCTTTGCCTGCTTTCTTAGTGCTCTTGTCCCAGCCACAGAAGTTAGGGATCCCAATGTGCTGGGTATCTGAGATGGAGGGAACATGAGAAACCACAATAAAACCATGAGGAGAGTCTAGTTTTCCATCCTGGGCCTGGGAATCCGGCAATTCAAATATACTACCTTGTGTTCGATACTGCCTCTTTGTGGAAAAATGCTGTTATACATTGTAAAGTTTAATTGTTCAGAGAAGCTTCTGATCTGGTTTTAGAGGATAGTTTCTCTGAATTTAAAATAAAATCTCTTGGAGAGTCTCCTAATATGGAGTTTTATTTCCTGTGGGAACACTTCTGTGAAGGAATAGGTAGGGGAATACATAAGAACTAGATGCAAATTCCAGTGGTACAAATAATCATAATGTTCAGCACAGTGATTATACTGTGCACGATGCAAACTCCAGCAGAGAAAACCCACACATATGCATTTCTCCTACTGAAGAAAAGTAAGTGTAACATTGAAGCCTAAACCTGGCTGGTTTTCCTCTTTCTCCCTCTCTGGACTGCATAAATTCTACAGCATATTTTACTTTTCTTTATAGGTCCTGATTAGTCTAGGTGAGATAGAGGGTTTTTTCCTAAGCCTAAGAAATCAGATGTTATTCTTAGCAGTAAAACATTACAAAATTAATGGATAGCCTATTAAGAATACATCTCTTTCATAAATAGTGCTACCCTACAACTCAGCCTACAAAGAAAGCAAGTAACAAATTTCACAGATACTGTAACCATCGAACTAAATAATAAGTCTATTATCTTTAGCAATGTATTGCCTTATACACATGAAATATAATAGGTATTAGTAAGATACGTCTCTTTGTACATGACAGATTACTTCAGATTATTTCAGCATTATTGAGACCTCTGGAACATCATACCAAGAAAAAAAAAAAGGAGGGGGGGCGGGGGGAGGAAAAAGTATAGCCCAAATTTGTAAAGGTCAGTGAGTAACTGTTAACCTTGGAGGGGAAAGAAATCAGTATTTTTACCAACAGCACTCAGAGCCTCTTGTAAATCATATTCATATTCATATACTTAAGCATTAATTTACATACTTAATTTCTGACAGGTTGACAACTGCAGTCCTTCTATCCTCTTGGTGTAAAGTAAGAAGTCAATTGTTATTCAGTGTATCAGTTACAGTGGTAGTGCCACTAACTGTATTTTATATAATGTGCTATCTGCAGAAAAGCAGATAAGAATTTGATTTAACATCCAATTAAAAGCCGTCATTGAAAAATTACTTCAAATAAGCCTTTTATTTTCTTTAATCAGTCCTCAATTCAAGCCTTCCTTGGACCTACTGAACCAAGCATCAGGACTCATGAATTTTGATTAAAAAATTTGAGCCCATTTCTAACTTAAGCAGATTTTTTTTGTTGCACTGTTTGATAGAAATTTAATAAATCTATGAATCCTTGCCAGCGTCATTTATCATCTTTTTTTCTGCAAGACTGGCCTATTATGCCTCGGCAGTAAATTATGAGGAAGCCAGCAAACCAAAACTTTTCAGTCCGATACTGAAGAAGAGATATAATCACTTGCATTGAACCATATAATTATAGTAGAATATGAATCTCTGAAACATTAGGTCCTGTTTTGAATATGTAATGCCCATGCTTTGAGAGCCTACAAAGATTTCTAGCTGATCTAATATAGCTCAGTTTAGCATCATATTGAACAATTTGCTGTTAATGAAAATGACAGCAAAAGCCATAAACAACAAGCTGGGAGACTCGGTAAGAATTATTAGGGAAATTTCACCGTCTTTGAAAGAACAAATCAGAAAATCAAATAGTCACCTTTTAGGATTCCAAGTCAACTGTGTTCATTCTGAACAAACACAGGGAACTTAACCTGGGGCCATGTTACCAAAGTTTTGCTGGTTTAGGGCTGGAGTTGGGACTTGACTGAGAATGGGGACTTCTCAAAAGCCCTGGTGACGCAGCTCATATACGCCTACAAATAGGCATTGCTTATCATTTCCCCTCTAAAGGGCAACTTCACCCACTCCATGCATGTACAGCTCTATTAAAAGTGTAGGGAACCATGTGCTTGGCTGCAATGTAACATCGGGGTGCTATTACGGTTTGGGAATTTTCACCTAAAGTGTCCTTAAAGACCACGCTTTAGTGCCTTGGTTTGATGCTGGTCTCCCCACCTTCCCTAGAGAGTTGTAGGAAGAGAGGCCCCTCCAGGGATGAATTTGGATCAGGAGCTGAATCAGCTGCTCTAGTTCACAGTGCAGAGATGCCCATCTCTGTTGATACTGATCTCTGGGAGCCAAGGAGACTCTCTTCCTAACTTAGCCACTGAATTAGGGGGGTGAGGCTCAGCAGTGTGAATGCCCCCGCCGCCAGCGGCCACCACTTTAGGCTGAGATCTCTGAATTTACAGCAAAGGACAGATTGCCCAGGGAACACAAGGAAGACATGTATGTACATGTGAACAGACACAAGACAGAAATGAAACGGTGTTTTGGAAACATGTCCAGCCTAGGTCTTCCATTATTTTTGAAAGGAGGTCCTTTCTTTGTTCAAAACCTTTTTTTCAATCAGAACAAGTTGTTCCACAAGCTGTGGAAACACCAAGGGCTGTGTTTGTGGACCACGGTTCTTGCAAAGCAGAATAATCCAGTACCCCACACTCATCCTGGCCAGACAGGGCACATACAGTACCATGGATGGACTACCCTGAAGCTACATACACATCGGTCAGCTGGTTAATACCAAATATGTGCTACCAAAGACATCACGCAACTGCTCCAGTCAGTCGAGCTTTCCAGAGGGTCCAACAGTATCTCATCTCTCTCTTAGGAAAATTAAGCAAAAATATCTTTAATTTCTTCAGCCATTAAAAAAGGGTAGGTTAGGTCCATTTTTGATCTTACCTCAACTGGTTCTTCTGCCATCACTCAGAAATTGAATTCTCAAAGACTATCTTAAGAATGACTTTGTAAAGTAATCACACTTGTCCAGGCTTCAAGTTTTTTTCCCAACATGAAAATTACCTGGACTCTATAGTCTGGCTGATGCAATGAAACACACTGTATCAAGAGTGCTGTTCTCTGCTGTAAAGCAACATCAGTTTCTTATTTTACTTTCAAACCGCATTGGAACTTTTGTGGGAGAGTCTGATGATATAAAGTATTCATTCAAAAAAGAAAAAGGCTTGAAAAGAAAGGTTAGACTGAGCCATAAGAAAATTAAGTACCAATGCACAAACAAGGATGGATATTCAAAGGGGGAAAACAGAATTTTAAATGAAAAAGCCTGTCAAGTATTCAAGAATTAATTAAGAATAGATCTAAAGTAGAGGAATATTCTACTTGAGTGGCTGTAGTATCATCAAACTTTTGCTAATAAAGCAGCCATTTCTTCTGACACTATCTCCTACAGATTGATGTTTCTCAGATTATAGCTGCTCTACCACTTCTTAATTGAGGAGGTATTTTGTGATCCTGTAGTTAGGGGTGTACAAATGTTTGTTATTTCAGTACTGCCCTATAACATAAAAGACTTTGCTAAAATTTATGCACGTCATTACAGCCTGGAGATTCTTCAGACAGCTGAGTTGCGGGAGACCAAAAGGTCCCCACACAACAGCTGGCTTCACAAATTTGTATTATGACTTCTTTATATATACATATGTCAAACTCCTGGGCAGAAGGCAGTAGGTAGGAACTTGGTTTGCAAATATATTGCTTATTACACGCAACCAAGTTAATCTTTGCAAATTTAGCTGGTGTATGAACACTGAGGGTAACCAGATCGAACCATTCTTATGGGACTCCTGATAGAAATCACTCTAGCTACCAGCCTCAGTTTGTTTTACAGTACTTTCTGATCCATCTCCATCAGATAGACCTAGACACAACTGCAGCGCCTCAGAGTATGTCTTAGAAAAACAGTCCAATGGTTCCAGATTTCACAAATACCTGTTCAGGAAAGCATGCAAGCATTTGGCTGGCGGAAAGCTGCCAATCATCTCTGCAGTTTTAAATATTTTAAGAGGTTCTTAAAGTAAAAATAATGCAAATTGCGTTTCCCCCGATCCATGGCAGGGAACAAAACTTTCTTTTTTTTTTTTTTTTTTTTTTGCTTTTAATAAGCTTGGTAAACGAAGTGTAACCATACCTGCTAAATTACCTAACTGATGATCTCCTGGCACAGAGAAGAATTTCTGTCTAATAAAAACAAAACTGCCCATTGTGGGACATTTTGCATTAGACTCAGAGGAGCGCAGGGAATAGTGTTTCCTGCCCTGATTTTGATGCTCTCTACAGGAATTGCCCTCTGGCCCCTTGGCAGGAACTCCATGACCCAGCTGAGCTTTCTACTGAATAGCTCAGCAGGGTGCAGGAGCCAGTTGCATGGCTTCACATGGTGCAGAAAGCTGTGGAGCTTTTCTCCTGAACAGCACCTCGGCCATTTTGAAACATCTGCAATAGCTACTATTCATCGTACGGAGGGAGTGGGGAAGAAATTCTCCAGCTGTTACGTCTCTGCTGAATCTTTTTTATTCCCGTCTACTGCCCTCATGATGATTTTGAAGGACACCAAATGGTTTCCATTATTCAGAATGGAATAACATCTGCTCAACAAATATTGTTACTCCTTGGGAAGCACCTCATTCAAGCAGCAGCTCTCTTTTACAACATTACAATGCAACACACTTTATTTTATATAGTATTCAGAAGACACAGTCTCACAGACACACTAGAGAAAGAAAGGGGGGAAAAGTAGAAATAGCTGCAAGCAAAAAGAAAATGAAGATGGTGTTCAAAGAAAAGATCTTGTTCTGTAGTTGAAGGGGTGGGTAGACCTCGTCCCATACTTGTAGGGTAGCTCAAGAGGAAAAATGACCTCTCTTCAGTGCACCAGCTAATATACCAAGAAGGAAAACTGTCACAGCGAGGTAGCCATGCTGGGAGAGGGTATGTGAGCAGATGGACATGAGGTCAGTAGCATGGAATAAGTCCAAAGAGATCAGTTTTGAGTTTTATTTAGACTTGAACTGAAAGCTAAGAAAGAGAAATGGAAGTTACTGGGCCCCACTTTCTCAGAGCAGAAAAGATATCAGCTCGGAGCACTGAATTTTAAAGATTGGACTTCACACTTCTGGTAGGCATGTACAGGGTAGGAGCTACCAGCACTAAGCTGTTACTGAAATCAAAATGTCCTTTTTGGCTGCTTTTTCTTTCACAACCCATTTGCTGGAGCAGACTAGCTCAATAATCCAAAAACTGGCTGGCATTTCATATTGTAGCTTGGGTGCTGACAATCCACAGCCCAGATACTTGCTGGACTGCGCCCCATGACTTAGCCAAACACACTCACGTATGTCTTTTACCAGCTTAATGAAAATGTTAAAAATCACACAAGGATAAGAATATGCTTGCCTGCCTAGCATGTGGACACCTATATCTGTTTATTCTCATTTTGCTACTATGAGCATCATTTGGATGAGGAATTAAAGAAAGAAATACGATCACATGGAGGCATATTCCTGCTTTAAAATGATCTAGGGACATATTTTTTAGCTTTATAATTTCTTCTTGTTCAGGGGATGAGTGAATTTAGCAACATCGCCAACATTTCAGTTTACTGACGCTTCACTAATCCTGCAATTCCTCAGCACCTGTCAGAAGGGCACCAAAGACTTCCCAGGACTCTGCCTATGGAGATGCAGTCATTAAATTACAAGAGAAAGCACAGACATCTGTACAGATGACCTCAGAAGAGATCTTTGTAACAGATAAACCCAGGAGTTATTTATTGTACTTCTGGTGAATAACTATTTAACCAGATTCAGGGTAATTTTTGGACTAGAGATAACATCTATCTAATGCTTATACATATAATTTCTGTGTGATCTTAAGTTGTATCATTTGTACGTATTTGTATAGTCATCATAAAGCTCGTATGTTTAATGTTATCTACACCTTCGTGTAATGTGCCAGATGACGTAACCTGTAGTTTTTAAAGACATCATGACATTTAAAGGTCTATTTCCACAGCTATTAAAAACTGTTTAGAGGCACATAAAGAAATATATTTAGATTGTTAAAAAAAAAGTCTTTCGAAGTTTATGTTTTTTAAATGTTGATTCTATGACACTGTGCCAATTCTTACAGATTTTGATTAGCGGGCAAGGGACTAATAAGTATTTTACTTGGTAATTCATAGTGCTTTCAGTCTCAAAAGAAAAGACATTCTCATCTGTTTGAAAACCACAAAATTTCTAACAGATAGTGGAAAAGTCAGATCTTTAACAGTCACCTCTAGCTTTTATTTGTTTGCATGTCTAAATTCTATTTTGAGGGAGGTAAAAAGCCTCAGATGCTATATGAATTTTCAAAATAATACTTCAAAAATGTTAATTTCACATTTCTGCTAGCAGCTCATAGTCATATTTTCTTTCGATTACTTTAGAGTATATATGTGTGCTACATTATTTCAACATTACCACTGTGTTTAGAGCAACAGCTTAAAAATAATGCATTCAAGGATAGCTTACTGCAGAGGAAGAAACTTGGCCCCAGGAACACATAACAAATTAGGCTGCTGGTAACCTCAAATTCAACACCTAAACAAGCTTGTTGGCTGGCCGTATCAGGAAGGCATGTGCCTTTATCGGCTTCAGCCTTTCCTCCGTGTAATGCACACAAACAGCAGAGAAACCTCATTAACAGCAAAACCTGGGGACACTGTCGCCAAAGTTTGTCCCACGGAGCCTGCTTGTGCCAGTACGCATCCTTTAAGTTGCGTACTAAAGATTTTTCATGGTGAATGAGTGTTTCAGGACAAGACAAAACAGAAGAAACAATAACTAAAGCAAGGGCAGGAAACTCAAAAACCCCACAAGAGCAGCAGGAGCAGCAGGCACAGCAGAGGTAGTAACAGACTGACGTTCAACTCTCCGAGTCATTCAGATTAATGAGCTCTAGAAATGTGGGGTCCCACTGTATTAATATCCATTACATAATGTGCTTCCTCCTCCAGTAAATAGAGGATTCAGGATGCCTGGGGTATAGACAGTCTCTTACCGAAGATAATGGGCCCAAACTGATTTTAGACACAGGTCCCTTTCCCTGGAGACAGTTCCTAATGATCTCCAATGCTACAAAGGCATGACAAAAATATAAAGCAGTCACATTAGCCCAGATAGATCTTTTACAATTACCTTGACTCCTGAAAGTAGTCCATCATATCTTATTCATAAAATTTGTATTTTTCTCTGTTTGCACTTACATAGCCTTTCTACTTTAGTCCATTGTACTACAAATGGAATATACATTTATTTTTCACGGGCACACCAAACTGTCTTAAATAAAAGAAGCTAATGCTTCTCAAAGGCTGTTCTTCATTTTAGTTTTCTTTCCTAATAGTTAATCGTACTATGAGTGTTTTATCAAATTATACTACTGGAAATTGCTAATATTACAAATGCATAATTATAATGGATGTGGATGTTTTCTAAATACAGGTTCCAATCTGATATTTACTCCTGCTGGAAACTTTGGAAAGGCTTTACTTCCTATTTGCGCTTGTCTCCATGCAACTAGGTAAGGGTCTGTCCCAAAACAAATTAGTATTTTGTCAGCCATACTGTCAAATTAAAACATTTCTTTATGCTTGTGAGACTGAAAGCCACAATTTTCAAACATTAATTACATTCACTGGTGGTAGGGAGCGCATACATACACACTGATACATTAAGAAGATGGCAGCTTTCCAAAAAAAGCCTAGCAGCCAAAAAAATTAAACATTAGTAATTTATAAAGAATATTTAAGAAAATATGAACTTTTTGCTCAACTGCATTTTTTAAATATAGCATGAAGAAAAATAACGGTGCTTCCTGGCAAAATCTGAAGAGGGTAATAGAGCTTTTGAAACACCCAGGAATGCTCTGATTTTGATAGCTCTCACTGAAACCATCAGTGCCTGATAAGAAGAACACAACAAAACCATTATGTTTTTCTCTTAAGGACCCTTCTCATCCCTGTAAAACTCAGCTGGAGCTTTGCCACCTACCGCAGGGGGAGCTGGTGACGCTGCCTATGGGACATCTGCCACAGGACCTCACGGACATGCACCACCTGAGAAAGTTCAGGTAGAAGCCCACCCCAAAGAAAGCGTGCTTCCCTATACCATATTAAAGGACACCAAGTTATGCCAAATGCAGCCAGCCAAGCAACCAGCAGACCCTCCATCCTCACTCCTGGTTGACTGTTTAGGCCTCCACCTGCACTTTTTCCAACACCACTTGAATCCAGCGGAACCAGCACAGCCAGGAAATAAACAGGCAAAGGGGACTGATTGCTCAGGGTGGTAGGAACAACAACAAAATCTGTTGGGCTCCTGCTGTTTATCTAGAATACCTGGTAAAAGATCTGGTAATAAACTGTGGAAGGATGGTGAAGTAAACAAAGTCATGGACATGGGGCATGTAAGACATTGAGCTATTTTGCCGAGCGATGGGATGCTAAAGATGCAGACACGTTTGCTTGTAAAGATGTGTTCCCCAGCAAGAAGGACCCTTCCCTTCTCCATGTGAGTGCTTGCTTGAGCGAATTCTCTTTTGTCCTCTTTTCTGCTAGGTCTCGTGTGAGTCTCCTACTTCATAACTTAATCGCCCTGCCTGCTGAGCCCCTTCGCTACGGCTGGCCAGGTAGAGCCCACCAGCAGCCACGCATCTTGCCTGGTCAGCCCAGATGCTCGGCAGGGTTTGTCTGCCCACAGTGACAGGCCAGGGACATTTGACAAGCAGGAGATGAAAACTTTCTTTTGGACAAGACCAACAGAGCCAGCTGTGCGACTGCAAGAGCAGCCAGTCTGAGGGGCGTGAGACAGACCGGTGCTGTGCAGGTAGGAGCGTGTCCATGGAACGTATGGCTGTTCCTGGCTGGTGGCCCTCAAGCGGCCTCTCGGCCAGTGAGTCAGGATCAACCCATTCCCTTGGAAGCGCTCCTGGGGGAAAGCCTTGGCAAACCTGCCGGCTCTCCCTGCTGCTCATGGTATGCTGGGCTGGGTAAGGCACACTGGGGATCCACAGTTAGCACCTAACGTGGGTTGCAGATCTACCAGGATTTTGCTTTTTGCTCCCTGTGTTGCAGGCAAAGCCCACCAAGAGCCAAACAATACCTACCGCACCAGTACTGCATCTGCACAGAATTAATCGTCTCAGCAATTAGTCTTGGGCACTAACAACTATTTGATTGTGGGGCAGATCTGGATTCCCTGCCCAAGCCTGATTGAGTTAAAGGCATTAATATCAACCCAAAAAGATTTGGCTGTATCTTTGTATATTTTGTTCTAATAATGCTCCAGGACAAACTCAGAGGAACATCTGCAATATTTACAGTGACAAAGTGCTAGTATAATGTGTCTTTCTCTGTGCTGAACAATTTGTAAATGTCTCATTAAAACGCACATTTTGTTTCTTCCCTCTTCACCTTAAACTAGTTCGTCTCCTTGTTTTTCACCATTTTCTGGGAGAAAATGTCAAATTGCACAGTATCAAAACAGCCACTCTAGTTTGGGTTTTTCAGTTTTTAAAGACATCCTTAGCTGCGTTATTCTGATACATTCTGTGGTCAAAGAAATGGTTTTGAAATTCACATGTTCAGAATGATTTGACATCTCCATTTAATTTTGTTTATTTCTAGGACAGGCTACTTATAACAGCTACGGTTGTCTCTAGTAATATAAGCAAATATTCTATCTATACAGTTTGCTGTGGTAACATATTCTACTACCACGTCCTTACACTTAAAATGCAGGAGTATAGGTGAAACGGATCTTCACTCTATTTCAAAACAATGAGAAGAAAAATGATGTCAGATGCAATCTAAACAAACTCAGAGAGTAATTAAAAAAGTTATGGAGAAGAAACATATATGTCTGGTATTGCATGTCCAGCAATACCTTTAAATGGCTTTATTACTTGCCATCTGTTTTGCCATTTTCCCTTAGTGTTTATATACTTATATAAAAATTCTGCTTATATATATGCAACACATTAGTTTTTACAGGAACGAATCAAATATAATAGGCAAAAGGTACTTTATTTTTATTTGAAAGGTATGACCAAAAATAGAGTGTAAAAAAGGTAGGGATGCAGGACTGTTCTTGTCCATTGAATAATCCTTTTTATATGTTCAATAAATTGACCGAGGAAAGTGAGCATGCCTCCAGCCAGGAGAAGTTTTACTATTCTCCCATGGAACATCCACCCACTCTGTTCCCGTTACATTTCTTTGCAGCTTCTGATTGCAAGATAATATAAAAACTGTAACTAGGTAAGACTGAAATGAAGCAGGGATAGAGCAAAGCCGTAAAATTGGGATGCAAACTTTCCCAAAGTTTGAAGGTGTTTGAACCCAAGATTTTGGCTCAGACCCATCCTTAATTTGAAGCAGCATCTGGCAGGCCAAATGCTCTGCAAACGCTGGCACTATGAAAGATGAAGTCTCATGTGACACAGCGTGTTGGAAGAAACACTTCCTCCGCGGAGGAAGCCGGGTCGCACAGGAAGGGTGAATGCAGGAAAGCTGGAAGTTGCAGCTGCATGGAGGGACCCAGCTCCCACCATCCCTGTGGTGCTCACTTCAAAGGAGAAAAGACCTCCTGCTTTGGTTCATGTAGCGCTTGTCCTCCCTGCTGATCCTCTTGTTCTCGCCCTTATTCTTTTCCTGAGACCGAAACCCCATCCAACTCAGGGACACAACTGCCAAGAAACCGGCTCTCTGGTGCTGTGGCCTGTGTTGCTGCACTCAACGCTCTGGCTCCTCCCAAGCCAAGCACCGTGTCCTGAGCTAGCAGAGCCCATTACAGGACCCCAGGAATCTTTTCACGCCCGATTTTCAAAAGCATTTAGGTGCCTAAGGATGCATAGGGATGCCTAAAGGGATCTTCCCTAGGAATAGAAGAAATTTCAAAAGTACCTTGAGTCTCGTATTCCTAGTGACTTGGAAAGTCCTGAGCATTTCCGAAAACCTGATTCGGTATTATCCACATCCTTACACATACGCCCAAGCTTGGTCTTCTAGCCTTAAACCCCCAGTTTTCCACCCAAAACAGGCAGATGCTTTATCCTGGTATTTGTGCATTTAGTGTTAATTGATACTTAATTATAGCCAAAAAATCTGTGTATTTTAACAGTTTGGACGTGGCCAAAAATAAGTGGCTTATTAGCTGCTGTGAGGAACATTTCACAATAGGATCTGCATTTTTCTAGAACTCTGTAATTAAAGTATGCGCTAACGTGACCACAACATTTTTAAACAGCTGGCACATGGAGCTGAAAAAATAATTAGTTTTCAATAAAAAAGTTGCTTTTTATTACCCAGGCAAAGTTCTCCAGTGACTTTTAAGGATCTGCCAAGTGAAATTCAAAAATGAAAATAGAGTCTCTATGCTGGCTGTTAGCCAAGCTGAATGAAACACGAATACGCTGATTTGTGCCAAGTATTAGACATGCTGAACTGAGGCAAAGTGGTTAAGTATCTCCCCAGGTTTAGTGTTACACAAAACAGTGTATCTGCCCCCAAAAACGCTGTACTCGGGGGGCCCACCGCTGTGGCTTTCACTCATTTTATCCTTCTTCTCCCAGCAGTCAGGAAATGAAAAAGTGGTTCAGAAGACAACCGAAATATTTCTCTATGAGAAGCTGAGACCCTTGGCAGAAAAACCTATATATCTGGGTTTAACTGTTACATAATTAGGGGTTGGGGAAAGAAAATCCGATAACGAACAGGAGGTTGCAACCTAATGGCACTCTCTGACAACAGACTCGTGAAAGCTGCCCTGGGCTCACCCCGCTGTGCAACGCACCCACCGCTCTGGGCAGCCTCCGACAGCCACACTGCCCTGCAAGGGGACAACAGCACAGCTTTTGTATGCGGAGTAGCTGCAGGAGTAAGCCTCAAATGCAGCATCTCTCTATTTTACCACCTTCGCTTCGCTGATAAAAAAGGAGCTTGGGAGACTTTTTTATTTTACATTATCAGATCTATAATCCCAACAGCTGTGAGTGAGCCTGTGGATCTTATCCACTCAGATAATGGTTTTTATGTGGTTCTTCCCACTCCTAGTCCAGCAAACTCTCTTTGCATTTATATTCATGATAATGTCTTTAAATACGGGTAACCTACACAGAATAAGGGAACTGCTCAAAGCAAGTGACTTCACTGGTGTGTGCTAGAACAAGAGGCTCCACAAGAGGCTGAGACCTTTGGCAGCAAAATCCGTATATCTGGTTTTAACTGTTAAATAACTACGGGTAGGGGAAAGCAAACCCCGTAACAAATAAAAGATTGCAACCTAATGGCACTCTCAGACAACAGGCACATGAAAGCTACAGCAATTTATGGACATACTGAAAGTATTCCCCAACTTCCCCAGTGTCTTAACCTTCCTCATCACTTGGCAAAAGGTGAAAAGATAAAAATTAAGAGAATTCTTCCCATCTCTCATTTTATCATCGCCATTTAATTACCAAATACATAAAGAAATGATCACTTTGAAAGCTTATCATTTATCATTCACGGCTACTGGGAACTCACAGTGCCAGTTCTCCCAAGTTATATGGTAGAATTACAACTGGCAACTGAGCACTTAGCTGAAAGCACCAAATACTCTGTGCTTCAAGCCAGGACCTAAAGGTACTTTGGCGGACTCCATTCCACAGCTGCTGTAAGAGTTATTTTTATAGTACAGTTTGTCTACTGATTTACTACTATTGTTAAATGAATTCTAAAATTTGCTTAAACATTTGTGTTTGAAGTTGAGGGAAAAATAGCTTCATTAGCAAAGGCTGAGTCTAATAAAATGAAAATAAGTCATCTGCCCCCCAACCCCCATCTACAAGCTCTTAACAATTAGGCAAATTGTGGTAAATGAGTTCCAAGGACAGGGGAAAAAGAGGCAGATTTGTATTTCATGCTCCAATAAGGATAATTACCATGCTATTGTTAATTTAATATATAAATAAAAGCAGGACAGAAATATATTTCAGAGTTCGAGTATTCTATCGGTTCCCCTTTCACAGCACAATGCTAAGGCAAGCCAAACCTGGAACCAGTTACTTCAAAATATATTTTAATTAAAACACATGGGCTATTTTCAGGTGCATAAAATCACAGTGGATTCAATGGCAAAGGGCTGACTGAAGTTGCATTTGCACACTGACTAACCTGGTGTTAAATCATTGCAGCAAAGGTGCTCTGTCCAGAAGGCTTTCAAGTATCACAAGTAAAATAAGTCTGGGTTGCTTAAGTTCTTACAGCTGATCCCCTTTCATGGAAAAAGCCAATTACAGATCACAGATGTCTAGACTAATCCTTTTAAATATCACAGAGGCAGGAAATAATGTGAAAGTGCAATAAATGACAATTTGTATAGCTTGGGTAGTGGTGGAATAAGACGGCACATGAAAAACAAACACAAAAAGGCTCAAAACGTACAAAGGAAAAATAAAGGCTTATATTAACATTCAAGCTCAGTATAGTAAGACTGGAGACCATGGGCTAGATTCTGTTCTGATTTACAGCCTGTAAATCCCTTTCAACTGCATGGAGAAAAATTAAGCACAGAATGTCTGCCTGCTTTATTGAATTACTTGTTCCTCCTCTTTTCACCTCCTTCGCCTTTATTTCAACACTGCATTTTATTCTAACTTTTGTATAATTTCTGAAGTTTATTTTAACCCAGGGAAAGGAAAATTCTATTTTCTAATAGTCTCTGCATCTTTCCAAGGCATATGTCTGGTAATTAGCATGGTGGGCTCATTAGCATAAATATACAAAGAAATTTGATTTTAGAACACGAACACCATTTTTGCTATGGAGCAATATAGGACAGGTGACAGGCCCAGCTGGGAAACCTCTTTTTCATTTTTCTGTGACCACAAATCAGACATCTTGGGCTCGCAGCAGGACAGGCTCTACTGGCAGTAATTGGCACCATCTGTAGCTGTCAGAGCAGTGCCTGGCATTCCAGCATTTCATCTTTCCAGTCAAGGCATTCATCACTAGTCCAAAACTCAGCCAGCTGACACTGAAAGATTAACTTGCATTGATTTGCTTGGATAAGCTCGCCTGTGCCTCAGTTGGTACTGAACGTTCCTGTTTAATAGCCATCGCCATCACAAGATGTTTACAAGGTGATTGTCTACTTAGCTTTTTCCATTCCCTTTCTGGGTCCTAATGTGTTTTCAATTATTATAATTTAGGAGATAGTGAATTAAAAGAAAGGAAAGTGAACATAGCCAGCAATCAGAGAGCAAGGCTTAATGAAAGGATTAGAAATTCACAGCAGTGGCTGTTTACTGGTCTTAAATGAGCAGCTTCTCCCACCCCCGTGTGTATCAAGAGACAAAACTTGTTGATTTGGGGGTTCGGCAACGGACCGAGTCTCCTCCAGCTGTCAGCCTGCATAATAAAACTAAATGAAACTGTTATTATTTTCAAATGCAATTTTCCAGTACTCAGGTAATTTGGTTTACATTTTCCAGGAAAGCTTTATGGTAGCTACACCAGATGCAAAGTTCAACCTCTTTCTCTTAATCACCTAATGCTATACCTACTTACCAGTGTTTTTAAGCCTCTGATGTGTTCAAAGCCCAGAGCTTAATCTTTCACAGTCATACAAGGGTCATTACTATTTCAATTTAGAAACCTAATGTGTTCTGTAGAATGTTTTGGGGTGAACAAATTGCAATCTGAAAGCTAAAAATTCATGTCTATTTTAGCAAATGACAGCCAAACATAAGGACTTCCCAGGCAAACCTAAGACAGTGAAAATTTGTGTCACTTAAATGACCATCCTCTTTCTTGAAAATGAAAGTAAAGCTTCTTCCCTGAGTAAATAAAGAGGATGATTTGAGGGCTTTTTAATCACCTATTATAACCCTATCAAAATCCTGATCAGAAATCCTTACTACTTCTCTCTCCTACGCATCTTCTCATTAACAGCTTGTTTCCCATAGCACACGTGATGCGTCACAGCCCACAGAACATGTCCGCACAGGGCTTGTTGGTACTTTTAGTTATTTGGGGCCTTCTCTGTGTATCTATTTCAGACCAAAAGCTCTATCATCTCAGGCTTCTTTCTACACCCATTTTGGGATGAAACTGCAAGGGTTGATGAGTTGCAATTAACACTGAAAAGCACCTGTGATATCAATGTGGTGTATCTACAGAGCACAAAAAAAGACTAGGGAGAGATACCTGCTGATGCCACCTGTATGAATCGGCTTGCTGGAGCAGTGGGGTACATCAGCCCAGTGCTTAACGACTATACGGCACCCAGCACCTCCGCTACCTCCTGGGATAGGGAGATATCACACTGGATCACGCCCAGCTAGCTAACACACCGCACCGGGCTGTACAGACGTGCCTCGACGACGTCCTGCTCACCTGGTGGCACTCACAGAAAAAAAAGTTATAAAGCAGAGTGCTCACGGAGAGCAAGCGTTGCGAGTGTGCATGAACAACTGGGACACCGTGGAAAGAAAACGGGTCAGAACGGGGTTGCAGAGCCCAACTGCAAAGTCCTGCAGGGTGGAATAGGACAGCAGATCCATCTATCAAAGCCCAAGTTTTGGCTTTGGGGATGGCAACCTCACCTGGGGACAGGAGCTCTGCAGGGCCAAGAAAGACTGAAAGCAAATTCAACTTTGCATGAGGTATGAAACACACATGAGAAGGTGACGCTGTGTCAGGGAGCATGACAGCAGATGGAGGCTCAGTCAGGGGCCGGTGGCTCCCAGCAGAGCTGAACTTGCGCTCCTGAAGGTGATTCGTTTTGTCCCTGAAAACACAGTATTTCAGTTAAAAGGGAATATTGTGGCTATGATTAGTGGTGCCTGTCCCAACTTCAACATGGACTGTCCTCAGAACATCTCCTAACCTTAGAGCCACACATTAAACTAAGCTTATAATTTAGTGGAGTTTGTCTTTTTTTGCACACGAAAATAGCAATTTTCTCTCTTTTTACAATGAAGACAGCATGTACAATACTCCATCAAACAGAAAATAACACTGGTATTTAAAATGGCTTATATAAATTACATATATTTTAAACTATCTTTGTTAAAGGCATTTAATCCACTACAGAACACTCATGAGTGTTTGCAACACATCTGTGGAATAAAATAGAGTTAAGCATAAAAGAGTATTAAGTCATCTGGTTTGGAGGGATTTTTGTATTAGATCTTGCTCATTTATTAAGTGTAATGTGATAGTGGCCAGATGATTAATGCAGTGTGGTGGGAGTGATGTAATAGGAAAGATAAAAATGGATATCATAAGCAGAGAAGAGGACGGAGATGTGGAGGGGGTACACAGGGAGGGTTGGGATAAGGAGGTTAGTGTTTACAGTGTCCGAGTGCGACACACTTCCTTTGGAATGGGCTTTAGGGAGGATTTACTCTTTCGGTTGGGGATTATATTCCACAGGATGTCCCAGATGAAGGAAGAGAGCACAGCGTTACTCTGTTTTGAGGCAGGTACTACCCCTAGCACCAACATGTTCAAACCATTTCTCTGCACCTATGGAGAGTGAGATTTTGATTGCCTCCACCTGTGCTGAATGGTGCCCACCAGGTTGTCCCACTGCGAGCCTGGCAGGGACACAGGGCAGATGAGGCAGAAGAGATGTTCTGTGGATAAGGAGCAGTGCTGAGAAGGGAGCGACTGGAGGATTTGTAAATCCCTGCTATTAATTAATGGGTATAGCCAACTTTGGCAAGAGATGCCCGAAGAACAACCTTAGCTCTCGACAGCATTGACTGACAAAGACCTAGAAAAGGTGGAATTTATCCAGAAAGTCTCACTGCTTTCAGATATGTATTCTACCATGGCAGTTGACACCTCTCACATCTAACCATATTTGGGATGGATCCTTTATTTGGCTTGAACCAGAAACTTGGTTGTAAAATACTTGGTGGCTAACCAGGTGTCCCATAGAACAGTGCTAAGGAATTTAGATATAGCTGTGCTCACACTGTGACCCAGTGGTCTGGACAGCAAAAGAAACTACTCACTACATCAACACCATATCACAGAGTACTTCTGCTCTAGGGCCTGTGCATTTCTTGTAAGCGTCAGATTTTCAAAAGCATTCAGCATCAGCACATTTCACTGGGAAGGTCTGGCCAGATTTTCAAAAGGTCTGATCACCCAAGAACATCTATTGAGTACCTAAACCTGAGGGAAATGTAAAGGATATTATAAGCTGACCAGATTGTTCAACTGCAATTTTTACGGTATGATCACACCGATTCAAGTTGCGTAAGGTGATGTCAACACACAAGAGAAGCAAAGAAGAAAGGAAAATGCTCAAGGTCAGCCATGGCAGCACAGTGTGCTGATGTGCTGAGAGCCAATGGTTTTATCCCTAGTAAGTGTACTTGACAGGTTTCACCCACAACGGCCAGTAACATAAAACCATTGCTGCTTAGAAGGAGGCTTTCTCTTCAGAGTGGGAACTGCTCAGGGGAATCAGATTTCTGTATCGACTTTTACATATACAGAAGGTGACTAAAGGAATTAGGCCAGCCTGGATTGCTCCAAGGGGATAATAAGCCCCGCAGTGAGATGGAAATGCATGTGGATTGTTCTAAACCCCCCTCTTTCTCAGCATTTTCACATACTATTAAACAAACTGTACTTTTGTTTCCAAATAAAGGCTGTCTCGTTACTAGACTCACAGCCGGGCATGGACCCACGGCAGAAGACCCAGCACCCTAACGCCCCCCCGATGCCAAACAAGTACCATTACATGCAGAACTCACTGCATGAGCCAGAGCGCTGCAGGATGTCACATAAGGAGGGCCACCAGCTGAAGGACAGCCATTGCCCTGCCCAGGGACAAGAGAAGATGAAGGGCCCAAGCCAGGCTCTCTGGCCACAGAGCAGTGCAAGAGAGAGAGAGAAACCAGCAGAGCTCGGTTCTCCACTGACCTAGGAAACCCAAACTGACCTTTTCTCTCTCTGACTTAACTAGTACACTACTGGTAGCTCAAGACCTGAAATAATTTACCAAACCGATTAACAACAGTAACGAAGGTAGTATAAAGCCTACACAGAGGAGGAATTTCGGACAGCATGGAGTGGTGGGAGCTGTCAGCATTTCCTACAGTCTTATGAACAAGGTCAGTAGGTATCTGCGGTGTGCTCCCTCTTGCATTACAACACAGAGGACTCTGCTGCTTCCGCTTCCCTCTTCTGACCCTTCCAGATTCAACGAGGCAAAGCCAGGGCCCTGTTTTTAAAGCCCAAGAGCAGAACTCAAGAGAAAAACTTCTCCTGACAAGAAGTCAGAGTTACGTGGACGACTGGTTTAATGTTTCTAAAGGGTTTAAAAAGACACAATTCAGTGAGACACTGAAGAACTAAGTATGGGCTCTGTTTTTATGAAGCTTAATATTTATAGGACTGGAAAGCTTTATACTAAAAATGTTTGTTTGCATTAAACAGCAGCTTCTTTCCATACCTTGCCCTCCGAAGTCCACTCTGTACATGCATGCCAGTTCCTTTCAGAACAGCCCGGTGTACAACAGCTTTTGGGTTACATGGTAAAACGATACATTCACTAAGGTTAAGGTAATTATAGAAGAAAAGATGCATTCCGAGATCCTTTATGAAACAAAAATCTTATTTATGGAATCAAGCAGTATCTGTTTGCTATCAGGTCGACTACAGGAGTATGGACCTTTACATTTTTAAGATAGCAACAACATTATTTTTTTAAAAAGCTCTTTACCTTTACCTAGCAAGCATTAGAATAAATCTGCCAACTTTGAAGAAACAGTGCTAGCCCACCAGATTTACATAGAGTTCTGAGACATTTGGTGCTTCTCCTAAAGCCTAACCTTCTACATCATTTATTCACAAGAAGAACTTAGTTTCCATTTATTTAAGACCTTTCTAGCTTACACAGTCCCAGAGAAAAGCATCAGAACGTTACCCTTACTCGTTTGAAAACTAGAAAGCAAACAAGAGCGCGTAAGACCTTATTACTTTTTAAAATGTCATGATAACTATGCCAGTCTCATGATTTTTTTGAGAAAGAACCTTTGTCTTTTTTTTTTTTTTTTTTTTTTTGTAAGTGCTTATCGGCAACATCATCCAGTTTGATAAACGGTCGGTTGTAAATGCAGGCTAGGACTTTTGGCATTACAAACTACATTTTCCAAAAATGATTACTGGTCTGTGTGGCTTAATTAGAGGAAGTCCCAACTTGAATTTCAAAATTGCTGATTTTTTGTGAGAAACTTATGCTCTTTTTAGGGTCCTTTAGCTTGTTCCACTCCCTCCTAAAATAAGCATTTGAAATTGCCTGAACACACTAGACAGAAGTGTGCTTTAGAGTGGAGTACAGCGCTCAGCCACACAGCTCTGAAACTCTGAACAAAACAAAGTTCCCTGGAATTAATTCATCTATTCCAGGTATATTCTGGAATAACACAGCAGAATTTGCTTCTCTTCCAGCAATAAGCTTCTACCAATAAAAAACTTTATGGAAGGATAAATTAGGAAAATCCATAGCACAAGCCTAATTCATAAGAGATGAAGACTTTTGTGTATGTTAATCACAGTAATAATGATAAGAAAACAGAGAGTCTGATGTGGTGTTTTAACTGTTTCACATTGCATAACTTTTATTCTGGAGTCTTGTCTGCTTTCCACTACATGCATGTTGTCCTCATTAATGTCAAAAGGATTTATGTGTGCATATGGAGGGAAGAATGTATGCCTATGTGTTTGCAATCTCACCTGTTATCTTTCTCTTGTCATTATCAAGCAACTTCCCTTCCAAAGGACAACATTTATAGCTCACTGGTAAATATAAGGCAGATAAATTTTATGTACTGAAGCAACCTGAGTATGAAGTTGGTCTGACTCAATTGTATTAAACCAGCTGAAACAGATATTGTGTACATAACAGACGCATCTCTGGTTTCAAAGTTTTCATAAGGAAAAATTCCTCTGGGCAGAAGAAATCAAAACATTAGGATGAAATACATTGGATCTCAGGAATTTCCTTTGCAATTATTAGGATCTCCACAAAAATGAACCATTAAAAAGCAATCCTTATTTTTCAACCCTATCAGCTATAGCACATCATCAAAAGTTTACATAATTCTTAAAACCAGATACGAAATGTCAACAGACTGCCGCTGAATGCATCATAGATACAGAATACTCTTGCAGAAGGTTTCATTAAGTCTAACATGATTTACAGGACTTAAGACACATTGCTTCAAGATTTTTATATCACTGCAGTAAGTACTCCAGGGATGTTTCGACCCACTCGAAATTGTTTTAGCTGTGCTATTACCTGGGTCAGAACTGATGGCAGCATACATCAATTAGATTGTAGCAGTTTAATACCTGCTCCTATGCATCTGGTCACTCAGAGATTCACATCCTAAGATTTCCATACCCTAAAAAGAATATTAAAACAGAGCTCTGGAACGGGCTAAGGTTACCTCGTTTATTTAAGAAGCAGCCTTAAAGAAATGACATCGGGAGACTATACCCATTCAGAATACAGATGTCCACTCCATTCACCACAGAGACTGGTAATGCTTCTTTTTTCTGATTACTGCTAAATGTTTGTCTTGACCATCTCGAAGATTATGGTGCAGCACTGTAACTAATTAGGAACAGTGGACTGTAGACTTTTTGATAAACGTTACTAGTATCACTGACATCAATTAACTCCAGTTCAGGATCTGATCCCTCATTTTTTATTATTTTGATCCCTGTTAAATAGACAGCATTTAAAAAATAGTGCCACTTCAGTATTTTCTCATACCTATAGTCAGAAATACATGGGTGTTACTTCTGTAGAGAGAGGTAACTATAGCTAATGACTGTACCAATGTTGATTACTGTGTATTTTATATGACATGGCAGTAGGGTAGATCTGCTTTGCTGCAAGTTGTTAATAGCCAATTTGATTGGCAGCGAATTTGTCCCCAAAACTTACTCAGCCTGATGATAAGTGCCCCTGTGACATCATTTTATTATTCACGGCCAGTTTTATCCACAAATTTTTCACAAGTGCAGTACAACATGGTTAGAGCTGCCTTTTTAGTAACACCTGAGAGGCTTAATCTCTAAGGTAAGAAATGTTATCTGGTGTCAAAGGGTGAGGCATTTGAGGAACATCTGTTGCTTAGCTCTCTGCTGTAGGAGTGTGAGGTTTTTGGATTGCTAGAAATGCTGCGTATGGTACCTGGTGTATGCAGCAAGAGACAGTTTACAGGGCAAATGACTTTACACTGACTCAGCGAGAAACCTAAGGTCACTAATATATTGTTTGTGGTTGTGTCCTTATGATATATGTGCTGCTCTGTACTTGTTACTTCATACAGGTGCCATTTTTAGCATAAGAAAAACAGGACATGAGCAAATGACAGTAGAATCTGTCTTTACAGAGCTCTTCTCTGCCTCTTCTTCAAACACTATGCATGTCTATAACAGAGTGCCTTATTCCAGCAAAAAATAATATGAGCTTTCAAGACTTTTTGCTCCCTACCTGCGAGTGCCAAGACATGAAACAGGAACAAAGACAATTCAGAAATAGAAACAGAAATATGGTTAAGCCTCATGACCAAGAAAAAACATTGAGCTTAATAATATTCTGTTAGCGCAAAGGACTGAACACATAAACCAACTCAAAATCTAACTTGCATATTATGTGGCAATAGCATTTTTACAATAAAGCTGCTAAAGCTCTACAATACCTTAATAAAAGAAGATACTAGGGCTATAAGGGCAGAAAGCTAGAGGATTTGCCCTCCAAACTTTCCAGTGGGGGAATTCCATCTCTTTTAGCACAACTGTGTGCAGTTTTACAGTGGTCCTGCTTCTGCATGAATTTCAGAATACATTTACTAGAAAATTCATTACATGAAACATTTATCCCATGAATAAATTAGAGACTCTGAAATACAGTGCAATAAAACTTTTGCTGCTAGAAAGATTTTTATGGGTGAAATAATGTGAAAATTAGTAACATTAAATATGATTCTCCTTAAACCAGAATAGTCACCACACAATTATTTTGACATGTTCTGGCATACATCATCATAGATCTAGTCAAATAGTGTTATAGAACAGATTTTGAACCCTTTTATAAAGCATCAAGGAACACACAAAAAAGGGCAGTGGAGAGGAGAGTTTTCAATCCTAAACTGCTGAAGAGAGCAATTTTTGCCACTGTGTCCAAGAAAAGCAGGATGACTTTTTTCAGAATGGCTTCATTCAGTACTTGCATGGAAGAGCAAATAGTTTTACTTTTGTCTCTGTTGTGCATTAGGTGTGATACTCTAGCATGGGGGTAAATGCATTTAAGGCAAGCCTCCATATGCATTAAATGTGAAGTCTGGCAAGCTGTTTTGAGGCACTCGATCATTTCTCTGCTAAAAATTTCAAAACTTCGTATGTATACAAAGCTGCTTTGTACCATTTTGTTAACCACAGAGAAATCCCACTAACAAAGTGTTAGTGCTAGCCTTTTGGAGGCCAGATCCCACCACCCTTCCTCATGCAGAACAGGTAACTGTACGTGTTGAAAGAAGATGCCACTTCCCATGAGTAAACACACCTGAAAATTTAAACCCTTGTTGGAAGGTATAGCACCAGGACAATGTACATTGAAATGTAGTTTCAAGCAGAGACTGACAAGGTAGGTGAGATCTCTCACCTACTCTTCTCACCTGATTACAGAAGACAACCTAATCTTGCATGAAATCCCTTGCATTTTAAGTGACTAAAATCTGGTGGGATGAAGCACACTGCAAGGATTTAAATCTAACTTTACATAGAAGAACTTCCTTATCCTATGCTTTCCCAAGTCTGATGGAATTGCTATGTGTCACAGAGCTGCTATACTGCGCTCAGCTGCTTCAAAACACTAGTGCCAGGCTTGCAAGAAAAAAAGTCTCTGCTTTGGAGTGCTTGTTTGTAAAAGAAAACAGATTATTTTTGCTTTATTGTGGAAGCTATTTTAGGGGAAGAGAGACTGGATCCATGTATTTTCTTTGGGCATTGCCCTACTCATAGATTTTTGTCTAGTTAGGTGGATCTTGGGTTTTGGCAGACTAACAGCAAACTTTGTTTATTGCCTATTCTGAAGAACAGAAACTTGTGTCGAGCCTTTCTGGAGGTACCCCTTTTCAGACTCAAATGATTAAATAAATGTTTATGAGTACTAAAGTATGTCTCTTTCTTAGGAGGGAAAAAACACTGATGCAACTGAAAGTGCAAGGCTGCTGAGCACCCCGTGCACACCAGCTATTCCAACCCAGAGTGCATGAGCATGACTATATTCAGAGGAGTTAAATCAGACATCCTTGAATGCTTTATCTCCCTCTCTCTCTGTTTGGTTTCCCACAGCATAACTTTACACATTACCTCATGACATCTTTATAGTGGTGGAGAAAATGATTAGACTCCAGTCCTTGAAAAATCGCAAACACAGACTCATTTGTAGCATTTGGCTGCTCTAATTAGCACATCACTGAGGGGTAATGAATAGAAGTCTGTGAAGAAACTTAAAAATTAGTACCACTAGCAACGTTAGAGTAAAAATCAGAACTGTGAGTAACAGTACTCAAAGGAGTTGGGTAATTACTGGATACTCCCAATGTAAGGTCTGTCACTTTATCCTAAGGGACTCTAGGGCTTCAACAAGCCCCAGAGGCCCAATATTCCACCCCAATAAATGAGGCTCAGAAAGTTCACTCAGAGTTAAAGACAGCATCACAACTCTATTGTTCTTGCTTTCTTTTTTTAAAGGTGGTTCTTAAACTGCATGGAATTAGACAACCTTCTTTTGTATGTTAATCATTGGACTCCTCCATCTGTAATGAGGTATTATAGTTTCCATGTGTGTGGAAGCATGGAAATTACATCACTCCAATAACCAAATGTGCAAGGGCACATGGATTCCTAAAGCCTGACAAACAGCTGCAGTGTGTGTTAGGCAAGGTCCTTCTAACATTTCAATGGTCTCCAAGCAAATGAAAGGTGCATTTTGAGAGGTAATCAGAGGGGAGGGAAATGTTACTTTTCAGGGGATGGAAAGAGTCCTTGATGGTGTAAAGAAAGGGCAGTGCCTTCACCTGCTCCTGCCTGAGCACTTAGGCCACCCCTGTTCCACCAGCTGGTGAGCAATGACAGCACAGGGGCAAATCTGCAGCAAAGAACGTGCGCTTTGCCCTCCGAAAAAGGGGTTACTGCAGGCCAGGGTACACCAGCACGCAACAGCCAGCCACGGGCAGCCTTCAGAAAAGACCAAGCTGGCTCCTTCCAGCTTTGGAAAGAGGTGCTGGCCTGGCACTTCAGAGAGCCCTCCCTCAGGCTAAGCAAGGGCTTCCGCCTCCCTTACGGAGGGAAGCTTTCAATTCTGACCCATTCTCAACCTGATGCAAAGGGGCTCCAGCCTCTCGTTTATAACATATTTTTAAAAAGGCCCCTTAGGATCAACAACTTTTATTGCAACTTTCAGTTGCACCATGCACTTGTAAAGTTAGATTAAGCTGGGGTCTAAACATCATGACCCTTTCCTCTTACCTACTTCCCCTTCTTTCCACCTTCCATCATTTTTTGTTTTTCTCTAAGTGATTTCACTCTTAAGATTAAAAAAAAAAAAAAAAAAAGAAAGAAAGAAAAAAAAAAGAAAAGAAACAAGAACCAAATTCTGTATATAAACACTGGCAGCTTTCAGGCTTGCTTTTCATCCTGAACCTAATGGGCAAAGAGCGTCAGTGCATTTGCAAGCTTTTCCAAGTGAGCCTAGAGGGGCCTGTTTACCAGAGATCGAATCTCTGGCAAACAGCTCATTGCAGCTCTTCAAACAAGCTGAAATTATGACCTTATGTTATTGTTTCTCAACAACCCAAACCTTTGATGTAAACTAATGTTGACCTTTCCAGAATAAATTTGACATGAAGCCACTTTTGTTTAAAATGCCCTATGAAAATTCAGCTCCAGTCTTATTGGATAAAGCCTTTTTATGGGATAATAAATAATAGATAATAAACAACTGGAGCCAATTTAGTCATTGAAGTATTTTCTTTTCCTGACTGGCTATCATAATGGATCTTTTCTATCTTGGCTTGTGTAGGGTTGTCTCACACCACAGTGTGGGCCCATCCAACCTAAGCCAAACCCTACTGAAGTCAATGGAAAAACTTGTCAACAATTTCAGGTCTTCAGTCTCTGGGTGAAACCTAGAATACAAAACTAAATTAAACTGCATAACTCCCATGGATGTCTGTGGATTTCATATATTAGGAGATAGCCCCACCACCCACCTTAGCTTTAGGTGAGCGTCCAAGGTAAGCAGGTGTTTCCAGAAATGAGATAATATAATTTGGGCAGTTAGGCTCCTAATTCAGCCTCAGCAACTGGTTACTTCTGCTGCCTACAGAAAGCACATAGAGGTGGGCTCCTAATACAAGCACCGTTCCTCTATTGAACTGCTGACTCTATTCACTCTTGTTCTACCGTGCCCACCAGCGGTGACCTGCACATTTTCCCATGCTGCCCAAGAGTCATTGATGACTGGTATGTGTAGGAAAGCTGCACATTCTCTTCCAACAATGTATTTCATTTTTCATGACTAATCTCTAGCTCCTTATTGTTTTGCTTATTAATTTGTAAAGTAGTAAAAGGGAATCAACAGACAAAAAGGAAGATAATTCTGTTAATTTTTCAAAGTGCTGCTATTAATATTTAGTGTTCTCTTCTCCGGCTTAGCAGTGTTAAATACCAGAAATTTAGTTGGAGAATCCAGATAAAAAATGAGCAACCTTTATGTGGAGTCCATTAACTAATGCTAAATTAAAGTGGCATTGAAATGGAATTAGAGGGACGTGTATAAAAAAGAACACGTGACAAGCACATGGATACCACATGAATCCATTATGATAAGTATTCTTCCAGTAAGAGCAAATGAATTCATTCTGACCACACATTTAAAATAAAGCCAAGCCTAATTTTATTTTAAATAAATGTCAAAATTTCACCTCATTGTTAAACTAAACATACTATCTTTTGCTGGGCCAAAAGATTCATAAGACAGTACTTCAGTGTTAAAAATATAATTCACTATATATCACTATAATTCACTATATAATTAGTATATATCAAATAGTAAGAGCCTCACTTTCTCCTACAGATTTTGCACTCCAAATTGGGGATTCAACCCTTAGCTGCGCCTGTTACAGTAATCTGCTTTGCTGCGTGACACACTCTTAAAGCGTTTGAATTCTTTTCTGCAGAAAGCTTGTGTTGTTTCCCTATATGCCAAACTGAGTAAATATGAGCAAGCTGCAAAACAAAGATGATGAACCCACGCATTTAAGTTAAGCTCCACTGACAGCACCACATTGCCTAACCTCATAACCACTTTCGGAAAGGAGCATAACCATCACTTGAACTAACGATCCCTTAATATTAGAAATAATAAGCCTTGGGTTGCAGTCTAGTTTGGGAGCCAGATTAAAAGGCCATGCATTTTTTGGAGAGCACAGATCCATGCAAATAAAATACATACTTGTGAACTTCGCTTGCTAATCATAAAGCAAGCCCCATGCAAATCACAGAAACAGCAATGACAGATTTCATGGGTTGGTCATGGCAAAAATGGCAGATTTCACAGCATGACACTGATTAAAAGACATGGACAGAAAAATCACAAAGACATTTAAGCTGCCAAGAAAATTAGGTTTTTAAGTACTGAATGCTTTCTTTATTAATATAGTTCTCCTGGATGGATAGGCTCCAAAGCAGCAAAACTGTCACTAAAACAAATTTGTAGCACAAAATTACTCCCAATTTTAGGAATATTTTCCAAAGGAGATCAGTCTCCCTAATTCTTAGTTTAGATAACCACTGAATGATGAAGCAGACAACAATCCAGGATGACAAAATCAACTTCACAGAAATATATTTTCTGAGTACAGGCTTCCCTGAACTGGCAGCTCGAGCCTTTATGCCAACATTAGTATAAAGGTGCATTACACCTTTCTGCACAGGAAGAAATCCCAAGGGAAGCCTAGTGTCAGATAATAAGGTCCAGTTCTCACTGATAGACTAAGACTTCCCATTTATTTTTAGAGGCATTGACTAATCAGTCATTGCTCTGTAGGTTCATGTCCAACTGCTTGTCCAAAATTTATGAAAAATTCAAAGCCACGCATACTACACACCCGCTTTAGGGTTTACATAAAGAAAGCTTAAGTAGCTCAGCTCAATGCAATACCACGCTGTTTTGGTGTGAGCATGGAGTTTTCATCTAACCTCAAAACCGAAGCCAGGAACAAACAGTTAAAGCTCAAGACTGTATTACAGCCCAGAGACTCTGGTGGGAACCCAGAATTTGCACAAGGGAAAGTGTTTGTCTCCTGCCCTATCCAGTTCCTTTTGCACCACCAGCTCTTCCTGTCGTTCTCCTCCATGCTCAGTGAAAGAGGCTGGAGAGGCAAGTGACGATTCTGGGGAAAAATAACCCAAACTGTTAACTGTAACATTATCCTGTGCTCTGTGACTTGGTTAGGAACCAGAATTTGCATTCCATAGGAAACGCTGCTTTTTTTAAAAAAAAAAAAATAAAAATTGTCCCTAACTCAGAAAAGGAAAAACATAGCCAAGATCAAAATAAAAATTCCAGGGAAATCATAATAATGTCCATTAATTTTAAAGATAAATTCATAAATGTGACGATATTATGTTCCAGAAAAAGATTTAAGAACTAGAAATACTCCTTTCTGAGAATGCCATATATTTCATTTCAATTTGGAAGAAACAAATATATTCCATTTCACTTATTTACTAAACCACGTATGTTCCCATTCATTTATTCACTATATCAGTTCTTAAGTTGTGGCCCTTCAGTGGCTATGTCGGAACAACCAAAGAGGAACACAACAGCACAGTTCCTACAAGCACACCGTGTCCCAGCAGAGGAGGATGGTAAATCTCTCCACAGTACTGTTCCAGGGTTCATCCAAATGCGGTCCTTTACTGCAGTTTTCTTCTAGGACTGGAAAGGATGTGGTCTCCTATGAGAGCTCAGCAGTCCTCAGGACCATGAAGGCAATGCAAAGCGACTTTTGTGAGGGCAACCTCAGGGATCTTTCCATTTCCTTATGGAAGGATCCATATGGATCCTTTTAAAACAAACCTCTTATGAGGCACCTCTGAGCAAGGGAAACTTGGATGTCCTCCCCTCCATGGAATGTGGTGCCATCCCCTCAGTCGAGGAAAGTTAATGCAGTGTATTTGGCACAGAGAATTAACCTGAGGCATTTGCACATAACTAAGGCCCAGAAAAGTACAACACTCACAGTATGCTGGCTGCTATTTTTTTTATACAATCTCTTATTAATAAATAGTGGCACGAGCCAAAGAAAACTTCATAAAAATGAATGGTTCTAGCACTCGCTTAAGAAACGTAGACAATCCTTCATGCAGAAACAAAAAATGACCCCATCATTCATTTCTCAGAGGGAGGCAGCAATTTCACGGGGTAGTAGCCACACAAGGGACAAAAACTAAGATGATCTTCATTATTATCTACCTCCCAGTTCTGCTCATCTGTATTTGATCAGATGAAGGCAGCGTTCAAATTTATTGTGAACTTTAAACCCTTGTTGAGGTTCAAGCCATTAAGTCAATAGGCTGTTGACCAACAGTGGAAAACTACACCCGAGCTGGTTTAAGGTCAGGTGCGAAAAAAAGCATACGCTTGTGGGGTTTGAGTTTTCCCTCATTTCTTACACAAGAACAAAGATGAATTAGCATCTATTTCAAATCATCTGTCAGTCTAATGCTCTGACTTTTCCTACGATGGACCTTGGACTCTAGGAAGGTAGATGCAAAATCTCTTCCAAATAGCGGCAGTACGCATATGGCATGATGGACATTTTTCAAAACCTACTGCACCCCTACATTTTTCTTGATTGCTGAACACATTGGTAGTCATTACTGTAGCAACTTATTTCAAGCCAAGAGATATAAATGTGTCTCTGTGCTGACTGGCAGGGCGCTGTAAAACAATGCAGCCAGCCAATCAAACACACATACTCTCTTTTCCTCCATGGGGAGACAGTATATATTTTCAGCGGTATCCCTGGGACTGATTGCCATCAATCAAGACTTGTATGTGGAGATGGACTGGGAATCCAAGTATGCTGAGTGAAAGGCCAATCTGATTCACGAGTATCATTTGGTAAACTCCTGAAACTTTATTAGATTAACTTTTTGGACAAAACAATAGAAATAATCAGTTCATCAATTCAGGAAAAGATCTCAAAAGTCGAAATGCTTCCAAAATTAGATCTTCTCTGCTTTTAAAGGTAAGCAGATGGAAAGCATTTGATTCTTATTTATTACCAGTTAAATTTATGTCCCTTATTTCACCATAAACTACAGGACTTCACAAAAGTGTATCTTATTTCACTGATCTTTAATAACCTGAAAACCGGTAACAGAAACCTATAATGAAGCACCCCATATACTGTAAATTAAAAATAAATAAGAGACCTCAAAGAGGTTTTCTTCAAAAGCTGCTTCAGTTTAGTGTTTCATTTTATATATACACTAAGAGAGAGACATCTGTAAACATTTCTAAAGTATAATGCAAAGGAACTAGCTATGTTATTATCTATTCTAAGCACATGGTTCAACATTTGTTTATGCAAACCATATAATTGGAAACTCTGTCCATTTTCTGCTTGTGCTAAATATTCTGTGTATAAATACTTTTCATAGTAGATAAATAGGGTTTTTATTTAGGTCTTATCACCTTCATATTACATATTCATTGATTTCTAAACTGCCTTAAACAGCTCTGTAGATGTGAAACATTATGAATTCAGTTTTGGCACCTTGGTATTAAATTTGCATATCAGGTCACGCACCGCTTGACATACATGCAAAATTGCACTGCGGCTATTTTATTACAACCCACAAAAGATATTCAGAAACTGCATGCAGCATCAAAATAAATTAAAATGGATAAAAGACCCAATAGCGAGCCACATTTTTTTTATTGTTTAGTAGTGCCTAAAGCCATTTATATGTTCTAGTCAATAAACAAAAGTTAGACTAAAACAATTTTTAGTCTTTCTGTTATTATATTTTAATTGTAGGGGTAAATACATTTCTTTGTCCCTTTACCAATTGTATCCTACTTAAGGCTTGAATTCTTTGAAATTGTATGCTATAAAAAGTTATGTATATGGATCACTGGCAAGCCTTCATGTTTCTCTGTGTATGTCAGAATGTATACAGACACCGTGTATCAAGAGTCAGACATACAAAGCAATATATTTGTCTAGCTGATTTCGTATTTGAAATGTTTTTGTAACTTACTGTGTATGCCAAGACTGCATTTGCATGGAGACTCTGCATTTATCCAAAGTTAAAAGTGCATCAGTCAATGCTGTTCAGTTATTACAGTGCCCTCAAAATATACCAACTAACTACATTAGGTGGTTCATCTGCAAATTACCCTCTTTATATTCAGTAAGCTGTAGCAAAGACATTAGAAAATTAAATAGTAGGGGACACATTTTCCAATTGCCCCTCACTAGGGCTCCGTTTCAATGTCTACAACATTTCAGGATAAATTATTTAGCATTTCCATTGACTTGTTCCCAGGCCACACTCACTTGGCTGCTTAGGTACCTCATCATGCCTGCAAATCGGGGACTCAGGTGTCCTACAAACTCTCGGGGGGCAGGACGGTGCCCACGAGGCAGCTGTGCCAGCCCAGTGCAGGTGCAGGAAGGCTGGGTGAGCACAGCCAGCCTGGCCGCCTCTCCCGGCTCCACCGCCCGCTCCCTGCACGGCAGCCAAACGGATGGGCAGCGCGAGGAGCGAGCGTGCGGCTGGAAGGAGTTCCCGAAGAGCCAGACAGAGCTTGCGCTGGGCGCTTCTGCTGCATGCCCAACACCGCGGCTGCTTTTATCACCCTTTGGAAAGCCACAGCTTCCTTCCATGTAGAAGTAAGGCAGTGCAAGCATCGTCTTGCTCGATTTTGAGTAACAAGTACCTGTGAGCATAGGAATGAGCCTGTCTTCCTCAAACAGCTCAACCCCGGACACTGCGCCAGAGCACTGGGACCTGCTGCATCCCCGCAGACCTGCAAGGGGTCAGGCAGAAACATGCTCCAAGACCCACAGCTCCGCATGCACGCACCGTCGTATCCCCCCGCGGCTCCCACGTGTGCCAGGGTACACGGCAGAGGTGACTCTTCTTACGTGTGTTGTACTTGAGCGCTAACAACCCTTAACCTTGGGAGATCCATTATCAAAAATGGCTGGGGGGGGGGGTGGGTGGGTGGGTGGGTGTTTAAAAGATACAGCAGTGCCTTCTAAATGGCATATTCCATCAACTCAGGGCAACAGCCCAACAAGAGAAATTCTGTAATTAACACACAGCAAATTTGAGAGCACATTTTACTGAGTTGGTCTAACTCATACTAACACGAAAATCAGATGGCAGAGCACCCAGATGAAGTCAGCAACCAACCTTCACCCACACAAATGAAGGAGGTGATGCTTGCACCAGTCGGTACCTGCTGTTGGGCCGTCAACCAAAACTTCTGGCATCTAAATTTGCTCTGTTTCTTCTCAAAACATCACAAAAGGAATCTGAACCTCTACACTCCTCAAGAAAAACACTCACTGAACTCAGGGGAGAAGGATCAGAGCCTCGTCTGTAGTAGCTGGCAAAGGTAGAGAGACCTCTTAAGAAGCCTGCATGACTGCAGCAAAAATCCAAGCTAATCAGGACCACTATCTTTATAGCAAAAACCTTTAAAAAAATCGACATAATAGAACAAATTGGTTCAAAGCATTACTGCAGACCACCATGCTAAATTCCCACATCCTTAGCAGTTTGTAAAAATGTTTAATTTATGTTTATGTATTCTTATTCAAAATGTTAGTTAACAGCCTGTAGGGACCTGGTAATAGGATCCTTTTTTCTTTTTTATGTTTATTAGCTACATTAATGACTGTTTCTGCAATTCTGCTACAAAGACTTGCGTTAATGAACGCCAATTAATTCTGAAATGATTTTAAACAAAGGGTGATGAGAATAACCAATCAACCATGACAGTGTAAAGAGCAAGCAAGCTGCTGTGACCTAATTTTTCTGTGTTGATTCTTTGCTGTCAGAGTGCTTTGTTATTCATCAAGAACACCTATAGATTTTGCATATACATACTACAATATTATAATTTTGGAAATGCTCTGTTCCTTTTCAACATGGGAAATTACATCATTTAAACTACAGGTTTCAATAATATTGACTCACAAACTGCAAATACCTCAGAGGTCAGGCATATCTCCACCAGCATTAAAAGGACCTTACTAATTTTGGCTTCTTAAAATTTAAGACATGAGGGCTGGCTCAAACACTTGGAACATTTGGCCTTCCAGACAGAAATATAACAAAGAACCATCTCTCTAGTTCATGCTGTTTAATTAAAGGCATAATATCCATCAATTTATTTGTTTATTTTCCACAACAAATTAATCTTTTAGCCATTTAATTCAATTCACAAGGACCTGAGTATAAAAGAATTCCCTGAAACTGGCAACAAGTTGAGTGATTACACTCCTGAAATAACACATATATGTGTCAAATCTGACCTAAAAAGTAAATAGACCATGCAGGCAGATATGACTTATGTGGCTATTGAGTGAACAAACATTAAAAAAGCCATCCAACACTATTCTAAATTTAAACAAAATGAACTGAAATGGAGAAATGCCATTTGCAGTTTCACCTGGTAGCCACTTAGGGTATGTGCTTCCACTACAAGAGCCTTTCTAATAACAAAAGCTAGGTATTTTAAAGTTAAAATTTCTATAAATCATAGAGTGTACAAACAGACCAAATTCTACCCCTTCATTTTGTAATGGATATACAGCAGGGAATGGACCTTGCTTATTCATGGTTCATTCATAAATGTCCTCTTCAATCCCAACATACTAAGTGACATTAAATTTATCACACAGTAAAAAGTCATGTTTATTGGCAGTTTTTCAACTGGAGATAACACCATTGTTTGACGAAGATACAGAAAATCATTAAGCCTACGAACAGACAAGGCCTCTACTGAAGAAATTACTAGTTTGTCCCATGAGTCTTACCACGTCCAGTGCCATGGGATGATACTACAGAAGACAGAAGAATATGGCACAGATTACAAAAGGCACTACTAAATGACAAAGTAGTACACAAAACAAGTTCAGCAGTAAAAACATGCTTTTGTGAGTTTACTAGCTGGTGTCACGGTCAGAGTATAAAATGGAATCAGTGAAACTCAGCAGAAAGGGAGCCCCATATCCTAAGCGACAACATAAACTGTAGAATTACTGACAGGTGTCTACATGTGATACTACTTCTTAACAGAGACAGCATTCCTACCAATGTCTATTGATCTTTGTTATTCGTGACCCTTTGTAGGCAGAATCCACAGCCACCCCCTTTCTCCACTCCACCTGCTCACATCTTTTGTGAGCTTGTCTTCAGTTCTCCAGCCATGATGGCATTCCTCCTGAGCTTGTAACAGGTACTCCAAAGGTGGACCTCCAAAAGTCTAAATCCTGATAAAACCCAAGATAATGCAGTCAATTAAATTCCTTAAGTAAGGACCTTAAGCTTTAGTGCTGAAGCTGAGGTAACTGTTCCTTCCATCCCTTGCCTCCAGAAGAAGAGGAAGGAAATGTATATGGGACCATATATTAGGTTCTGCTCTCAGAGAGCTACACCTGGAAGGATTCTTCAGGTGTCCACTAACCTACTCCAAATCCAATATCAGCATTTTAGCCTCCTCTTTGCAACAGGAGATGCTCTCACTTTCCCATGGGGATGTCTTTTATCCTTCAAAGAAGCACATCTGAAGTTAACTTCCTTGGAAAGAAAGGGCAGGAAAACAATGAGACAAGAAGCTCTGGCATACAAATCTTTGTTCAGTTCCCTATATGCAATACAGAGACACTTCTATTCTCAACACAGCATGAAAAAAATTCTTCTGAAACAGAGCACAAAGTGCTGTATCAGTTTTACTGGGAGACACTCAGATTTATTGCAGTAGGCTTCACTTGAGTAAAGACAGAGGGCTAGATCCATGATGCCAGAGGCACATAATGAGATGGGCTTTGGTGCCTGTATGAAATATAGGCATAGACTGAGGCTATGTTTAGAAGACAGCAATCCATTTCATCCTCCTTCCCTCCAAACACAGTAGATGCCAGCCACTCATGACCTATGGTGCCAGCTGATCCATGAGTAGCATTCTTCCCTCAAACAACCAACAAACTACATTCTCAACTTGTACCACCCCTGGCAAACATTTTGGTGGCATGATGTCAGGGTTTTGAGAGCCACAATATCAGCATTCAGGACATCAGGTTTTCCAGTGTCCATTTATTGAAGTCACTCCATATTGTTCCTGACTGATTCATATTTATAATGATAAAAGATTTGCATTAACATCTAGCCCTCTACAAAGGGTTTATTGCTGAAATGCCAATTCAACCATAGCTATAATGACCCTATTTTATAATGCACACATTTCAGACACTTTTGCAAATGGTTTAAAAAAATGGAGCAGTTAAATTATGCTGCTAACATAATATGAATGTGTCATCACACCCTATCAAGCAATTTCATATCAAACAATGATGTGATATGGAATTTTGCTGTTATGATACAAAAGAAGGAACTTGGAGAGAAAAAGTGCAGTACTAGAATAATGATGCCCTATGCCACCTTGCATTCAGCAACCTGGAGTATCTTTCAGTTATGAGAAAGTCTAATGGACAGATGAAAGATAAAGATGGACTGACATCTTCTTAGTTCTCTTTTCCTTTGGTTTGTAAATATTAAATGGAGAGTCTCAAGTTTAACATGTGATTTCAACCAGAAAAACTGCTGTGTGAAACAACAGATATTTCAACCCTAAGGAAGCTTTATTTTCAAACTCCGAGTCTTCAGGCTTTTCATATTTCTGTATGCATTATATTACTAACAATGCAATATACAAAAAGGAAAAATGTCAGCCCTCTATGGAAATGAACTCGCCACCCTTCAACATTCAACAATCAGACCTTGCTTAATTTAAATGTGTTAGATCATCAGTCTATTATTCCTCCAGCTTTTTATAATGATTTCTAACACTGGTCAGACATTGTACACCTGGCTGGAAAATGTTTCTTTTTAAACAATGCAAGAACTAACCAATATGTAAACCCAATAATTAAATTACATTTAGCTGCTGGCCATTGTTATTCTGTACTACTTTCCCACTGAGGGAACTGTAGTGATCAGACTTAAACAGCAATCTAGCAGAACACTTTTCATTGCCTATGATTGTTGTGCAGAGTAAATTGGCTCACATCAGATTTGACTCTAATTTAGGTTTCAGAACAGTTAATTTGAACTTAAGCACCTATGGAAGGGCTGTTAACAAGAGGTGTCTGTGCTAGAATTCTTCTCATAGCTGTGCTGTTTAAATCCAGCAACAAGAGCTCCTTATAGATTGCACATGCTTTCTAGCATGCCACTTGCAATGTTGTGTGTGGCAGAAAACAATCTACCAGATATTTAACAATGTCAAAAGAAAACAACATGGATGCATACAATGGATTCTTGCTATATGCATGCCAAGCAGAAATAAATACGTTTCTTTTCAAAGACGTAGCTACCTTGTGACTTAACCATCCCAGGATTAAACATACCTTAGTCCTTTATTGTGGTATTTTAGCAAAGCATGTAGGGTCAAATTCTGCCCATTCATAAGTTACCAAGAGATCCATGGAAATATCAAAGGCTGAATTTCATCATCATTAGCTATTACATTAATAGCACTAATGTCCTAATTCTTAATATCCTGGCTCATTAGCTCAGGTAAAAGACTATTAATATAAAAGGTGTATTTTAGCCAATCAACAGAATTTATAAAAGCTTTTGTTTTGTTTTAAAAAATTGTCTTTCTTGCAGTATTAGTAGTTAGTAGAGACACTAAATCATAATAATTCTGTAATTAGCAATGATAATATCATCTAACAATATAAATATAAGATCTACTATCACTTTGGCTCAGACAGAGCTTAACTTAATTTTACTCTATCATAAATCAAGCCTGTTATCCCTATCCATACCCAGTTGGTTGATGAACTTTTTTTTTTTCCCACCAAAAGAACAATAAATTTAGAAGGGGCTGAAAGGGAATCTGTGGGTTTGTTCATTTTGGATTTGTTTGTTTTCAAACATATATCAAGAAACAAATTATTCTAAGAAAGGCTCAGAAATTGGTCTTTTAAGTGACAATGCTGCCTTTGAAAAACAAAATTAAAAATGTATAGAACATATCTCAACAACCAAGATGCTCCAGTGGTCAAAGGCAGACTCCTAGTATTTTGGCATCTCATTAGAAGTCTCCTACTATCTCTGGTGCCTAAGTGCAATCACAAACAAGTGGTACAGCACAGACTGCTAAGCAGAAATCATGCAAACAGGCTATTAGAAAGGAAAGTCCACTGTGACAATGTTAAAGAAATATAAGTTCAGCTCATTGATACACAGTAAACCAGAGTCAGGACCGACACACTAAACCCCAGTGTAAATTCTATATGGTTATATACAGAAAACACGATTGATTCTGATGGAATTGAGCCAAATCTTCAAATGCCATGTCGAGAAGATTCTGGCTACAAAGTCAAGCATCATTAGAGACACTGACTATCGCTAAGCATCAGTTACAGACACTGCCATGGCACCAAATTCTGCTGTGCAGTCTGGGGTGGTGGTGTCTGTTTTCTGTTCCTGTGTTAAGAATAAAGAGTCAAAATGTGCCCAGAGTTGTACTTGAGTACGAGTAGAAATGCATTTAAGAAATATATACCGGATGCATTATTAACTTGATTTTGTTTACTACCCTTTTGCATCTTGCATTGAATTATGAACTATATTTTTAAGTTCAGATGTATTTAAAATAATTAGCAATAGCAACACCAACATTTTATTTTACAATTAAAATATGTTCCTGACTGTTTTTCTTGTGTACTTGTTCATTTCCCCCAGACATAAGTAATGTGTAGACAGATACATTGTTTATTTACGACCCCAGTGACAGTTAATGTGGCATATGTGCCTACAATGTTTGACAGATAAAATGAGTTATTTACAGAAGCTGGGTTTATTATGTATGAATACTGAAGCAGCTATAGTATTTGGAAACTTCTCCATTTATTTTCCCAAGAGCTTGTTTCAGTTAAAGTTGTGGTGTTTTCAAGTGCTACATAAGAGGATAGCACAAATACTCAGTCCAGTCCAATCTATAATGCAGTCATCATCTGTATGTGCTAATTTCAGAGTGGTTCTTTCCAAATTTATTTTTACAGGTCTTGATCCAAACACTACTGAAGTCAATGACAAGTTTTCTATAAGCAACAGTGGGTTTGGAATTCAGTCTTTAGAAATAAAACCTCTGCAGAAGAGTAGGTTCATAACTGGGTCTCACTGTTTGGTGTATTATGGAGTAGGTATAGATGCATGAGAGGGGTGAAAAATGGAGAGCACTTTGCATCTATTAACCATAATTATGAAGGGCCAAAAATTGTTTCTATTGAAGCCAAAAATAAAAATTACACTGACTTTGACAGGAGCACAAATTGATCCTCCTGGAGAAAAGTGCATTGATTTTTCCTTTTTAGTAAATAAACTCAAATGCTCAGACACCAGATTTTGAAATAATTACTTCTACCTCTTTTACTTAAAGCCAAATGTGCAAGACTGATGTGCTGTGGGGATTTTTTTATTTTTTTTTTCCCCAACAGTCTCCTTTACTCCATTTTCTATCCTCCAGTTTTGGAATGGTTCAGAACATTCTCACAAAACGCTGCAGACAACGCGAGTGGCAGGGATCACTGCTTACTGCCTTGGGTCTAAACCTGCTGCCTCTGAAGCGCAGTGCTTGTTGTGCAAGCATGTTATGCAAGATGCTGCAACTTTAAGAGTCCAGTGTCAAAGGTAATCCCTAAGGAGACTTGCATAACAGCCACATGCAAAAATGCCAGCCTTGGCTTTTCATTTGGGCTTTTTTTTTTTTTTTCCTTTAAAAAAAAAAAAAATAGAAGGAACTCTGTAATTTTCCAAATATTTTTTTTCCAAGAGCAATCTCAATAGAACCATGTGCACATTTTGCTTGATTTTCAATGGCTTTATGCACATCCTATATGGTATATATTTTTATACACACATACAAACCTTTGCCATAGCTATCCAAGCCTCAAACTTTTGGAACCGTTTCAAGGAATATTTGTGCTGTCTATTGTGGGCAGACCTGAATTATCTCAGGCTGGAAAAAAAAGTGTAAGCCTGAGCTGAAGCTCTCAACACAGTTTATTAGCTCAGACACAGAGCTGTGGTAAATGCAGTCCTGTGGCTTCTTTTTTTTTTTTTTTTTTTTTTTCCCTTCCTCAGAGCAGAGAGAAAGCAATCATTCACAAAGGAAAACTGTTCCAAAATATCTGCTATGGTCCTTCCCCAATGTGACACTCAATCCAAGGTGAGACTTTGCTACAAGGATGTAGGATTACAATAATCCATATGCAAAGTCCAGCCATCACCACCATGAAAATACATGAAAAATGGTGGGAGAACACATCTGAATAACCTTCTCTTATACATGTAGACAAACGCAGAAACTTTGATTCTACACCTTATATATGTGTACTATAATCACCTCAAGGTTTAAGAGCAGCTTGATAACTCAAAGCTTCCTAACAGATTATATTGGATTGTTTCTCAGCCACCAAGCACTCACTTAAAATGTTCAGGCTTTTCTATGACAACAGAGTGCAGGCTGTGCTGCTATCACAGCCACAGCTATTTGCAATGTGCATCTGATGGCATATAAGAGGAAACTGGAGTTCGGCAAAAGTCTCATGCACAGCTTACCTCTCCTTAGAGTGGATGTATTAGTGATCTGATCTAAAAAGACATTATTGCACTCACTGCTACTCCCTGCAAATAGTACAGACAAGTCACAGGAAGAGGCTAAGACAGTTGAGAAGTCAGCCAAGAGAATATCCTCCAGGTTTTCCATTTGCCCAGGTGGGCAGTCCTGCTGCTGCCTCCTCCAGGCAGCCAGAGTCCAGCACCCTGCACCTGGGTGAGTACCTGCCTTGCCTTTCCCTTGCACTTTTCCCTTTCACAGGCCCTTAACTGTCATGTCCACTAAAGCATGCACGGATGCCTTCACTTTTCTGCTCTTCTACCTAGGGATTACAGTGTCTTCCTCTCCTCTCCTCCAGCTCTTGAGGCACGCAGCTCTGCTCCCTACACTGTAGGCAACAAGCCAAACTTCTCTCCTCCTTCCCTCCTCCAGCTCCCACTCTGCAGACCCGCACCCTTCCCCATGGCAGGGGAACAGTAGGTGCTGGGAGCCATGGGACACCAGCACTGTGGACAAAACTGATCTTTCTTCGTTTTGAGAGGAATAAAGTGTGAAAATAGCTGTGGGAACAAAGAGAAATTAAAGAAGTAATTGTATGATCCCACTCAGCAAAAGACAAGCAAGCAATGCCAGTAAATTTAAGCATTGAACAGAACAGAGAGCATTCAGCTGAAAACTAATTCCCTTGGGTCTCACTTTTGGAGGGAGGACTAGAAATGTTAGGGCCTGTGATATTTGTCTGTATTCAGAGCCAAAATCAGAAACCAGATGCAGTGAAGATCTCCACGTGGCTTTATGTCACAGGAGAGGAGGCAACAAAATATGTAATTCCTTTCCACTTTTGTCATGTGTGATCTATTGTGAAACCGCAGCACTGTGCCAGGGAAAGCCTTTTCAGCCTCTGTATTGCAAATGTGGATCTAAGTGGTCATATGCCTGTCTATGTACTGCTTATCTGTGATTTTAGATCTGGATTTGTACACATGGACACACACGCAGAGAACAAACCAATGATATCACTGTCAGAAAAATAATAATTTATGAAGTCCGCAAAAGCTCGAGTTCACAAACACAGCGCAGAAATCAACTTTACTTCCAGTACTTTTAAGAAACAGGTACCCACAGAAAGGGAAGTAAAATGAGATCTGGAAGAACCCCACAAAGAAGAAACGGCCTGATTCTGGAGAAGCCCAGAGGCTATAGCAGTTGGAAAGTCAGGTATCGCACCCTCAGCACATTTTAAGCGTTCCCCCATGTCCTCCACCACAGCCTCCTACTGGAGCTCATGCCTTCAGTTCCATCTGCCCTTGATCGAGTCTCCTGTTTTGCCAACACAAACTGCCACATTTTTACTTGTAGAGCTGCCTTCAGCCTGGGCTCCAAGCCCACTGGTGAAAGCAAACCCATTTCTCTTTCTATGCCCAGCTGCCCCTTTGCCACCTCTCTGCCTGGGACAGCCAAGGAAGTACCCCCGCTATGCCGCACTGCCACAGGCTTGGTCTCCCTCTGGAGTTCTCTCTCACTCTCTCGCCACCATTACAACAAAATACCACAGGTAATCCTGGAGAGTGCCAAGTAAATACTCTCGCCATTATACACAGGTTTGCTATCATAAGGGAGTTACGTTCAAGCAAACTTTTTATTAAGGGCATGCCACAGAGATAGCATCTCTGCTTTCTGCCTCTGGCTGTTGACTTTAAACCTGGAAATCCCGCTCAATAAGGATTTCTGACAGCACCAAAGTCCAAGGCAGCTTGCAGTAAAGCGCTATGCTCTATTGAAATAGTTTAAAGCCCAGCTCACAGCAATCACATCTTTACTCACCATGCAGTGCCCCGTGTTAGCTAATGGGAAAAAGAATGAAACACAGGGCCTTTACATAGTCGGGATCCCAAGTAAACTTGGCCTCCTTAAAGAATGATCCTTACAATGGTTTATCTGTGAACAGTATTTCCTACATATTTGACACAAATAGCCTTTTCTTCAGCATCAGAGCTGCACATCTTCTTATTCCAGCTATTTGTTCTTGAACAAACATATTTATTGTGGCTAATGAAAGGGGAAATCCCTCTCTCTGTTCATGCCTCTGTTCCCTTCTGTCCTTCAGTGACCTGACATGTGCCTCACCCTAGAAACCAAAATGACTGGAGCAGCCAAGAACATGGAGAATTGTTCTGGGCTCCCACTTTCTGAAACCACATGCAAGATTTGTTATGGAAAATCTCCCACGCTAGGCTGTAAAAATCAGCGCTCTTTTAACGTGCTTAGTTATGGAAGTTGCCACCATCACTTACAGAAGTTTTCCCTTCTCAGAGAGCTAGACTTAGGCTGTCCCTGTAGAGGTGTAGCCCACAGTGAGAAGTCAGTCTTCTCCATTCTTGCCACCTGCTAATATAGGTGTTTATAGTTCTTGTAGGCAAACTATATAAGTCAGTCACGCTTTCTATGACAGTGTCTATGACACTATGTCAGTTAATTTTATCCCAGGTCACTACCTGTTCTAGTGCCAGAGAATTAAACTGAATCTGCATTAGTAAGAAGCACAGGACAACAGGAGTCAATCTGTGGAGAGAAAGAGATGGTGCCAAGAAGCCAGTGAACACAGTGTGTATGTCTTGTGGGAGAGGAGGTGAGAGAAGGGGCTGCGTGGAACTAGTCTGACTTTTGAGCACCAGAGCATCTGGAGCACGTTACAGGCATCCCTGCAGCTTCTTTTGTTTTCCTTTCAACCTAAAGAAATTTAGTTCACGAATCCTGAGACCACTCCGCAATGAACCAAAGAGCAGCAACTGGGGAACATCAGATTTGTTTCCACAGTGTGCTCCTAACATAAACTAAAATGCTAACAGAAGTGCACCCTTTTTTCCTTCTAGCACTTGGCTCTTGTAACCAAGCAAAGTCAACAGTAATATGATATCCCTGATTTAGCTAAACATCTGAAATCTGGTTGCTTTCTTAAGTCTTCATTATAGCTAAAACACTGGTTCTGAAAAAGCAGGATGAGAATTATAAGTAAACAGGCCATCTCTCACAAGATCTGATACTTGGGACTAGGGACTTAAGGTATGGTGAATACTAATAAAAGCAGAAAAAACATTATTATCAAAATAAATCAAATATATTCAATATATCAAAGTATATTAAAAACTGTAGCAAACAATTTTCTTGATGAAATGCAGGTGCAGTTACATCTTAATAAAATGTGTTTACGAAAACAGCATTTGCAAATTTTAATTTTTCTTCTCCTCTGAAGAGCAATAATTCTCTATATCCCTGCTACATCCCACTCTTGCTGCCAGTCCTAAATAAGTCTTAATCAGGGTGATCATTTATGGCCCAATTTCACTTCTTCTATTCAATACCAGAAAGCCTTAGCCCTCATGTGGAATTAGTGGGATTACTTGCACAGCAATGCCAACATCAAAGGGTAAAACAGGTCTAACCTGGCTGTGTTTTAAATCACCTCTGCACCCCTTAGAGAACGGTCTGCGCCTCAGTCTGGTTTACTTTGTTTATCTGGAGTACAGCAAATCGGGTATTTTATGTTTTAAGGAACTGGCAAGAACTAGTTTACCACTACGTAGAGGAGGAAAAGCAATAGCAGTTGTAAGTACAAATTTAGTGGGATTTAAATGTAATTCTTTGTATTCATATGCAGATGCTATTTGAATGCAGCCCTGCCTCCACTCCGCTCTGCACACTCATCTTCTATCTGGTGGCGGAAGAAAAAATTTATGACAATGAAAAAATGTCAACTGTTGGCACAGTCAGTGCATATCCCCTCATTTGCTTTTTGTGACTCCACAGACCTTAGGAAACTTTAATGGTAAAGTTTTGCTTTCAGAAATATTGGCAAAGCCCTAAATCCCCGATTTCCAAACTTGGATCTGCAAACCATTTGTGGTCCATGACACCACAGTGCATCGTCCTCACCATGAAACCATGCTAAATGGTGACCTTTGTGATCATGGTATTGTGCAGCAAATGATGTGGTTGCTAGGATAATTGCTCTGAATAAAAATTACTCTTTTTAATATTTCCCTAGCTAAATTTGTGCCATATTTCATGTCAATGTGTAACTGCATGTGTTGGTGGGAAGGGAAGATGTTACAATCTCTCCTTCTTCCCAATGTAAAATATACTGTGAAGTTTTACTTCACAAGGAAGCCACTTAAGAAAGCTACTCCTGGATGTAAAGAAAGGTTAAAATTAAGTATATTCAAGTTTCACTAGCATGTGCGAGTAGAAATTACATTTTTTAGATGTTTTTAACTTCTGATGACATGGAAATTAGGGTTTCTTGGCATCAAAAAGGATTAAACCCCACAGACATAGGTTACTGACCAGGACGTGAAGCCTTCATTCGGGTTGAATTCTAAGTAATAAAATCCAAATCCTGACTCCTCTAAGCGACTTGAGGATCTTTACAGTTTTGCAAGTTTACAAAGAGTACATGTCAGTGTTTTAACATATTTAAGAAAGAATTATCTCAATGTTTATATTTAAAATACTGGCAAATGTAAATGGGTGCCTGGATATTTACAAACAGCAGAAGTAATTGCCAGCTTGTCTTGTGGATTTAAGTGTCACAGCTTGCAGCTCAGTGAAATATAACCCAACGAGTTTACGCATCTGGGGGATATAACAATGGGAAATTATTCTGAGGAATCATGCAACGGAAAGCAGCATCTATTAACTGAAATATGTTCAGACTGGCAGTATTAATGGGGACTGAGGCTTACACCTATGATCACTGACTCCTACCAGAGATCTTTGCAAATCCAAGCAAAAATAGGCTCATTAGCCTGGAAAGTGACTGAATCTGTGCTTAACTTGCCTCTTCCTCCCTCAGCTCCCCAAACCCTTTCTTTACGCAAAATTTTATTTTACAAATGGCTACCTGAACAGCAACCACAGAAAAAATTAAAATCAACACCTACCTTCTTCTTAAGTTCCCACACTGGATGTATACAAAGTCATCCCCACCAGTGTGGTCTTGGAAGATCAACCCCAGGTTCCAACTTCTGGAAACCCCTTGGAGGTGGTTTGTACATATTCTTTTGTCATGGAAAAGGATGGTCATTGCCTCCCTAGGAAGAGAAATGGGTCCTCCCTACTGTGTGGGCCAACCATGGCCTCTATCCTCGGTTAGGAGTTAGGTATCTATAATGCTACCACAGGTATCTCTACCTCCCTCATGTGTATTAATTTAAAGGTATGAATATACCTATTTTTTCAGTCTCATTTACATACTTAACTAAATTTATGCTATTCTGTCACTCTCAAGACTCGGCTGAGGGAATGGGAAACAAAATTTTGCAGTGACCCAGCAGGACTAGAAAGGCCAAAGTGAGTTCTTCTACTTGCAACAGGAGACCTGGTGTTGGTACTTGCTACATCATCATGATTTTCAAAGCAGAAATTTTAAAACTTCCTTTGGCCCAAGATTAAACTCTTGGCATTTTTAACTGTTTTTCTCTTGCTTTATTATATGAGGGAACAATTTAATGTTTCTTTTAAAATGGGAAATGGTATCACTCTTTCTGCCCTAATGAAAGCCTGTTTTAGATTGTTTTATTACACAATTTTTAAACGCACATTGCCATAGCATTTCATAGGAGTGTATTTACATTTACCTTTCTAAAACACACAGTATATTATGTTGTAATTAAAAGCCCACAAACTCAATCTGATATTTCTTCACTAATTTATTCCCAAGCCAATATGTATTTTAATGTTCCAAACCATTGCTAATTAACACATGGAAATATTTTAACATGGATTTTGATTAATTCCATTTAACAGTCTAACCAGTGCTAAAACATATGTGGTGTGTCATTTCTTTCTTTTGAGGAAGGCATTGGCATTAAATCTTTCAATCTTCCTGAGCACCAAATGCTAATTTCAGGAAGATTAAATAACAGACTGCAGCTACAGTTTCCTTTTTTTACTTCCCAGAAGGTGAAATGAACATATTTATGTGGGAGGAATTTCTTTACCGCACAAGCCAAAATACAGAAATTAGATTTTTGTTTTTTCCAACATTGCTAATACACTAGCAATCGCCTGCCAACTAAATAACTTTAACCTATATCTGCAGTTCATAGAGAGTTGCCAAGTTATATGTTCAACTTTCTTTCACTCTGTTGTTTTGTGTTTTTTTTTTATTAAAGTATTCCCATATGATGTTTTCACCTGCAGCTCCTAAATGCTTTTCCATACTTGAATCAGAGACTACTAGCTTATAGTGGGGTGGCTCTGGCCATAATGGAAATGCTGGAAATGCTCATGTAAGACTCTCCTCTGATTTTCACACTTTGAAGGTATGTTATGAATATGATTCATATGGTATTGCTCTTATGGTTTAAAATCTGAGTATAATTCTGCATGTCAACGAACTAAGCATACAAAATACCCAAAGGTATGCATGCGAGTAGGCATCTAAGGCAATGTATAAATGCAAGAACACAGAGCAGAAGGAGGCTGCCTTCTGGATGGTGGGTTAATTGCTTGCATATCATATACGGCTTTTCACAAGATGGAGTTTGATGAGCTTAAGAACAGTTAAGGACTTCTGCTCCGGCAATTCCTACCAGAAAGCCGACCACACCTGACTACTATAGTTCCTCTTTCCCCTACGGCGAGTCTAGTTTCCCTGTCCTCACTTCTACTGTCCATCCTCTGCTTCAAGGTCAGCATGTTCCTACTGAAAGCTGAAGCAAAGGTTCACTGTATGCTCAGATCACACCCACATCTCCTTCATGTCTACCACACCTCTGTTGCGTAAGTAACCTTTTCTACTTATTCTTTCCCTAGGCTTTATTTTACTTGTTGCAATATTTCTTGTAAATCTTCATTCAGCTTGGCAATATATGGTCCTATCCCTCCTCCTTTACCTTTCGCTACCTGCATTTCAGTCTCAACTGCTAACACAGCATCTGAACAGTGGTTTGTGTTTGGTTTCCTATTACTCTCTACAATATCTAATCACATTTTCTGCACCGTTCAGCTGCCCAGATTCCTGGCATTTACAAGAGAGCATTCCAGTTGCTTCTTACTGATCTACACCTATCAGATAAAGGAAAGTCCAGTTTTCTACTTGACTACTATTTTAATCAGGATTAGAACTTCCTTCTCTGAGTCTACATTTACCCCCACTGATTTTCTTGTATTTTTTTAATGCCTCTTTTTATACATTTAACAGGTGTGTGTTGGATGTAATGTTTTCATCATATTCACTAAATGAGTGGCCCTGAAAGTCAATTACAGCTACTAGCAAGAGTCCTCGCTTCTGCTCAAGAAGCAGAGGCTGCCCTGAGAAGCCCCAGGTTCAGTCCCAGCGATGATTCACAACAGCTGTCATTGCCCATGCAAAAATGTGTGCATACTCTCTCTTGCCTGTACCTTAAGAAACACATGACTTCTGGGTTCTCAGACTATTTAAAACCTTAATTCCTGTGCTCTCTACAAAGAGAAGAACAGAAGAATTTGTGGAAAAAATATCTGAAAGTTACGACAAGAAAGAGCAGTGAATATGTAGGTAGGTTCTTTCAAACTAGCCGTGTGTTACTTTAAAGGCTGGCGTCGGATAAAATAACATTTAACATAGCTGATGGTAAAGTTTACAAATGGCCATTCACTCTAGCACACAAGGCCAAATGCTGATACTCAAATACCTGCCAATCCTGTTCTCAGTAAGAAGCTTGCATACTGTTCACTCGAGGGCTGATCACAGCCCAGAGTGAAAACACATAGCATAAAAAATTACCTGAAAATGGCATTTTCTCATCTTTTCTTACATGAGTATTCTTTTTTTTACAGTTCACAGATAATATCTTTATTAAAGCAGGTCATGTTCCAGAAAGTATTAACAAATAGTGCAAAAGCTCCAGCTTGGTTACACCTGCTGGATTGGTCCTAGAAGAACACCCTTGTTAGTTGACAACTGAGCAGACTATCAAGATCAAAAGAGCATCCTTCCTTGTGAATTTGCATGGATGGAAACAAGATATTGAAAAATTAGCTCTACCAACTCCTGGTCATTATTCAAAAAGTACATTCCAGTCAAAGTGAAGATATCACACCACTTAACGCTGTTTTTATATGGCTTCTGATGTTTCCCTTAAATTAATGGGAGGAAGCAGAAAAGATGCAGGTTTAGTTATAGAAAAGCAGCCATAATAACGCTTTTCCATAAGATATATGAACAATATTCCTCTAAGGGTGAAGTGTAAATATTATAACCCCCTTTCCTAGTCAGATGCACCAAAGCACTGGGGGCCAATCATCAAAATGGGAAACAGGCTTGATAAAGATTTCTGCCTTCTGTTTGATTAAAAAACTCTCTACAAAGAAAACTGGCTATAATGATTTTGGGAAGTACCGAAGTGACTGTCCCATAGCCACACACCAAATCTATTGGCAGAGTTATGAATACAACCTACAGTCCCCTTGCAGCCATTAAATGATGCCTCCACATCTTTGCTCAAGCAAAACAAATTCTACTACTGCTCTCCCCAAAGCCTTTGAGGTCATTTTACTTTGTGACATTTCATATGACACCATTTAAATAACAGCATTTCCTACACTTAACTTGGACCCATAACAAGCCACTTATAAGCAGTTACATTGCCACTGGGAATTTCAAAAACATTAAAAAGAAAACAAATACCACTTTTCAAGACACCATGTGACTGACTCTTCACAAGTAGAGGTACTGTAATTTCACTGAGATTTTTTTCTTCTTCCCAGCAAGAAAGATTAGGAGTAGCTTAAAACCAGAAACCCACTAACAAATGCACAAGGGGAAAGAAGCTAACTCTTCTTTCCCCAAACCAAATATACATGGTCAGTTCTTTTAACCACACCTATTCAACTGACTTTAATTGAAATGCCCTGTTCTGCAGTCTAATGTGAAATGCAAAGTTCCCTCTGGTGACAGTGGTTCAAAATCAGGCCCTAAACATGCTTGTTTATGTTTGATTTAAAATAGGCAAGCTGTCCTCTTGCTATCCCTGCAAAATAGCTTTGCTAGCAATTGTCCAAGCAATCGGACAGTAGCCTTAGGAAGGCCACAATAAGAGGTCTTCAGTCGAGTGGTGTCATATGGTCTTCATTTAGAAGTATCACAAGAACATTACTTCTCACAGTATTTACAAATGAAAAACATATGGCTGTAACCTGTAATACTGCAAAAAATACTGCTCTTTGGGTTTGTTTTTGGCCTCAGACTTTTGAAATATGAACCAAGCGAAGGGATTTCAGCTTAATGCGTGATGCAGTCCATTATTCTTCAGAGCTCAAAGTCTGGGGGACAGCTAAAGCTAGCATCTGAAAAAAGTGATTTGCCCACAACTATGGTAATGTACTATAGTTGGCAACTAGAGTAGCACGTATATCAAAAAGGTATGGGGGTGGTTAATTAAAGACATCTACTTTCCATTTAATTTAAAAAAAAAAAAGATATTAAACTGGCTTTCATTCCTATAAAGAGTTTTATAAGTCATATATAAGCCCCTTGCATTTACTATTTAGGTTCAATCAATATGGTTATCTACCTGTCAATTTTTCTTGCTCTTTAATGCAGAAAGGGAGCAGCCTTTTTTATAGCTAGCTCAGAAAGTACTAAGCTAATCAATACATGCAGCGATAACAGAATGATTTGAAACACGTAACAGAAGCTTATCACTTTGCCGTATACTGAACCCATCAAAATATTTTCCTAGAACTAAAGTGAAAGAAAATAGAAGTTCTCCATTTTTTATTACTTAAGTGGGTGGTGACACAGATGTTGCAGGACTTTTAGATTTGTTCCTAGCTTTGTATTTTGGGGAAAATCTGGTACACCAGCATTTGCTACTTTGTAGGAATGCGAGGCCAACTTTGCAGTAAGATTTAAGAACTATGCCTTGAGAATCAAACATTATCTCAATTGCCCTTGATTTCCCGTCCCTAAACATTTATCGGAAATCCATGCATTGTTCTGGAGAACTGCACATAAGATTTTCCAGGAATGCATCTTCTGATGTTCCCACAGACCTTAAAACCCTTTGCTTTACTCAGTACTCTCCGTAATTTGTGTACAAGCCCAATCTGAAAACTACAGGCTTTCTTTCAGCTATCTCCTGCTGAGTTAGTCGATTTGAAATAATTTGTAAGCATCTGATTCCTAGAGGTTTAAATATACATACATGTATCAAGATTCTGGATTTTAATGCAGCAGAGAGAGGATCAGCTGTTATTGTGGTGTCTAACCTCTACTATTTTGAAGAAATGCATAGGATTTAGCTGTGCAGTTCTCTGAGTGGTAAGTAACAATCATCTGCCATCATACAGTTTAAGTAGGTGGAATTCTACATAATACAAAAGCTCTTTGCAATGTCTCAGGCTTGCCACAATTTACCAAATGTTAAATGGAGGCTCAAAATTAATATATATATGTATGTAAGTATGTATGTAAATACAGACTAAAAAGATGAGAGTTAGTAAGAAAGGAAATAATGTTTCCAGCTTGAGGCTTTCTAGCAATTTTTCTATCAGTTTTAGCTCCAGGGCCATTGTTATCAATTCTATGTCATGATATCTGGTGCATTTCTGCATGTCCTCCTGAATTCACATGATGGCCTTATGGTCTCACAGTTGTGAAAGGTCTGCTTCACAATTTCTGAATCTCAGAGGCTGGCAAGCCTCGGTACTAGTGGTTACACTGGCTTTTGCTCAAGGCACCAAACAATAAAATTTTTTACCTTCACCCTTAGAAAACAATACTGATAAGTAAAATTAAGGAGAAAGGTAAAAGAAATCAGAAGGATCACAAAATCATAAGGAAATCCTTACAGGGCATAACTAAAAGTCTACAGAGGTTCTGCTGTTTCTATTTCTTTACCCACAACAGCCATGCATGGTGCAGATAGGTCTGAACTACCTCTGTGTGAGTGGAAATCACACAACAGCATCCACTCACAGGCAAGGATTAGTCCACAGGTGCTTAAGTGTTGCCAACACTGCATCCTGACGCAGTCCAGTAACTCTGTCTGAACTTACCATGAATCTCCACAAACTCAGAAATCTCTAAACCACAACCCATTGCACAGTGGAGACTTGCCAGCAGCAAGGCATTAACAAAGTTGTCCACTCCAAAGGAGCTGAAAGATGAATTGGCATCTCTGAGGGCAGAATTGGGCCCAGCGAACGAGCAAAGATTCTCAGAGCAACACCTCAAGTGACACAAATTATGTTATAAAATTGATCACTTCCTTACACATGGCAGAATGCTTCCAGGGCACTCAACATCCTATTCCATTAAGCTATGATAAATGAGACCATATTTCCACATCAGTCTGAACTCATCTTTTAAATCTGCTTGTTCAAATATTTGGTTACTTATTCCCCTCCCCCTCCTTAAGACAGCAAAACTTGTCTTTTTCTTTTCCAACTTTGCACATCTTAACAGCTGTCATTATTGCAGGACCATCACCTAAGAATTTTATTTCTTCACAGAATTCCTCATCTTAAGAGCATGCAAAATTTTGAGAGAAATCACTTTAGAACATTTGGTGTGCAATCTCTATGTGTACACTCAGCAACTTGAAAAAATGGACTCAAAGATACCGGAGAGCCACAGAACAAGTTGTAGAGAAATGTCCCCAAAAAGTAACTCTGCTACTGCTAGTCTGAAGATCACCACCACCACCTGGAAGAGTGTTAGGATGGAAAGCCATGGAGCCGGAGCAAAACCGTTCCAAGCAGATCACTACGCCTCGAGGTGGCTAGGGAAGGTTCATAAATTGATAAGCACCACCGAAGGATCATAAGCCTCCACATCAATTGTATAAAGATTACAACAGAGCCACTCGCTGCAGTCATTCTGAAAAGGTTATGGGTTTCACAGGTGTGCACTGTCAGTTCTGATTAAGCTTAAACTAAACCAGTTATCTATAACGTTGGATTGGAAGGAGTTTTATTGCTGAACGCAAGGTAAATCAAATTCAGGATACACATCTGTGGAAAAACACAGAGGGCCAAAGTTCACAGTCCTGACACAGGCAAAAAAAAAATCCAACCCTCCAAACTCAGGAGGAAAGTTGCCTGTAAAAGATCCATAAGTCTGGCTGTTGTCATATGTTCTGTATCGGAAAGGAAAAGTTATTCGTCACCTAACACAGCTTTGGGTATTTTTTCCCTCTTCAAATTATTGTTTGCTCTTATAACATAGACTGTTTTAAGATTATTATCTGCATTCATTTCTAAAGTGCCTATAGTTTACCATTTATCTGATCATAAATGAAATTAATTATAGACCTATACTTTTCACTACATACGATATAAACTAAAGCAGCTATAGCAACAAATTCACAATGTAATTTTTCATCTGTGTGACTAGGAATCTCTCCAAAAACAACAGAGGTTTTTAGAGCTACACAAAAAGACTGTGGGTGAAATCCTGTGCCCAAAAAACATTGCTAACAACTCACTGATTTCAACAGTGCCAGGATTTCACTCAAAAATTAAATTAAAAAAAGAAGCATTCTTAATAGTTGATACAAGTTGCAAAAGGCACATTCTATCTCCAAAAAAACTTTCTATTAATGCTGCACTTTAAAGTGCCTGTATTGACTCTTAGTGTTAATAGATGGCAAAAGTGAAAAAATGTATTTGCTTTTGCAACTTCATTATTTCCTTTGCATGCAATCATTTACTTGCCAAACAATGCTAGCGACAAATCGCAACAGACTATGAAGCCATCTACATCAGCAGATTTTTAACCTAAGGTAAAAATAAACAGAAACATCTGTAAAGTAATCTTGTACAAAGCTACGTTTATTAACAAATACATTTTCTAATAAAACACCATCTGCAAGCAACCCTCAGCTTCCACTTGATATAAATAGGCCTTTTACTGTTTTCAGATGCAGTTCCCAGAAAATTATTCCAAGCTCTACTGCAAAACACATCAGTCTTTGTTGCTGCCTGGAATGTTAATAAATAACATCAAGATTTTAAATAGTCAAACAAATTATTGGCTTGAAACAATTATTCCAATAGAAAAAGCTGACCTTTTGCAATAAAGTGTTTTAAGAACGCATTGCTCCTCATTCCTAGTATGAAAATATTACCAAGCAGGGAAATATTTGGGGGAAAACAGAAAGCTATGAAAAACCCATATTGCAATTGTGCTCATATGTACACCACAAACCTACCTTGCAAAGGTTACTGCTTTAGAGAAACTCTGAATAAAAGTATACAGAGTATAAATAGTTCAATTGGTATCCTTATTATACATCTGTGCTTGGAATGAACATGAATATGAACCAAGTAAAATGTTCCTCACAGGACTACTGTACTGACCAGCAATACAAAATTCAACAGCTTAAACTGTTGGTAGCAGAGATTGGGACTGAATCCCAATATTAAGAGCTCTTCAAAATGCATAAAAGCTTTAATGGGACACATTTTCATAAGCATTACTCAGAACTTAAGCCACATTAATTCCATTAAAAGCAACAGGAATTTAGCAAACTCTGCAAATAAATTCCTTACTGGTAGAACTATTTAGTACCACTGAAATTTGAACACTGCCATTTTTCCTTAGAGTTTAAAACAGCAATCTTTCTATCAAACTGGCTCCTAACTGAAAATGCAAGAGTAAAAAAAAAAAAAAAAAAAAATTAAAATGAACTGAGATATTAGAGTTCTCTGTCCAGAATTCTAGCTGGTATAAATATATTACACCCAATAGAGATCTGGCCTTTCAATATTAATCAGAAAAAAGTAATGTTAATATTCCAAACTGTGCTTTTAAAACTTCATTAAATATTGCTACTGGGACTACCACAACAAACTTTGCCAAAAGTAGTCATGCACATTCTAGAAAAAAGGAATGTTTTAGACTGCAATTCCAAGAAATGGAACTGCATATTTCCAAAGAAAAACATTCAGTGCATGAAATACTCAAGTGGCACTAGAGAGAAGATATTTTAAACTACTTACTTCACTAACAGGAGGAATGTTGAGCTTTGGTACTTTGTTCTTCGAACTAGGTGTGTTCACCTTTCCTTCCAGCAGTGTTCCAAAGGACTGATTTCCATATCCACTCTCAATTTCTATCGGAGGTTTCAGTTCAGGTGAGTCATTGGGCACCTGGTCCTGACCGTCCATAGGCCTGACGTATGCTGTAGGCTTTTGCTGGACCATGCTGTTTTTACAGTGAAGTCCTGGTGGGAAATTCTGGGTCGAAAGACCATTGTTCGCAGATAACAAAGAAGTGGAAGGGAGTGGAGATCCAGGACCATGACCTACAAACTCAAGCTCTGTGGGTGACTTCGAATGACTGTTTTCTTTGTAAGTATGTTCTCCAGGTGCTGACTTTGAATGAGTATGCCTCCTCGAATGTGAAGATGCTGCCATAGAATTTGCTTCCTCAGTTCCTCCGCTTTTATGCTGCTCACTCTGACAATTATAGAGGTCTTCATACCTGCCCGGTGGCTGCTCATGAGAAGAGCTATGCTTTGTCCGACTCTGCTGACTACTGGATTGGCTTGGCTGGGCCCCACTAGAGTTGTGACCACCACGTGACCAGTCCGTCCTCGACTTCCTGCTGCTCTGGTGACTGTGTAGCAAAGTAGAATTAGATGACAACGAAGAAGGCGGAGGCATTGATGTCGATGAGTGGCCACTGATCTGATGAGATGGGATCATCCTGTTTCTTGGTTCTGGGAAAAAATTCTGTTCATTTTTGTCAATGGGTGTCTGTGGGACAGAATTCTTTGGGATTCCTACAAGGTGGCTCTGGTTGGAATGGTTGGTTAACAGGTCCTTCATCTCATCGTAATTTCCCAATGTGTTCTGGACACGGTTTGCAAGGGCATCACCTTTATTTGTCTAAAATATTTAAAAAAAAAAGAAAAAAAGAAAGAAGAGAGTGGGTAATTTCCTGATTATGAAGTTACTGCTCTGAGTAGTTGTCTTAGAAGATGGCAAATGTGAGCTGTTTAATGGTGTCATGCTGACACTTAATTTAATTTCAATTACATTTTGCATATGTTACGTAAGAAAAACCTATCAATAACTGTGCTCAAAGAATCTCTTGAAATAGGCTTGCATGAGTAACACTTGTACACTGCTTCCTGTTTTCTTAAATACGCTCTCAGAGAAGTGTTTAAATTGCATCAGTTATGGATGTTAGAAGCAAAATCAGCTAGTTTGCTTATTTTTTTATGCCAGAGATGTTGGGCTTGTACACTTCATATTGTGCAAAACATAAACGTGCAATTACTGGCTACTGAGCATTGGAATTGCAATCCCACAGTTTATTTAAGTATATTATTGTTCTATCAGCCCCTTGACCCATAGTCCAGTCATAAATAGAAACTGGGTAGTCTGTAATAAACATATAGGGCCAAACTCTTCACTCCAGTGTAACTCCAATTACTTTTCTATAGAGGGTTTAGTTTGACCTGAGGTATCTACCATCTGAATTCAGAAAAGAAAAAGCTCCTACCCACTCAAATGCTACAGTAGCTTCAAATAAAAGATCACTCAAAAATATTTTCTTATACAACATAAATAGACATGATTGCCATATTCTTAAGTATCGGGATTCTTCCATTGTCTGTAGGCTGGTTGTATTTGTGAATCATGCTTTTCTTTGAATTCCAGTAATTAATAAATAAATAGTGAGTCATCTGTGTTTCACTGCTATTATCCTTCTTCCTTTGAAGTATGAAGTGGGGGGGGGTTTGGTTCTTTTTCCTTTTCCCTGTCACTTGAAAAAGCTGGACAAATAAGCTGGAAGCTATAATTAATATGCAGCTAATTTCCTCTCTCTTCCTGTTCTAACTCACTCCACAGAGACCCAAAGTACCAGCCTTCTTACTGACCTCTATGTTCCATTGAAATGACCAGCAGAGAACTAAAACATCTTATTCCCCATGCTTATTACTTTACAAGACTAAAAGGATAAAAGCCAAGCAAAACTATAGTTCCTGTTCAAGCAGATGGTTAACTTCTACAGTCTGGAATCGAATGATGAAGTTGCAGTGTAAGATACTTCAGGATACAGCCAACTATACTTATGTTCAAGGGGGTTTTTTCACTCAATAGAGCAAGTAGTGCCACAGTCCAAAGATGCCTTAACACCAGGCCATAAAGATGGGGAAAGGCAGCACTATGAGCTTGTGCTTGGTTAGAGAGTGTCACGCTTCATTCCTCGACAAGCGATCCTACCATGCCACTGATCCCATTTTCCTCAAGTATTAAGCAGAAGTTTGAGTGATGAAAAAAATCCATGCATGGATTTCTCCTGAAATATCTGCTTATATTACCCACTGCTGAACTAGTCAGGAGATGAGAAGAATACTGCAGAAAGATATTTTTTTCCTTAGTACTGCACATGCCATAAAAAATGTTGAAAAAGAAGATAATAAATGCAAATTTCCTTTTGCTCATTCTCAGGGATTGTAACATATATTACCACTGCACTGAGGCAGTGATTTAAAAATTAACTGTTCAGTGTTGTTCTCATCTATATACATTTTGCCAGTGCTCCTAACTGACATAGTTAATAATGCCAGTTGTGGAGAACTACGAATCACTTTTATTCACTAAGTAAGTCCCTAGGTTGGTCATTTTAGTGGCAAAAATTATATTCTAGCTAAGCCAAGAATAAGCTCTTTGTATATGAGCAGTCTCCTTCAACTGAGTTGCACAATGAGCTGTTTGGGCAGCAGCCAAAACCAGGCTCTCTCTGTTCAACCCCCAAATTTAAAACAAGGAGATTCCATTGTGCTTAAGGGCCCAGCAGGAATTATGATGCGAAGTCTAAACACTTACATACTTGTTCTGTTTCCTCCTTCTCCAAACACTTTAACTCCTTATGGGATAGCACATGGGAAACAACCAAGTATCAAAAAAAGCCTGACCACCAACCTTCACCTCTGGCTCAGCTACACTTCCAGGGTGCATTTAACTTATTTTCCAGAAAATGGAAGGTTTTTTAAAAACAAACAAACAAAAACCCACACAAAAAAACCAAACAAACCCCCCCAAAATCCCCCCCAAAAACCCTAAAAAACCCAAAACCAAAAAAAAAACCCAAAAAACCAAACAGAAACAACCAAAAAAAACCCCACACAAAAGTACTGACAACATACCATCACTGTAACATTTCAACATCACAGCACATTAAATGGCTCTTGTCTAGATCCTCACAGAGGCAATCAGTATTTTAATTTGAATGTAGAGCTTTTCAATCATTTCTGTGTTGAAGGTATCTGATTCTCTCAACTTAATTTCTTTTACATGTGACATAATGATAAATATAATTTTGCTTGATATTAACTCTGTTTTATGCAGCATGTTCACATCCTGGGGATAAAAGACACTGTATAAACGTTAGGCATTATTATTTGTAGTCATTTACTGGGAGCATTAATAAAGAATGTATTTCCTGAAAAGCATGGAGATTAAATTAATTTGAACATCCTTAGCATATTTTGAGTGCACTAAAGCTCTTATCCAATAGTTATTGAAGTCAATGGAAGGATTATTACTCTCTTCAATGGCTATTGGACCAGATTCCAAAGCAAAAAACACATAGTGAATGTGAGTGGTAATTTGGCTTATGCTTAAATAAAACTAGAGCACACACAACTAAGACCAGAGTTGTGCATCACAACCTGAATGAGCTCAGGTGTGTAGTACAGTGTACTACCTGCATTTAAGACATAAAGCATAACATTATTTTTTAAATTTTATTTCCTCAACAAATTCAGGGCTTTTGTGAGAAGCAGAGTATTCTTCACAAGCCTGGATACCAGCAAGACAAACACAAAATCCAGTCATAATTTATGGTTGCTCTTTGTTACTTCCAGATGGGGGACAATTTCTACCTTCATAGTCTGGATAATTGGCTGGTATCTTAAAGGAAACCTCTGTTCATCTTAATTTCTGAACAGCATGTTGAATCACAATTTTGCTGCTGTCAAGAAAATGCAGCATTTTCTGAGTATTCTAAGGCATAAATTATATGTCTGGTTTGTGACTCATGGCTAGTAGCCTTTCCTCTCATTCTAGACTCTTGTTAATTTAGGAAATGTACACATTCCTACATTTGCTTCTACTGCTTTCAAAAAAGATCTGTAATAGAATCCTATTGGAAGACTAATTTGCTAGCTAGCTATTGCATTATAGTTTTACAAAGAAAAGAACTAATGCACTCAAACTCATAGGCCCAATTTACAAGGGTTTTGTGAAAATTTGTATAAAACTTGAGATTTCATAATTCATTCACTTTCTCATGCCTCATAGTTAAACTAGCCTCTATGGATTAGAGGCAGAGATCTTTTTTATGCTAAACTTGAAAAGCATGGAGGGGCTTTACCTGAAAAAGATAAATGATTTAACATTCACCAAAGGTTCCCCAATGCAAATGCTGCCCATTGCGTTCTTTTTCTCAAGTTGAACTCTTCTGAGGCAATTCCTTTGAAAAGTAACAAAAATACCCCTACTGTTTTCTCTAGAATACTCGTCTCTGAAACCCTTTACTAATTCAAAACATTAAAAGGTATCAACAATTCAGTAGTAAAATTGCAGCTTTTCTCAGGAAAACTCTAACACTGCTTCCTCACATGTCTGTTGTCGTAACACTGCAGGCTCCTCTCTGATCACTTCTGCAAAACCAAGCATTAGCAGGCTGCACCAGAGTTCGAAGGCAAGACCTGTAACCCACTCGCATTAAAAGGCAACGCAGCCTTCACTGCCTGACCTTCCCCCAAAAAGGCTGGATGTCATCACGTTGTCAAAGGTGGTGTTTCCCCACGCAAGAGAGTGAAGCTTCAAAAGAACACTTTTATCTTTTAGTAAGCATGTATAAATGTATTTTATACACCTACAGAAATAAATATCTCTTGGCATGTATGTGTACACATACATATACTACAAAGAATCAATGCAGAAACATGCACTTGTCCAAAACTATAATGATCACCTATGTTTTATCTGACAGAGGGATAGAAAGAAAGATACTCTAACAGCTAGAGCAAAGAGATGATAGATGGAGGCAGATACTCCACACATCTCATGATACACAACGGCAGTAAGCTCCATGATAAAATCTGGGCTCCTTTCTTTGACCAAATTTTAACATCCCCAACTTTAGAGCAATCTTAAAACAGCTGCCAGTTGTTCAGTCTTTAAAACATCAAAACAGCAGTGGTGGTATTACCTACCCCAACAGTCCCTTCTCTGGGTTACTGCTGAAGCAAATGAGGAAGGAATGATAAACAAGTAAGGACACCAGGTCTGGGAATAAAGGGAAAAGAGACATTTTCTGTTTCCTGAGACCTGATATACCCAACCTTCCCTTTGTCACTGTAGTCTCCATCTTACCTTGCACCCCCAGAACTTTCAGAAATGTACCAGCCATCCTTTGAGCTGATGCTCATTAGTAGAGCTAGCCCACCCAGCTGAGGATGTGGACCCTGTGCCCATCACAGGCCACAACAGTTGACTTTGCTGGGCAGTGTTTTATCTCATTCTGCTCCCACTGAGAGAGAGCAACCAGAAGAGACAAGACGGGTGCAGCTTGTTGTGTGCACCATGCCTTGAGTCTCATCAACACAGAAACATCTGTTCATCTCATAATGGAAAAGGAATTCAAACTGAATGTGCAGCACATTTGTTCTCACCTCATGGCCTCTTCATTTGTATTAGAATAAAAATAAACAAACCCCTAAATTTAGTTTCGCACTTGCTTAAGAATACAAGTTACTACATACCCACTAAGAGTTAGATCCAGCTTTCTGGTTCTTAGCAATGCAGAACTTACAAAGGAAATACCAGTCTATCACTTTGTCCTTTTTTTTTTTCTCCATAGTGTAAAATGTAGGCAAGACGTAGCTTTCCTATACAGTCTTGGTTCTCTTTGTTGTGCAAATTTAAGACAGATGTAACTATTTTTGCATGCAATTTCCTCTTAATTTTTACTTTCACAATCTATAATTACAATGCTTTTCAGGATAGCAATACATTATGTTTTGCTGAATCCCACAGACCTGACAAACTTCTCTGCCAAGGAGGTGAAAAGCAATAAAAAAAAAAAAAAAAAAAAAAAATTGCTCAGGAAGATCACCAGGAAAATTTTTTGCTTTTTAGTTGTTTAGTTTTTGACAAAACATACGCTCTGTGTATGCTTGGTGCAAATACACGCACACTAAGCAGATGTAAACTCAGGTATTATCATTCTTATGGTACAATACATATTGGGGGGGGTGGTTTTAGATCCTGACAAAATTTTGCAGTGATTTGCATATCGGTCTACCTACTGAAATCCAAATGACCACTTACATGAACAAAAACGTTTGCATGACCTGCAGGAAGTCTCAACAAAATCAGTTCATAGTAAGTTATTATTCCCATAAATAAAGGTGGTGAAGTGTGGGCCAGTGCAGAAATAGTGCACTGATTAGATTTTTATAAAAACAAACCCAAAAGACCCCACAAACAACCTGTCCTAGTGCATAGTCCTTATTTGGCTGAGTAAGTCTCTGTCACGGATGACTGGAATGCACCTCACTCAAAAGAGAAAAGGAGTAATATGTTTTATTGAAGTAAAATAATAATTTGGCAGAGTTCAATAAGTTTGATGGAATTTAACACAGTTTAACAGTGGTTTGACAAGGTTCAGTAAGTTTGATGGCAAGGTTCACCTTATTAATTACTGCATGGAAGAAACACACAAAAGAAAATTGAGTTTGAATCAAGTTAAAATGATTTGAACAGAGACCAAAGATGCAAAGAGTAAAGAGGACCCTCCCATTGAGTCATGAGGTTCAGAGTGAACCCCCTTCCTTTCTACACTCCTTTTGGAGCCTAGGTGCAGCTGGATCCAATCTCAGTCTCAGACTTGGTCAATGGTTTATGTCTAATGGAATTATCCATACAGTATTTACAACAATATTGAATAGCTACATGGATTAGTAATGTTCCCTAGCATTAATTCAGCATGCTATCAGTCACATACCGAGGATCTGTTGCAGGTAAGGGATCTCTCTGCCTTGGGGAAGGAAGGATCTTTTAGTCTCAGGTAAGGAATCTCTACCCTTGAGAGGCATCCCTGCTCAAGGGGAGAGTTACCTGGCATGCAGTCCAGCTGCAGTTCAGGGAGAGCTCAAATTGGGCCCATCCTGATGGTAATATTTATAGGGAGAAGTAGTTGGCTGCTAGTCAATGGTACAGACAAGATAGATGTCTTCATTTTTAGTCTGATATCTTGTTTCGTACTTCAGTTATCTTGCACTTCTGGGTTTCGAGACCACCTTTTGAAAGATTTTTCAAGACACCTTCACTCCCTTGTACGTGAGCCAGGGGCTTTCCAGCTCACAAGTTCACTCCAAGGACATGAGGCCTGTTGCTCCTTAGTCAGCCTGAACCAAAAGTACAGATAGGAGTCAAGTGTATCCCTCACACCCTCCCAGTCTAAAATTATTAGACACCATTTGATAATAATGCCAGTCTTTCCTCCTCCTTTTCAGGCCATTTTCAAAGAGCCCTCATCCTCCCTACAGCTGCTAACAATGTAAAATGGAAAGATGAAGTGGTGGCCTTTCAATGGATGTCACTGATTGGGAGGAGAAAGAGGTACGGAAATTTACATTCTGATGAATTCTTCAGGGAATGCCTTACTGAAAATCAAAGCGGCAAAAATCATAAAGGGGGGCATCCCTTGGTGATGAAAATCTCAGACAGCAAAGCTCCTTAGAGAGAATAAGACTTGTTGTAAGTCCTTTTCATACCCTTTTTATGCTCCCCAAAGATTCAGACAGTCTCCCAAAAGACTTCTTTGGATGGTTATGATTGCACAGGAAAGCTTATGGACTCATTAGCTGGACATTAGAAAGGACATTGGTTTTAATAACTCAGGTATATTTTCTTCTTAAAAATAAAAGGACTAAGTGCTAGCTTTGTAGGTATGAACCCACTTGTCGAGAGATCAGCTGCACACACTTCTGTTGCAGGACTTTGCTGAGTGTTTAGAGGAAGAAATATGGAACTGGACTGTAAACAAAATTCCTAATTCTGTCAAGGCTAGCATGCAATGTTGGGCAAGAGCATTCAGTTTGCTCTGCTGTCATATGCTGATTTGGATAATCCGTGTATTCAAGAGTACAAGTACCAAGGCAGAGGCGATACTTTTGTTTCTTACAGGTAATGAGAAGCTTTGTTTGTATTTGTAAAATGCCTTCAGGTAAAAGACATTCTGAAAATGTAAAGCATAACAATGCAATTTACCTTGTACGGTTCCCCAAAGAGGTTAAAACCTGAAGCAAAGAGATCTTCATCTTGCTGGACTTCCTGGTTTCTTCTCTCCCATTCTTTCCGCTTAAGTGCACTCCGGTCTTGCTCATAGTGACTGAAGAAGAGAAAGACAAAAAAAGACAACACGTTATTTTCCCCATAATTTAGTTACATGTTCACTACAATCAGTAAAAGCAGCAAAACATCATAAACAATGCAACTCCTGAGGACAATTCTGAAAGAAAGAAGCAGCCACTGAATAATTTTCCCAAATGTAAATTTGGGAATCATAATACTATGTGAAATTGGGCAGTTGGACAGTCAGTACGCTTCTACAATGAAAACAGACAAGAAGTGTTCTTTTCAAATTAACAGAGCATTATGCAGAAGAATAAAACACATTTTGACGCATTCATACGAACAGTCCATAAAATACAAGCACACATACACACACATGCACATGTGCTCACGAAGAATGTGTCTGTGCAGAGAAAGCAAATGTGAAGTCAAGGAAGCACAGCAACATCTTCAAATCCATTTAACTGTGTAGCACTTGTCTCCATACACCCCAATGCTCCAGTTCAGCCTCGTGTGATTTAGACTTGATTCCCAGTATCAGATAATTCTACAAACAAACAAAAAAGGATCTAGTGCCTCAGTGTAGCAATGGTGAGTGGCACTTATCCGTATGTCAGCTTACTTTGTGCACCTGCCAGACCTAGGCGACAAGCTGAGAGACCACACTCACTTCTGCACTGACTAGCACGGAAGCACTTTGGTCTCTTGGCTTTGCAAACTAGCTCCTGTTCCTCTGAGGGAGAAGATATAATTAAAACCCTGAAGGAGGGGGAAAAATAGGAAAGGAAAGAGGAAAGGAAAAGATGCATGCTTCAACTTGCACTGACAACCTCTCATGTGACAAGCGTTAAGGGACACTTCTGTGCTTTCAACCCATATTTGATTTGTTAGGAGGCTTTTGGCTCTGCTTTGTGTCAGTTAATTAGCTACAAAATTCCAGACGACAATTTGAATAGCAGATTCAGTATACACACTGATGTTATCTGTTGTAAGCAGTACTTCCCTGACAGATTCTGGACATGCCTGCGCACATCCATGCACAGCCTCTCTGTACGAATGCATACATACAAACATACATATTACATATGTAACAAAGAACAGTTAATTCTCCTATCTCTGGTGAGAATGAATTAAATCTCCATAGAGCTCCACTGCACTTGGAAGATAACCAAATATCTACAACTTTTGCCTTTTTAGCTCAGCATGATGTTGTATTGAAAGCTTCACACCGAGAGATATAATGAGGAATGAACTGCACAGTGATGAGGCTTTAACAGTGTATAAAGTCACTGATTTCTGAGTGAAACCACAATTACTAATTTGAAGCACCAGCTAATTAAAACCACAGCTATGTATTTAGCCTCTTGTTATACCTACTGCAGTTTATAATTATGAGGACCTCTTTATCTACTCAATTAAAGTTCTTATGATTCAGGCAGGTTGTGTTTGAATCTGCAAGCCCTGCAGAGAGCACAGGAAAGCATATGTCTGTTGTCTGATGACTCCACATATCCTTACACTCATATACATGTTTTTGTACAGGGAAGGAAAGAAAAAAAAGAAAGACTAATACCACAATGAGATCCCTAAATAAAAAAATATTAATTAATAATTGGTTTAAGCAATTCAAGATCACTCAGGCTTGGATTGAATAAGACTTGAGTATGGCTTGTAAACTGAATGCAAAACCACCTACATAGGCTGAGCTGAATGATTTCCATCCATATTTTCCTTTTACAAGTTAGAAGGCTGAAAAGATGCCACATTTTATTTATTTATTTATAACACCACCTAATGTAGTGACCTCACTGGCACCAACACCAAGTTTGAGAACATTGTTACAATTGTTCCTTTTAGTTTTGCAGAAGCTATAGTACTGTTTGCTGGTCTCCTGAGAGAGACAGAAGGGAAACTGGAAGCAACAGTCACTTTACTATACTACACGTGATCAAATTGCTGACACAATACTGCAAAGCACAAGTGACCTGTTCACTAAAAGATGAAGGGGGGTATGAGTCTCCCTTCTTTTCATGTCCTAAATCAAGATTAAAATCCACAGGTATTCAAATAAGTAAGTACAAACTGTTTCCCAAATTGGTACGCAAAGATGAGGACAAGGTTGATTCCATCACTCCCCACAGCTCTTCTGGAGTAGGGGGCTGCTTTAGCCCAGAAATCATCCAGCCCAGGAGCTGTAGGAACACACTGTATTCACCCCTCTCATGGGAGACCTTTCGAGGGATTTCTCTGGCAGTTTGACCCATAGATTGTGTGACTCTTGCAGCAAGATCAGATCATTATGAAATTATAAGCTCAGTCTCAACACCAGCAGAATGGATCTAGTGTAAACAGGATTTTATATCCTGCATATATAATCTTTGCTTATGGGAGCAGTCCTATCCCAGGCACTGCCAGCATTCACTTCAGAAAGGATTATTCATGAAAGTTAGAGCTGCGTTTTACAGCTTCCCAGTGGCAACCTTAGCCTGGAGTTTCAGGGTGAAATCCAGGGCCCATTCAAATCAAACTGAATCTGGCCACTGAACACTCAGATTACAGAATCACAGATTACAGCACAGAACAGATCTCACCCTTCATGTGAGGTGCCAGCACTTCGTTATCTAAAAGCTGGCTCTGGTCGCAAGCATACGAAGTTTTTAGGGAACCAAGTGAGGCATTATGCCATATCCTATGTGAAAACAAGCAGCAAAGGCTCTAAGACTATTTAGATATGTTTTGTGACACATTACAAAACCACATATTCAGAAATTATGAAAACAACAGTAATTTAAAGCGATTATGCTATTTTGAAAGATATTAAGTTAAACTAAGGCAGTATTTACAATGTTAACAGCTAAACCTTGAAAAGAGGTATTTTCCAACACAACATAGTGAAGCATTTCTCATTTAGTGCATGTGTTTATGAAAGATATCTATTCCACGCACCCAAGAGGTGACCACAAAGGCGCATCTCATGCCCTGGATCCAAACAATGTTTATAGGCTACCAAACTGTGAGCACCCATTTTATAACAGAAGCAAAGCCCTAAGTGAATTGCTACCTCTGCATCAGTCCAAATCTCTCTTATATATTCTCTTGTGAGAACAAAAAAAAAAAAAAAAATAAAAAATTAAAGGTTCATTTTGAACTTTCCACTCATGCAGTCACATTGCAGCCTTAAGTGTACAAAGTATCCATTCAAAAGGAAGTGGTTGCTCATCCTGTCAGGTCAATTGCTTGGCTTATTTCTCTGCAAATGTACTTTTGCTATGGGAATGCTTGACAGGGCGCCAATTGTGGCTACAGAAAGTCAAATATTATAAGATCATACAGAGATTAGGATAACAACTTCTTTGGGTTCCTTGTAATCCAAAGAGGGATGCTGATTAGATCTTAAGGCTGCAGCGCAGTGAGAACCTAATGGGATGCTCTTCAGAAACTCTTAATGCAGCCACCATGCGATCTCTTGGACTTATGTTTAATATTTAGCTTAACTAATGTTCTGTGAAATACAGATATGTGATTAGTGGTGAAGGTGTCAGTGAAAACTATAGTCAGATACCATGAGGAACACCAGAGTTCAGTCTTTCTCATTAGTATGAGAAATACTTCATGACTCCTCTAAAGCCAGGAGAGTAGGAAATCACAAATACAGACTTATGCAAATATATTTTTTTTTAAAAAGAGATTTAGAAGAAAGCAGCTGCAGGCCATGATACTCACTGTATCCGAGAGGGCCAGTTCCCTAGACACAGCTATTACATGACAACGTAGTTTAAATACATGAGCTTTATTGTTTTGTTACCACTTATTAGATTAATAATCAAATTTGAATGCGGAAGTCTCTACATAAATCTGAGAAGATCAGGAATGGTGAGCAGTAAGAACACTACAAGAGCGCATGAGACCACTGATCTACAAATTACCAGCGTGCTGGATATGGCAGAAAGAATACTAACCATAACTGTATTATTGTTTTGGTATGTTTAACCATTGAGGCACGCTGCAAATGCATTTTGAATAACAGCATTTGATACTTAATCCTTTAAAATTAGACCAGCATACATCCACTCATCATTCTTCTCAGCTACAGACACCCTAAGGGACAGTGGTGAGCTGATGCACTGTGACAGGCCAGGTGCTCAGCCTGCACGAATCTGCAGTGTCAGTAAGGCCCATGGAACTGCACCCTTCACACCCACTGCAGCCCACAAGGGCTGCAGGGACAATCCAGATCAAGCAGAGAATGGAGAAGGGGAGAAGGTGGCTGAGGCAGGAGGAGGTTATATGAAGGCAAAAGATAAGAGGCATGCACGTAGGTTTCGGATTAGAACCTAAAAATGCAGATCTGACAGTAAGAGATGGAAGTCAGACATGCACTGTCTACAAAGAGGAGAACTAGAAGAATAAAATTTAGGGCATTGGAAAGGACAGTGCAGTCATCTGTGGTGAAAGTGAGAGGATGTGGTATAAAAGATCTGAAGGGAAAAGAAAAAACCTTTTAGGACAGACTGCAACAGAGCAAGAGGTTAGAGGGAAGAGTTACCGGAAAGCTGATGAAATAAGACCAACAGCTAAAGGCTGAGACCTAGCATTTGGGGTTTATTTTCAAAGATGTGCTAACTACAGCCACAGAAATAGTCTCCCAAAGCGTGAAGGACTAGGCAAGGCAGACAAGAGCCTGAAAGACAGGAGAAAGAGTAGAAGAAAGAACGCAGACCAGACAAGTTTGAAGGAGTAGTCACTGTGAAATGGAGAAAAAGTAGAAGAGAAAAAAATAATCAAACACCTAATGTTGCAGAAGAATCATGAATGAGAACAGAACACTGCTCTGTTGATTCAATCAGAACAACAAAAGCCCAATAGGAAAACAATCAATAAAAAAGCTGGAGCAGAGAGGCTTTGTGACAGACAGACTACATCCATGAGGATAAATGAACAACATTCAGGAAAAACAGCCTTTATCCACAAGTTAGGGAAGAAGTAGTTGCTGTTCTCAAGAACATGTCTGAATTCACAAAAATGTACACTATGATCGAATCGCATGTCCCTCTGTACTAGTTCCACCCTCCTTAAAATATCGGATATGCCCAAATGATGAAAGAAGTTCTCAAACTGAAATGTTTGTCATTTGTGGAAACAAGAAATAAACACAAGCTTCTAAACTAAGACACCGTGGATATAAAATGATATACACTTGAGAACTGGAAGTCCTTTCTCAAGTTTATTTTTTCGTAGTTCTGACTTTGGGACAGAATCGCTGCTCTGCCACAAGCACTCAGGAAGTTGGGGAAGCAAACTCAGAAACCAGGCTTCCTCGAAAACTAACTTATATACCTGCACAAGGTATTAAAAACCCCAAATCAAAACCCACTCATGAACGTATTTGACTTAGATGAGAAAACCAGCTCAGATCAATGAGAATACTCCCATGCTTAAAATACATGCTTGCTTTTCCACACCAGGGCAATTCTTTTTCAATGTGAGTAAATATGTAAGGCAAAAAGCATTTCACCTGACAATCAAACTACGTAAAAGACTACTTCTAGCAAATACATTACAATGGGAATTCACTTCTATTTAACTCCAGATTTATCTCACTGTAACTCCATTCGTTTCCTGTAAAAGCAGGCTACCACAATAGTGTACAAAGGAAGGAGAACAGGTTTCCTTGGTATATTCAGATTCTCCCAGTATACACTCTGGTATTGCAATACTTTTATTCCAAATGGAGGAGGAGGGGGGAGGGGATGGGGAGGAAGGCAGCCTCAGGTCTAAAATTTCATTGCAGGTCTTAAAATGTATTCAGTAAATGAGAGGAATTTCAAAACCTGATCTTTAAGCAGAAATACGGCCAACTTCCCTGCTCATCTGAAGTCTGTGTTCCACTTAATGATAAACATCACAAGCAGTACTACACTTAAAACAGCAAAACTCCTCTTCCTCTGTTTATCACCATTGAGCTTGCATCTTTGTCCTCGTAATTTTACTACTTGACAGAGACCAATCAAGCCATGATAGAATAGCTTTACAACTTCTCACTGTCTTTCATATTTAACATTAATGTTGTGGTGTTCTTCATAGCATGAATAGTTACTGAAAGTATCTAGCACAGAACACATCTAGCACTGCACTTCAAGATAAATGATTTATTTTAAAACATAGAATATTCTGTCTTTGATGTTCAACAGTTCTGTAGAGAAACACTTGAGATGGTCACTGGTTATCTATCCACACGAGCTAAATCTCTTAACAATTTGCATTAAAAACAATGCCATTCCTGTAGCACATTTGATAGAGAATACAGAAGATTAAAGCCTCTGAACAAAATAACACCCAAGAGACCCCTGGGCAATTTATGGAAATTTAAGCTAGGAGGCTAAGGGTTTGGCTTATATTTGTCATACTCTTCATTCTTTTTAGTTATTTCACACACACACACACACCCACACACACACCAAGTACCTACAAAATGTTATTTTCACTCATTTTTTTCCTCTTTCTGGTATTATGCAGCCCTAAACCTTTCCTTAACGTGAATTTGGAAGGAACGATTCTGGGGGAATGGATGACAGAGATAAGCTCCTGAATAGTAAGCGTATGAAGAATAGATGAGGTTTCAAAGGGGAGCATTTATTGTTTCCTGTATCATAGCACATTGTCTTTCAATATGATTAGTTATCAGTCTGAGTTATCAAAAACTGGGATGAAATAAAGCGCTTACGCAGTTATGCTTCATTGATGTCAGCTAGGGGAGCATGAAAATCTCCATGAAGTTGGGTAATTGATGTGTAAATCAGAGCTCAATCACTCTGTAATAGAAATGGTCCCACTGCAAGTATGGTTGTTGAACAGTATTGCAGAGGGGTGGGAAAGAAATAGAGAAACAGAGTCAAGATAAGACTTATTTATTAAAAACTATTATAACTGGCAATTTACGCAATTTTCTCTTCAAGAGAGAAGTGCTGTCAGATATATTTAAATGCAAACTGCAGACCACTATATTTGGATATCCTTATTCGGCAATAATTAACTGTTTCTGTTTTATTAAAATGCTTGGGGACACTGTTATGGATATTTAAAAAGCAAATTAAATGAACATGTTCATCCTTTGAAAGGCAACACGTGTAAATGACATCAGCGATTGTAATTTGGTTAACAATGTGTGTTCAAGGTATGTTTTAGAGTCCTATTACAGTCTTCTTGTCAGTTCAAATTTGTAGTATGAGAAACAAAAGCAAAACTGAAGGAAAAGAGGGGAAAAAGAGAAAACTAAAGGGAAAAATGGTTATAACCACAGCTCTAAAAGGACATTAAAAGACAAATAGTCATTAGAACATCAGTCACATAAAATAGCTTTCCAACATGCCATATTTCTAAGAGTAAACATCTGATAAATAAATAAAAGACCTAGTTAAGATAACATTATATGTTATTTTTGTTGTCTTTTTTTTTTTCTTTTAATAAATGAATGAAAATTAAGGCATTGATATCAACTTCCCAGAAACACCTGGAACCCAGTATTCTAGTTATGACTTACACTAAACCACTGATAAACTGTAACAAACTTACATAAATGTGAAATTTATGAGCATTTTTGGCATCAAATGAATTACATTCAGGACAAAGAAGGTGGATTAGGAAGCTTTATTAGATGGGTAATGTGCTGTGACTGTAAGGGGGCTCTGATTACTGCAAGAGGGTTGAATAGGGAAGGAGGTTCAACCTAAAGTCCGAATTTCATTGCCCTTATGAGTTTAACAGTATAAGACAGTTTCTTCTTTCTTTTTTTTTTTAAAAAAAAGGGTCTTTTTTTAATTCTGTTGATCTCTCCTTGGATTTGAAGTTTCTTCAAAATTCACTGACAGCCATAAAGCCATTAAGTCTTTGCCAAAGTATATACTATAATTCAAACACATTTCACAGCATATCTCCTAATGGCTTCCTAGCTGCCATCATACTTCACACGCCCATCAGCGCACACCAACCAACATTCTATGTATTAACCTGCTACAGATGAATATAGTTGCGTTTAGTTGCATGCTGTGCATTATTCTTTATACACTTCAACAGCAAACATGGCATAGTACTGCTACAAAGTGTATATTTGTACATATATTACTCCCAAGGCATAACACTAATTTGATACAATTAAAGATCTTCTGACAATGCTTCTTACAGTCTGTTTTTCCTTCTCCTGGATACCTCAAATCATAAAAAATTTCTTGAAAATGTCCCAGTTTCTTTTTGTACATGTACCATTTTCACAGATTAAAACGTATTTTAATATAGGGAATCACAAAATCTTTACTTTATTAATCTCTTAATGTGATTGCATTCTTACATCTGAGCTGAAAACCATTTTGGAACTCTACTTCTATCTTTACCTTTTTTCATATCTATAATTAAGATTTTTATTTAATATTGCTACTCAAAACTTTCCTGGGCACCTGTAGGATGCTTCCTTAAAAATGGAGCTCATGCATTTGTATTTTCTTGAAATACTGGCAATGATATGCAATAGACAGATAACAGAAATAAATCTAGCCTTTTAAAAAAATGTTACAAAACAATCATTGATTAACACAACCTTCTGGAGACAGATGAATCAGCAGAGTCAACTGCTTGAGTATTTTATCACAGAAGTGCTTCTGGGCTACTCCTACAGCTCTAATAAATGCATTCATTTACTAACAGGCACCTCTACTCCCTTGAGCACTTTCACATGCTGTGCAGCTCTTTAACCACATGTTCTTAAACTTAACGTGTGCTGAAGAATACCACCACAGGAAAATTAAGAATTCAGTAGGATGAGTCTTTCATTCATCAATTTTAGATTGAAGAAGTGCACGCAGGTCTCTGTGTGCGGTGCACCCATACAGACTGATTCAGAGACCCCAATAGATAGAAAAATAGTACTGTAAACCTAATATAATTTAATTGATTGTTATTTAGGACACTGTTTGGCTAGAGAAATTATCTTCTAAAGAAATTATTCTTCTCTCAGTTGAAATCCTATATAATTGCCTCCACTTGTAGTAATATCTACTGGAAAAGAAAGAGATGACTAAATACATGCAAGGTGCTCTTGTTTCAAATTCAAGTAAACATGCACCTCTTTTTTTGGTGCTGTTGTGAAGTATATTGCCCGTCTTGGGCACTAGCAAATTGCAGGAGATGCAACGGTTTTGTAGCTTCATGAGACTTGATGGTCAACAGCTTGGAAGGCACCTAGAATGTTTCAAACTCCAAATTTTAAGCCTTCTTCCACCAGACCTTAAAAAGCCTTACAGCAACAACATGCCTGTTGCACACAGCTCAGGAAAGAATAATAATATTTTGTACTTATTTTTCCTAAATAGATTCAGAGTCAGCAGGTCAATGGATTATCATCATAATCATTGGCTTCTAGTGAGGAAGATAATCTATAACAAATACTGTTCATGTCTTCAGCAAACATGTAATGTTTATTCCTCATTTATAAACAGAGTATAAAGTATGACAAAATAATTTAACCAAAGCAGCACAAAGTTCATCAGCATTGCTGAGGTTTACATCCTCTCTAAGGGCATAGTTCAACTTCAACTGATGCTACTGGCAATTTTCCCAGTGAATTCAATGAGGATTGAATGGGACCTAGCCATTTAATAATGACAAAAAAGTCAGGTCTCATAACACAGCGAGGTCTAAGCAGCAGCAAGTTATTGGTATGAACTAGCTTTTCTGTTATATTACTCATGCTAACAGAAATTTTTTATCCACTGCCAAGAGTTTAAAAAGTCTTAAGTACAAACCAGAACATGCCAGAGCTACAGAGCTTCTATGGTCATTACTTAAAACAGATATTGACTGTATAGATTTCCTGGCTGACAAATGCACATTAAATGAAATTTGGGAATTTCTTTAAATAAAATAAAAAAAGATACCAAATAAGCTTCCCAATCTACCCCACAGCCCATTATCTCTTTGAGCTAAAGCGCAATTTTCATTTTTTTTTAGTGATGTTTTAGATTGTACACATGATATCTCAACCAACTGACTACGGAATAATCAAATTTGCCTCTATCTCACAGTAAGTACTGACACAAGCACACACGGCAGCAGATCACTGAGATCTTGTTTCACTTGTCACTGAGAAAAAGTAAAGCATATGTACCATGCTCCCTGAAAAAACACGACCCTTAGATTTAACTTAACATGGGAAAGCTGTGCTATTAGGGACATGGCATGTAGGTGTTACTGACACAAGTTTGAAACGTACCCTGGAATTTGAAAGCTAAAAGTGAGCACTCAAAAAAAAAAAATTGTAAAATATTTTCACTTCTTTAGACAGAGCAAAATCATAACACAATCTTATTTAGACTGGCCAAAACTACAACCTCATGTCTGAAATTATTTGAATTTTTAAGATGGGTGTGATGCAAATGATTATCCCAGTACTGCAGTTTCCAGAGCCAAACAGAAACTGTCTCCCCAATTATGTTTTGAATGTGTTTGAAATCTCACATGTATAAGTGACTTCATGAATGACAGAAATATCATAATGAAGAAAACATGGCTATTTAAGGCCAAATTCCCAGAAGAAAGTAAGACCAAAGCTCTGTTTAACCCATCCTGCCTCTGACAATGGCCCAGTAAAGCCCCTACAAACAGAGCAAAGAGCTCCCCAAAATACTGACACTGCCCTGAGAAATTTTTGGCATGTGAAGCTACATGTTAAGTACAAAGGACCTGGTATATTTGTATTTGACATCTCTAGAAGACTTTTCTCCAAAGAATGCTCTCAAACAGAATACTCTGGGGCAAGGAGTTTCACAACTCATCTGAAAATTATCGCCTTATCTCAAACTAGATTTACCACTCATATAGGTCTGAAAACCCGACTGATTTAACAAGATTGTTTGTATTTTATTGAATATGTAAGAAGAGAATTCACATGCATTTGGGGGGGGGCATCTACACTTATTGCAGGCAAACAGACAGGAAGCTCCTGTGCTCTTCAGTCTCTGGCGAATCTCAGGCACACATCCCACAGCACTAACTATACCATGCATTTTCAAAATGAGATACGTGGATTACCGCATCCTGAAGAATAGTTATTTATACTCCAAACCCTTTATATTTTTGTCCCTTCCGCTGTCAATCAGCAAATGAATATCACTTATTTTCATAAAATGAACACGTGTTATTTAATAAAATGCATCCTTTTAAAATTCCCTACTATCAACCATTTGTCTAACAGAAATATTATCCTATGTAACATGCAAATATTAAAATGCATTGTAAGTTTAGTCATATTCATTGGAGGCTGGCCAACTTCAGCATATTTCAGTATTTAATAATAAAACAATCTAGTGTAAAAATATGTAAACTAGCTTCCACCCTGCTTAAATACTCACTTAACACGAGAAGAAACTGAATACAATTTTGTTTAAATATGAAATATTACATTTCTTCTTTTGATTGTTAAAGTATTATTAAAGCTAAATGAAAATGTGTTTGCAACCTCCTCCTTCTGAAGTCTTACAAGTCACTGGTATCACTAATATTTTGTCCCTCTAGCTGGCTTGTTTGGGGGAATCTTGAAGCTCTTTATGAATCAGAGCAAGTCATGCCCGATTGTACCTCTGGGAAGCAGCAACTACTGTCATGCAAAACAGCTAAGGGAATGAAAGTTTAAGCGAGTTGATGATGGTCATTCAAGAAGTAAGAGATGGCTATGGGAAGAAAACTGAGGAGTCCCGACTCTCAGATGTTAAACTTCACTGTAAGATCAGCTGTCACTCGCAACCATTCATCCACCACTGAACTCTGAGATGGCAACCATCAAGTTGAAATTTAAGACTATCTAACAATACCGTACAGCGAGAAGGAATTATCTTTATGTGCATTTCCAGAACATTGGGTCATATGCCGTGAGACACGTTTTCTCCTGCTGAATGTCACTGGGAGAGGTCGGCAAGGATGTTCTTATTACATTTGCTGGAAGGATGGAGTGTATCAAATGATTTAATTTTGTGTAGTGCCCCACTTACTTTGACAAACTGATACTGCGCAGGGCATAATGTCATTAGGTGATTAAAGTACAAAAGCACTCAGCTTCCTACCTCCTTTCATACCAAGGCCCCACAAGCGCAACCTCAGCAGGCTTGAAACTGGGAAAAGTTGTGGCTGCGGAGGCAATACAGGCCCAGTAACATAAAACACTGACCTCCTCCACTCACCAGGAACTCCCATCCTGGCAGTGACAAGAAATAAGCTTCATAGTTCCCCTGAGAGAGCCCACCTTACCCTGAGCCTCTTGAAGCACTTGCAGCACTGGCAACAGCCCAAAACCGCATGTGACCTTCAAGTGCCATGTCCATGGGCCTCTGACCCCAACAGCAAAAGGACTCTGAGTTAAGCTGTATTGACAGTAAAGCAACATGATACAATCATGAAAGTATGATGTACTTCCACTTTTCAGCTGGTATTGCCTTTGAAAATAACTAATGTTGAGCTCTCCTTATTATGCCAAATGTATTAAAACCTCAGTACCCACGGTAGGAAATGTGTGTTTTGTCACACACACTCCTAATGTGACAGAAATACAAATTTATGTTTTCTTTCATACAAATACCTAATGGGGTTTGAATAAAATAAAATAAAATCTGTACATTGCCATGTGGAAATTAATTTTAAAGAACTGTTTATCAATTTAATTCCACTGATAGTAACAGACAGATTTATGAGGCAATTAACTAAATATTTGTTTTTTCACGTTTCAATTCATTATAGTAAATTAACAATTTTCCACTTGAAAGTCTTGCATTGCTACACTGAAAGCCTGAAGAAAAAAAGTGTGTATTACTGTCGGTCTAGGAACGATTCTCTCATTTTTACAATGTGGATTATTCCCCTCACATTAACTTAACATACTGTATGTAATTCAAACCCCCCCACATTTCTGTATTACCCCAGAACCTGTCATTCTTTAAATGCCAGTTTCAAGCAACCAGACATAAATAAAGAATAATTACAGCTCTAAAGCCAATGTAACATCTGTTCAAGCAAACAATCCTACAGAGTGGATTTTATAGCCACATAACACCCACCTATGGTTAAGACAAGCCTGAGAGACAAAGCCAAGGGCCTTGACTTATCTAGCCTGACCGCCTGAGCCACAAATGCCCACATCAGTCAACGTGCCCTGAAAGAGCTGATGGAAGGAGCAAAATGAGCCAAGCCTAACATTAAGTTAAACACCAAGTAAGAAGTTCCCACAGGAAGGGTCAACCTTTAGAATCACAGAATCATAGAATACACTAAGGTAGCTCATCTCTGCAGCCAGCAGGGCCCAAACCCTCAAAAAAGGTGGTCCTGGCAAGGCTGCCTCCCTGCACCCTGCCAGCCAACACCCCTGGGATCAGTCGGCCACGGCCAAACACGGCTTTGCAGCGCGTCAGCCGGGAGAGCGCAGCGCCTCGCACTAACAGCCTCTACAGCCATTTGCGTATCGTTAGCTATGAGCCCCGTGACTGCACATATATAGCCACATTTCACATCTACCTTTACTTACTTTGATGATTTAAAAATTTAATTAATGATTTCAGCTTCAAGGAGGTCATCTGGCCGCAGCCATGTGGATCTCTTCACCATTACAGGCCAGGTATTAAACACATTAAGAAGCAGTCAGAAGACAGAACTACAGCTTTATGTTCTTTTAACTGGTATTGTACCAAATTAATATCAGGACAAATATACTCTATAAAAATAAAAGCATCTGCTTATATGACTCCTTGGATTCTTTTCTCCTCCGTGTCGGTGTTTCACAACCTGAACAGAAATAGTCTTGGTCCCTCCGTATCTCAGCTTGCCCTTACAGAGAGCAGGTCTATCAAATACTTACTGATCTAATGGGTTTCTGTCAGGTCAACTTGTCAAGGATGAACCCTCCTGAGGAAACTATACCAACTACATTCCTCAGTTCTGCACAGATTCTGACTAAGTATTTCCTCGAATAAAACATAGTTTGCCCACTTTTTAAAAATTGTCCTGTCAATTCACTGGATTACAGAACAATCACATTAGGGCATTAGCCTAAATAGGATTTTGTAGCCAGATCTGATCTAGAAGATTTAACATTTCACAGGCCTCCATCTCATAATGCTCACAGAAATCATCAGGCAAAGGGAGAAGACGGGACTGCCTGCCACACCAAACGATGAGAATCTGTGATTCATCAGATAAATTGCTCATTTTTTTCCATTGTTAATATTTACAAATTTGGTAACAACAACAGGGAACAAAGGCTCTTCTGACAGCTATTAATTCACAACAATATGCAAATACTAGTTAAGCAGTTTGCTGCCATTAGCAACTTGCATTCTGAACGGAGAAACTGAGGCATGGAGAGATTAAAGGACTTGCTCCTGGCCACAGGATGAACCAGGGGCAGCAGCAGGAGTGGAACCACTTTCCACTGACCATGTCTTAGTCCCGTTACCTACAACTCAACCTCCCTTTTTAACATTAAGGAGCTACTATTACAGCATCTCTATTTGCACTACCTACCAGAAAATATACCCCCCACGTATCACATTGTAAGGGCTAAAACCTAAACTGAATGTTACCAGTAATACTCTATTTATAGTGTTTGTCTCTTTATAGTTGTAACAGCACCACCAGCAAAGAAAGACTTCTAGCATTGGAGAAGCTAATAATTATCAAATTAATAAAATACTAACAAATTTTAAAGTACTCCAACTGGCTAGTAGAGAGGCATTAATACTTGATAAATGCTCCACACATTATCATTTATCAAGTTCTTAAGCACTGCATAGTATGTCATCCTATCAGTCTATCAGGTTAAAACAGATTAAATGTAAGCACAATATCTGAGCATCATTAAAAATGCAGACAGCAAATTAGTACTGTTCTTTATAATTTTTACTTTAAAAAACAAAACAGAACAGTAACAAAAAAAAATATATCAGTAAATCAGTGACCTCAGTACAGGACATTTTCTGGAGACTAATGATGGGCTGGGATAGATGGCCCTCACTTGTACTTTAGGTTATCAACTCCTCCCATACGATCATTAATGCCCCAGGAAATGCCTTGTGCTTCAATAGCTTTTGCTTAAACAGATCACCAGTGAGAGAAAAAAAATCACGCCACTAGAAACGAACTACTGTAGAGCCTCTGAGTTGCATCTGCCGTCATTTGCACATAAAGACTTTACAGGTGATTCACAAAGGCCTTTTAAATTGTATTTCTGAGTCCTCCTTTTTTCCCTTAGCATAGTAATAAAGGCAGCCAGTGGGCAAAATTTGTGATGCTCCCTATAAGCTTGCAGAGCATGTTTGGAAAGGTTCTTTAAGATGCTTTCCACGAGCTCTCATACATTAAAAAGTGCAGGATACTGAGCCTTAATTAAGAGCTTCTTTTTAACAGTGTGAATTTCTGATACATGAAACAGGATTAGGCCCCTGTTTTATCTTGAGGGGAAGGGAAAGACAGGAGAGAAGGAGAAAACAAGCTTTCAACCCCTACTTAAATAGCAAAAAAAAAACCCTAAAAGAGCATATGACCAACTCCTTAGTTTGTTTGGTAGGCATGTTTAATATCAGGATGCTGTAGAGAAGACCTGCATCACTCAAGTTTCATTATCATTACAAAATATAGCACAATGCCTTTACTCAGAAGTTTATTACCATAAATAATTAAAACAAAACTATCCTTATGGTATGAAATAAATGAACAAAGTACATTATAGGATGCATTTGTCCTGGGTTTTATAGCTGTTTGCTGGCTCCCTGCATCAGAAAATTCTGGAATTTGCAGTCACTCTCCTGATCATTAGTCTGAATCAGGAAAATTTTACTGCAGCTGGCTCAAATGACTTATTCTGTCAAAAACAGGACCATAAGTGCTCTTTAATAGTTGCATATGCAACATACATTTTTGTGATAAATCAGAGTATGTAATATGCAAAATTTTAAAAGAAAAATCAAAGCATAGGCTTGATTTCTGAGAAAAACAAAGAAAAAGGAGAGAAATAAATTCTAGCTCTAAAATTAAGAAGATTGTCTGACTTCTAATTACAAAAATGTGCTAAGGTACAGATGAAACAATTAAATCTCCACAATATTCATGCTAACAGTATATTGTTCTCATAAGCTTGAAAGTGTTGGGCACACTCATGTTCTTTGAAGTTTTGCTTTGTTCCTTTGACTTATTTTATGCAGGTCAAAGATCACCATCACTGCACATATCTGTCACTGAAGGATAATAACGCTACAACTCAGTTTGGAAGCAGGCTAGGCTGGCATGTTAAACTAGCAACAGACACATCAATCTTACTATTCTTGAAGACTGTGCAGTTCAGCGCCAGGAGGTTCAAACTCAGAACTAATGACAGTTACTAGTTTCTGCATCTTGATGCACCAGGTTAGGTCTCTCTTCTTTTGAGCAGCCTGTCCCTATGGACAAGCAAAACATGCCAGGAAAGCAAATTAACCTGCTAATCCAGCAAACACTGACAGAACCCTACTGGAGAGCAGCAGGATTGTAGGGAAGCATGCAGAGACCTATGGCAGCAAAAAAGAGCTTTCCAGGGAAGAGACTAGGAAAACAGAACAGTCATCAGCAGTTGGGTAATAATCATAATTTGTGAGAACTGGAAATACTATTATTATTTGTGCAGTAGCATAGTATGTGAAATATTGGAGCATACCTATTGTCAGCTAAGTAACTGATAAGCAACAACCAACAGGCAGGTCAGAATATAATCCCTCACTCATCAACTAGAAGTAAATTTTCCTTATATATTACTTGACCATGATAAACTGAGAGTCAAATAGTTTTTGTTTTTACCTAAGAAACCACTGCCCAATATGAATACTTAATGTGTTTTACCTGTTGGTCCTTTGCATACAGCCAGTCCAATTAAACAAACCCAAGGGGGTATGGTACCTGATGAAATTCCAATCTGTTTTACATTTACAAATGAGATCAATGTATGCCTGTAACAAAAAGCAGCCATACTCCTGCCTCAAAATGAAACTCATCTGCCATGCCAAACATAAGAATTTTATACAGTAAGACAATAGCGCTTCTTAGTGCCAAAAGCAAGGGAAGAAGAGGTGATGTTTACATTTAGTGTTCATACCTTCGCTGGTCAACACAAGGCTCTGATGTCAAACACCAAAGAGGACATCTTTGCTGAGGGGGGGTTTGGTTAAATTGAGCCAGATTTCAGAGCAGGTATATACATATATGTGTAGATGCATTTACACTGCACTAGTTTCTTAAATGCCCCCAGCTTACACTTCCCACCACCTGGGCTACCAGAGGGGGAAATTCAAAAGAAACATATAATGTAAAAATCATACATATAAGTGCTTGAGAAACCCAGGAGGCAAATAGGTATCTTCTGTGTTGAAACTGTTGCAGCATTGTAAAGCAAGGAGAGGAAAAGTGGCTCACAGATGAAGCAATGAGTTTAATGGGTTACAATTTTCTCATACAACATGGAAACGCAAATTGCAAAACCAGCAATAATATATTTGCTCCTAGTTCCATCGGGTCATAATCTCCTCCAGGTGCCTAAAGGCAAGCACCACATTCCAGCATGCAGTACTATTCTTTCTATCCCAAGCACAGCTCAACAGTGTTATGGATCAACTTTCCCTCTCCGTGCACCAGAACCAAATCCCTTCAAAACAAAGTGGAAGCTCTCTGCTGACCTCAACAAACAGTAGATCAGGCCCTAGTGCATTTAGTGACGGCTTTATGTTGCAAACAGATAGACAGTATTTATCAAAATCACATCAAAATGCATAATGTAACACACAAGCATAAATTATTTTTAAACATACATACACAGAGAGATATATGGTACCTTCCATTGAATTATTATTGGGGGGGGGGGGGGGGGAGGGGGAGAACACAACACCCTCAAAGCACCCATGTGCTACTATTCCCTTGGTAAACTCTGCTCAGAGAAGTACTCGAGGGAGCCAGCTACTGCTGTGTTATAATAAAGAAACCATGTACAGTTTCATATTTACAATATAAAAAATTTTTGCACTTAAAATGCAGAACTGGTGGGAGAGAAAAATATTATTAATACATGTAGGATTTTTTTTTTAATGGGAAACTCTGAACAGAGCCATCATCAGCTACTCTGTAATCACAGCACATAACAGCTCAAAATCATTACTGAAGCTGCACAAACTAAAAAAATAAAAATAAAAAAATAAAAAAAAAAATTGAGAAATAACACTGAAATTATTAAAGCCAGTTTGATGCCCAGTAATACAGTTGACCTCAGAATGAAACAAGCTGCTGCTCCGTTAGGGCACAAGATGAAATACCCTACAGGAGTTTAAATTCCAATCCTAGCTCAGGAGTTTCTCTTAATATCAAAGTCGCTTCTTAGGAAAGCAAATGAAGTACATTACCTCTGGTAATGGTAACCATTTACTCCTTGAAAAGCCTTGAGAGAGCTCTCACACAGGATAGCCTATGTTTTATTAAATCCTTTTGCATACTTTTATTTTCAGGTCATATAACCTGAAGGACAAAGGATTCACTTAAACTTTTTGAAGCATTCTGATTTTATCAAGGATTAGTTGTTCTGATTCTTCAATAATTCAAGCTTCATCCTAACAATGTACCACATTTAAATGTGACCAGCATTAAAGCAGAACATATTTACAACATATTTCTATGGAATCCCAAATGCTCAGCACAAACAAACCACTGGCAATACAATCAATAAGAAGACCTCACTAAGAGTTTCAATTATTCATATTTGTTGTTTATACTAAATAGAATCTTAATACAATAAAAACTTATTTAATTGTATGGCATGAGGATATAGTCACATCTGCCTACAGGTAGTTATTTTGCTATTTAGAAAATGAGAAACAGAAACAGGGAGACAGACGTTCCCTCCTAACTCATTGTTTTAGTTATATCAAATAATACAATATGACTGCCTTGTGCCCTAAAGTTGGCCAGAAAAGCCATATTAATAGTCAGCTAAGCTGTGCATACAGATGCCTTGTTTTGCAGAAGCAAATCAGTGGTCCATTACATATATTTAAAGTAACAAATAAGGTATGTATTATTTTAAAATAATTCCTAAAATAACTAAAATCATGCAGTTACCAAGGTGCTTCTATTGGGAGCCTCTTGTGGTCATATTAATGCTTATTTTGGCATTATACAAAGCAGATATGGAAACTTTACCCCAGACACTGGGTAGGATCAGAGGTCATGAGACCCGATCCAGACAGGTCAATGCTGGGACATGTTGGGAAATACATATGACAGAGGGACCAAGAAGGAAAACTAAGGGTTTAGTTTGATTTTCTGCTAATGACTGAAAAGACAGGGCTTTTTAGAAAAGTGATGCTTGACATAGAGACCTGAATTTCCCTCCATTTGCCAGATGAAATGCACTGCTTTGTTGTTTTTCTTCATCGTTATGTACCTCTCAGTCTTCTCAACAGGAATGAACAATTCCTGATACCAAACTGCTCAATTAAATGAAAATGGGCTTTCCCTGCTTAGCTGGTTTATTCCCTACCTCCTCTAACACTTGGAAAGGATTCAGACAAGAGCTATAAGAGTGATTAGAGCACCTTGAAAAACTTGCCTTACAAGGAGAGACTACAGCTCAGTCTATTTAGTTCATAAAGGAGAAGGTTAAGAGGCAACCTGATCACAGATTATGAATACTTACATGGGAAAGAGATCGCTGAGAGCAGATGGGTATTTAATCTAGCAGAAAAAGGCGTAACAAGATCCAGTGCTTGGAAGCTGAAGCCAGTCAAATCCAAACCAGTTTATGCAGCATCAATTTTCAATGATAACAAAATAATAACTATTTTAACAACTTAACTAGAAAAGCAGGGGATTCACTGCCATGTGCAGCCTTTGAACAGGCACTGGAAGTCTTTCTTAAAGATACACTACAGCATAGTGGGTATGGCATAGGCCCTGGTTAGAAGGGATAAAACGAAGCCTTCTCCAGCTAAGCAGCACAGCTCTCCTCTGCCTTTGCCTTCTGTGGTCCCGCAGGTGGGCTCAACGCTCTGTGGATGCACTTCTGGGGCCTTAGCTGCTGAGAAAGTTGGACATGTTCATAAATGGCCTCTTCCGACCCCTTGACACTCATCACAGGAACACACCAAAACTGCACGACCAGAAGTTTCCAGCATATGTTCACCTTGACATTCACAAACTTGTGCACAGAAAGATGCTGAAGTTCTAAGCCACAATACAGAGAGAGATTTGGAAAGGTTCTTAGGTGAAAAACATAAAACTCAGCCCAGCAGACACAAAAGATACAAAGCAATGCACCTGAATCCATCACTGTTATGCCGGTCCACAAGACAGGAGTTCTTCATATACATTCTGACCCAGCAAAATGTATTAGCCCATTCTGTTGCCTTCCCCCAGACAGCCCCTTCTGCAAAAGCAGCAATTGCCCATCTGCAACTGGGCCACAGTGCCAGTACATGAAGCCTTGTGGAAAATCTTTGCACTCCACCACATCTTCCTCAGTAAGGACTGGACTGACTTGTTTCAGGCAGCAATGCAATAGTTAAACATTAGTGAGTTGCTAGGAAAAGTACCATCAAACCAGTTTATATCTCACTGTATTTCCTTTCGATTCAAACTGTATTATGCTGCATACCATTTCATCACTTCACAATGCCACAAACTACCTTTTAATGCAAAACAAAGCTTTTCAATGTAAAGCTCCATATCGTAATCCAGAAGAACTTTTCTTATCTATTTCGACAGCAAATCTTTAGTGGCAACCACATGTTATTGTGTTTTAGGGATTGAGACTTTTGTATGAACATGCCGATTGTCTCCTTGAGACGTATATAATCAGCATTTTGTGCCAAGAAACACTTAAGCCAACAGAGACTTATACCATTCTGAAATGTTGTTGGAATTGAAAATGTATATTTTGGCTTATTTCCTTAAGCCTGCAATAGCAGCAATTTCTTAGGGGTTTTTTATTATTTTATTTTTAACTTCATTCTCTTCTCAAACTCTCAGAGATTGAACAAAAAGTCAAAACACGTGTTTTGAAAGAAAGCAGCAATACCAATAAAATAATTCACTCTGATATACCAGTGCTACCTAATACAGGTCCCTCCTGGACCATCTGCCTCAGAAACTGGTCACTTCTGCCTCTGTCCATGGCTGAAGAGCTGTGCCTATATACTGTCTACTCAGTAGCAGGCAGCTGTGAAAGTGGAAAGGAATGCACTTTTTTAGATAAGTGAGTGAGTGACTATGAATCTTATACATCAGAAACGGAGCAAACACAAAACCAAACAAGTGTCTATTTGTATATTTCAGCAGTTCCCGAATGTCAGTTTACTGCTCAGAGGAGTTGCTGGAGTAACACGTTCAGTATTCAAAGAGCATCCTGTCACATTTGCCGCAACAGATATTTTTAACTCCCTTTTGCTCCATATGTAGAATGTGCAAATACACAAAAGAATGTCTTAATTGGTCCTGCTTTATATAAATGAATAATGGGCTAAATGGGTTGAAGTGAATGCCATATTTATCTCTCCACTGAGGAAAGACATGATGATTCAGAAACAGTGAAGCCAAGAGGATTCAGAGCCTTACTCACAAGTGGAATATATATCTCCTGTCAATACATTATGTATTCCATTTCTACTACAGCCCCCTAAAGGCACAAATAGAAAAAGAGAAGCAAAATCTGAATGTTTCATTTCTGCCTAACATACATTCATGGATGTGGGAGGTTTTTATACTTGCTTTCAGGACTTAGGAATCAAATCTCTAGAGCACTTTATTTTACTGAGTTTTTGTAAATACTAAACTCTCCAGTGTTACTTTCATCATTTGATATTACCATTGCCAAAAGACATTTTATATTCCTAGGAAGCAGAGGCACAAGTAACACAAAAAAAGGCCTGAACTTGCCCTCACTCACATAAGCAATCCCACTCAAGCACACAGCTCTACTCGGCAGCTGCAGTAACTTTCCAATTAAGCAGAGATACTTCCTACCATGCACTGAGAAGCATGTGAGCAAATACTTAAAGAATTGTATTTTTCTTTTCCTGCTTATATGCTTCCACATACGACTACTGATTAAAAACCTATGTAATCAGCATATTAAAACTTCTTTTTAATCCTTCTCTTAAAAATGCAAGCATCACCAAAGAGCTCCAAGAAAAATATAAAGTAGGATGTGCAAGACTGGGCTGATATTTTGATTCTGCTGATTCTGGAAGCTGATATTTTCAAGTGCTGCTGGTCTGGTTGGATTTTATAATTACACTAAGCAGAAAGCAAGTCTCCTCTGCACTCACCCCGCCAGGCAGGGAATCATTTTTAGGGCTGGTGGAAAAGTGGAACATCTCA